>NC_068319.1:6171938-6771938 GCF_025860055.1 Xyrauchen texanus | reverse complement strand
TTGTGCATGGATTGCAGAAAATTGCATAAGCCTCCACATATTAAGAGTCTCCACAGTGTAGATAAGATGTGTGGATTGACTATCTCAGAAGCGGAGGCACCCGGATTCAGGAGAGTAACCGCACCACCACAGTCCTAGTAAGCAGTGGGTATTGGGCATGCCAAATTGGGGTAAAAAAAATCATACCAAATCCAAAATTTTTTACTCTCTCCTTCCACCGGCCCCTTTTGCAGTGACTTAAACATAACAATAAAAATTATAATAATAATTGAAAGAAATAAACCAAGACCTCTAGAAAATGTAACTTTGTGCCACTTCATTTACATACAATAAACCCATAGTTTGGTTGGTTTGGTTCATGGCTTAGAACTCTTTTATGAAGAATCTTATTAAACCCCTGTGGAGGAAATTAATGTGAAAAACCGGAACCAAGATGGGTGAAAAAGTGAGCTGGCACTATTGCACTCTATTTGACATGGAAACATTTAAAAAATCAGTATCGGACATACAAAAAAAGAATTAGAATAATAATATCGTCATCTCTAAATTTGACCTTCCTGCCTAATTCTCTATTGAAGTATTTGTTTTACTCATATATGCCTCCCCCTCTCTCTTTCTGTCCTCTCTCTCTCTCTCTCTCTCTCTGTGTGTGAATGATTCATCTAGATGAATGTGGTCCCCTCACCGGAGGCTCATTGTGAACTTCAGGACACATCAGAAATCAGAGCCAGGCGCCGTCCGCTCACATAACGTCAACTCAGCACGAGTCCACGCTGCAGCAACGCAGAAGCACATGCACGTGCATATCCATAAATGCTCAAACTAGCTCTTAGGAATGTCACAACTGTGTGCTGTAATCACACAACTACATAACTGTGTGTGTGCTCATGAATACACAAATCATGTGTACATGGTGATTTAAGTAGTCTTTCCACTACAGTAATGCTTACAGTAGTGTAACAGGTTAAATAAACAGCTATGATTTAGTGCTCAGGATTGGAACCCCTTTAGCCGGTATTAAAGTACCAGCATATGTTTATGCTATTTTAGTGACATCATCTGTTTCAGCCAATCACACACATCACAATATTGTTCATTTTGCAGAACTGCTTTGCATGCATTAAATATGCATGATGCAAATACACAGTGTTTCCAACTAAAACCTCATTCACACTGGGCTCTGATCCCTGGATATCGGCGGGATCAATGCCGGGGAGCCTTCTGTATTCTGAAAATTTGATCCCGGGAACAGACCCTAGTAACATTGCCGGGATCATTCACGGGACGTGTCTGTGTGAATAAAAGCAGAGCTGATACTGTGAAGGGTGTGTGTCATAGTGATGATGTATTTATCATGCGAAAGAGAAAGTTTGTGTGCAGAATATAGATTCAAAAGTTTCACGGTGCACCACAAAATCATACCGTTGTCATAAACCATTGCCATGTGTTTTTCAGATGTAAAAAAAAAACGCAATTAAAGAAATTAACGTCTCCATTGTAAATATGAGTTAAATACAAGTAAAAATAAATTGGCTAAATTTACAGCTTCACCAACCTGACGTGATAAAATAAATTCATTTTTCATTCAGAGCGCAGCACACCGAATGTCAGAACTTTATTTCCCCCTCATATATGGTGCGGTTGAAGTCTGTGATGTAGGAATACTTTGGGTATTTAAAAGTTATAAATATGTTTACCAGTTTGTAAATGTATTTTAAGGTGAACACTGCTAAATGACACCTAAATCTAGTATAAACCAGTACGACACGACAGCATGATGTACAAACTCACAGGCCATGTATCAGCCACACACAAAATGGATCATTCTGACAGAAATGTTAATAAGTACTTCTTCGTTTTAATGATGTGAGGTCAGGGATAATCCCATTGGATACGGAGACAGGCAGCCAGTTAGACAAGAGCAGAGAGACGGGCAGAGATTCACATTCGTCTCTATTGCACTGACATTTGAGTCATGCATACATATACAAAGAGTACATACATTGTTCCATAGTAGCTGTCTCCAATAAAAAAAACATCTCTGACCTTGAGACTTTGGAAAACATGAAAGACTGAATGTCTCTATGAGTATATATAGTCTCTATTAACAGTATGGCTCAAGTCCTTCATTCAACATTTTTTTTTTTATCATCCACAATGCAAACGTTGCCTGATCATTTAGAAAAGCAATAGCAAATCTCTCTTCTACAAGCCTCATCTTATCTGTAGCACAAATTGTGCATGGCAAATAAAGTGTTGAAATCTAGTAATTAGGATTGGGGGTTGTTCAAATCACTAATGTCTGAGCAATAGTAATCCTGATAAGGTTTCAGTTGAGTGATTATCATATACCATCTAATGGGCAGCGTTCATTCAAGAGTTAGAATTCTTTGCAGGTTTCTAATCCCAGCAAAAGATCTAATTATAAAGAAATCATTTTAAAGTCTTGATCTGATTGAAATATTGAACAAGTTATCCGCTTTAATACACATTTCATGTAGGTTTCTCAAAGGGGAGACGGATTTACTCACAGAATTAAAAATTTCTCTTAAAATATTAATTCACGTTCCTCTAAGAGCATCAAAAATTTAGCAGCTCTTCAGAAGTGTTGTTCCTTTCCTCAAATGAACTCTTCATTTATATCTGGCTTCACTTTATCTCTAGGTTTGTCTTTACCTCAACTCAACCTTTCGCACTCAACTGCCGTTCCTGAGTTTCAAGTGCTAGTCTAGGTAGCATGAAACGTCCCAGTGATGGTAGTGATAAGTTTTGTTGCTGTGAAGATTTGCACTAAATACGCACAAACAAATATTGTATCATTGCCAGACAGCATTGAGCTTAAATGGCAGACTGATCACACTGTCAATTTGGCAACAAGTAGTCGAAAGTTCTGATCTTGAAATCAGTTTGTGCTTACCGAAATTCAAACCACTGCCCCCCAGTGACAAAAGCTGGAAGTGTTGTTGAGGTGAAATGCCCTCAAGGTGGCGCCAAAAGTGAGTTGTATTTTTAGTTGTAAATGACATAATATAATCAACATGAATGCATAATTTATTAACTCTAACCCCTAATCCAAACCTGAACCCTAAACCTAAAAGTCAGTGGAGTAAAATGTAATTTAATAGCAAAGATGTAACCTCTAACTCATGCTTACATTATTGATGGTAACATAATTATTCTTCAGTTTCAACAGAATTGTTAGCGCGACAGGTAAAAGTGAATGTGTTTGAATTGATGCAAGAATGTCTGATGGGGATGATGCTAGTCAGTAATTCAGCAGTGTGGGGTCAATTTCAGGGTACATAAAAATCAGAAGTAGCATGTCGACATACTGTGTGATCATGTAATACACAAGCCCAAATAATACACACGTTTTAACAGAAGAATTGAAGTAAGTGCTTATGTACAATTATAAGCTTCCCATTTCTGCTTTTAAAATTTCTAAAAATTGGCCCCATTCACTTCCATTGAAGTTTCTCATTGTAACCTCAATTTTTGCTTTTTCTCCCCAATTTGGAATGCCCAGTTCCCAATGCACTCCAAGTCCTTGTGGTAGCATAGTGACTCGCCTCAGTCTGGATGTCGGAGGATGAATCTCAGTTGCCTCCTTGTCTGAGACCGTCAACCCGCGCATCTTATCACGTGGCTTGTTGAACACGTTACCGTGGAGACATGACGCATGCGGAGGCTTTATGCCATCCACCGCGGCATCCACGCACAACTCGTGAACTCCAGGGGTGGTAGTCAGCAACTTTACTCACTGATTTACCCAGGCCCCCGATTTTTGCTTTTATTAAAGAAAAGGAAGGAAAAGCCTAAATAATTTTTTGCAGTAATCAACATAATGCACAAATGCTGTCGACTGAGCTTAACTAGCATTGAACCCAAAATATTACATTAAAGGAATAGTTCATCCAATAATGTAAATTGTCATTTTTGGAGCTTGGCAGCATCCATTCCATTTCAATGTCATTGTGTGGAAAAGAGCAGCCAGGACATTCTGCTAAACATCTCCTTTTCTGTTCCACATAAGAAAAAAGAAACACAGCTTGGAACGATATGTATGTTACTAAATGATTATAGCCTTTTCATCAAATTGTATCTAAACTATGCGGCCTAGACTAATTTTACAGCTCTTGTCTCATGTCAACAATTATCAAATTTGTTGCTATTTATTTTATCTCACTCTGAAGGAATAAAGCATAACTGAAAACTCAATTAAGTCTCTTGACCTAAGAAAGATAAACCTCTGAGCAATACAAATTTCCTTTGGGATGTGCCGAAGAAGAAATTTCAAAGTCTGTTCTCTCTTTTTCTTTCTCTCTATTAAGCAGACTGAAAAAGGATTAGAAATTTGACTTCTCCCCTGCAATACATTGGTGAAAAAGAAAACACATTGGATTCTATAAATAGCTCAGGACTTGGAGATTGTATTGAAAACACAAAATGACATAGAATTTACGACATAGATAGTTTCATGTATTCACCCATCCTCTTTTTGCTCATCTCTCTACCCCCCTCCCTCTCTCAGACCCTCGCAAGGTCAGTCTGACACAAGTGGGCTAGAGAGGGAGGGCGGGAGTGATAAAGAATGAACAAAATTGGAGACAAACAAGTGAGAGGAACAACTAAGTGGTACTGCATCATCTACCTTTCGAACAGCGAGTCTTTCTTACATAAGACATAAAGGTCTATCATGCTTCTTCTTTTTCCTTATTCCTTTTAATGCTTCCTTTCTTCATGTCCTCGTTTTCTGTATCCCTCCATCACAGACTCCAACAGGGACAGGGAGATAGAAGCAGGTTGACAAGGAATGAGAGAATGTCACACTGCAAAAAATAATTCTCTTAATCAGCTTTCGATCTTGTTTTCCATCTAAACATCCTTAAAACAAGGTAGATTAAATTCTATCATCATTTACTCTTACCCTCATGTTGTTCAAAACCTGTGTGACTTTTTTCATGGAACACTAATGGAGATGTTAGGCAGTATGTTAGTCTCACTTTCATTGTATGGAGAGAATATGCAATGAAAGTGAATGGTGACTGAGACAAACATACTGCTTGACATGTCCTTTAGTGTTCCATGAAAGAAAGTCATATGGGTTTGGAACAACATGAGGATGAGTAAAATATGACATAATTTTAATTTGTGGGTGGCCTATCCATGTATGCACAAACCTCACAAAACTTTGTTAGATTTATGCTTAAATAATAATTTGCCAAAGGGGTGAGACGTATAAACTTATCTGAAAACAAGTCTAAATATCTTATGCAGTTTTGCTCCTCATGTAAATGTATATTGTTGTAAGGCTGTGTAGATATTTTTACCAGAAAACGAGACAAAATTACTCATTAAAAATGCCATTTTTTGTAGTGTATTTTGTCAGAACAATTATCTATGTGCCTAGCACATCACTAACCACTCTATCTCAGCTCCAGCTCTGCATTGATAACCAAAGTTCACTTTCGCCCGAGACGGGCAGCCCCTGCTGGCAGAGAAAGGGCATCAATCTGAAATATTCCTGTCTTCTTTTGTTGGCTCACTGTGAAAACAGTGATGCATCAGTGGTCTTTTTGATATAAGCAGCACATTTTAAAAACCGGGTTACTTGCATAGTACATTGTTAGCGAGTGTTAAGTCAGGTCAAGTGATACCAGCATTTGGATATTAATCTTTTTTGCCTCGAGAGAGTGTAAGATGTAGATAGTGAGAAGAGAGAAGGAGAATACTTCTGCGACACACAGTGGATGAAAGGGACCTGACAAGAAAGCCAACCAAAGAAGATGCTGGATCAGACAGTTTAGATCAAGTTCTATAGAACCGTAAATCCTAATACCTACAATTATATTACAAATCATTTAATTACACCAAAGAAATCAGAAGTACACATTTGTTGTCCATTAATAAACAAATATGCAATCTTTCTACAAAGTGAACCAGAGTGGATCCAATATTAAAGGCATATTAAAATATCAAGTTTTGATGAAGTAACATTAAAGCTTTTTACATACATTTCCTATTGAAACAGTGCCTTATCATTTGACATCAAATACAAGTACAAGAGCTTTACTAGATCTTATCTATATCTATATCTATATATATATATATATATTACTTATTTTTAGTGAACACTATTGGGAAAAGCGGTTATACTGTAAATACCACCAGATTTGGGTGCACTGGCAAACAAAAACAGAGCCTTTTTTGTGCTAAATTAACCCCTTTTTAAGATTGCTTCAAGAAGAGGAGCATTCACTCTAAATAAGGAGGGATCCATAAAGGTTCCTTAATGATATATGCATATCTACCTCAGAGGGATATTTTAGGTTCAATGCAAGTGAAGCTTAATCAGCAGCATTTGTGCAATAATATTGATTATCACAAAAAATATTTTCAACTCATCCCTCATTTATTTAAAAAGCTTGGGCATTTAGAATGGAAGTGAATGGAGCCAATCCATAAACTTTAAAATACAAAATGTTTTTAAAAGTATAGCCACAAGATGTGAACATTACATGCATTAACATGACTCCATTGTGATAAAATCACAGTTCAATATGATAGGAGTGGATAAAAATATAGATTTTCCAATGCATCTCAATCTTCATTTGAATGAAAAGAATTCTTAAGTTCCAAGATCGATTTTTTATTCTATGTGCAACTCTCTACTACAATGAGAGGAAATCACATGCATTAGCAATAAAATTTCACGCTCTGCATCTAAAATGTATATAAATTATTTGGCAACTGGCTGGTAAATTTTTAGATTTCACTTACCAGTAAAAGCGTAGTATAGTGAGTATTAAGCAGTGAGATTCTTTCACTTCGTGTTGAGAGTAAAAGTTGTTCCGTGAAGTGTCCATAGATGAGATCCACGCAACCATATGTTATTGAATAATGCCTCTATTAATACCCTTTCTGTTTTCTACAGACAGTTGTTGATCAAAAGCAACAAAAAATAAAAATTTCTTTCTAATCACATGTAGGACAGATGAGAGCCAATCGAGTCTCTCGTTTACATGCATTCATTTACAGATGTTCTTTACAGGAATGCCTTCTTTCTTAAAGAGACAGAAACGTTTTTAACACAAGTTCAAGCAATCTATGAAAATACCTGTAAAAAGTACAAATTATGTTATTAAACAATAAACACGTAACAAAAAATATATATGCTATATATTATCATATGTATTGATTGAATACATTAATTTGTTCAGAAAAGTGACCAAAACGATGAAAAACGAATTCATATTTTCCTAGTTAGAAGGTCTCCTGTATAATTAACAGCATGAGGTGGGAGATCATTTCTTTCATATGTAAGCAAAAGGGACATTATATCTAAAATGTACCCATATAAATCGTAATACCCAGCACTGGATTTTAGTTCGATAAAATCAACATTATGCCACAAATGCTGTCAATTGAGCTAAACTTGTACTGAACACAGAATATTCCTTTAAGAGCCATATTTATGCTCAAATTATTCTTTGTGTTGATGTTTAAGCGTCTTTACACCTGCACTAATCTCCCATTCTTTATAGAATCTAAAAAATAGTTTTACTATATTCTTGTTATGACCCAAAGACCTTAAATCTGTTACTATTTAGAATCCCTATTGAAAATAATATTTATAAATTAGGATTATAAATGCTTAAGATCATTCTAACACTAATGGCCAACCCCTTCCACAGAAATAGTGTGATTCTGATATGCATACATTAGATCCGTGTGAGTATGGTAATGTACTGCTCGAATCCTCTCTTTAGTTTCATGGTTTCAAACCCCATGTGTCAGGTATCTATAATGGATTTTTATATTTTCACTCCAGCACAAAAGACAGCTTTCCCCTCTCCTCTCCAATCAGGTCTTGAGCTGCTATATTTAGCAGCTTCTGGCAGAGAATGATTTCTGTAGGGATTGTATGCAGCCTTGATGTTACATAAGGAAATATGAAACACGACATTTGAGGAATATCAATCCACTACGAGAGGAAAAATAGACAAGTTGGCACTATAAATAAAGCAGCATTTCTGTTCACACTAAGATGGAAGGCTTTTTTTATTGGAGCTAAGCTCAAGTGAGCAAACACACGCAAACACATTGTATGCCATCATAATCATGTGTCACGTCAGTCCCCACAAGATACATTCTGCTTTTCAACATTTGTACAGGTCTACAATGAAAACTTGTGGCAAAATGTCTATGTGACATTTACAAGCCAAAGACTAATGATGCCTGGGAGGCGTGTAGAACTAAGTAAAAGTGTCAAGACCAACTAAGACCAACCCAAGTGGCTTCCTGAAAATACTGAATCATGGGTTTCTGAATGTAAGAAAAGACTGATGTAAGATGTCAGTGAGTGAGTTTGGCACCAGAATTGGCTTCTAGTGGTCTGATTCTCAAAATAGTGAAAGTGTATAGTTTATCCAAAGCACGATGGATAAAAGTGCCTGCCAAATATGTACATTAAAACAGAAACCCCTGAAATGGCTTCATGGTGATTATTAGGGCTGAGTATTGATATTTGTTTCCCTATTTGATTCCGATTCACAAGCCCTTGATTCGATTTCGATTGGATTCGATATTGATTCATATGGGTATATTTCAGTTATAATTTCCCTTTTGCTTGCAAATGACAGAAATAGTCTCCCAGCTAATGCTGTTAATTATACAGGGTACCTTTTAACTAGGTTAATTATGAAAATATACATTTTACTAATTATGTTTTATTTTTATTTATTTTTTTGTTTGTTTTTTCATTTAGGTCACAATTTGGCATTTTAAAAATGAACAAATCCATGAATTTCATCAATAAATATAATATTATATTGCATATATTATTTTTGTTAAATGTTTTTTAATTGCATAATTTGTACTATAAACAGGTATTTACATTGATTTGTTGAACATGTGCTAAAAGATGCCGAAACTGTCTCTTTAAGAAAATTCTGGAATTTCTGTAAAAATCATCTGTAAATAAGCATATGTTAACGAGAAAGGACTCAAATGGCTTTTTCTCAAACATGCTATGCACGATTAGCATTAAATGTTTTTTGTTTTGATCAACAACTGACTATAAAGAATAGAAAGGAAGAAACATTTTTCATTGACAAATGGGTCGTGTGGATCTTGTGTCTTTGGACACACATAACAACATATCCTCAACACGCAGTGAAAGAATCTAGCTGCTGAATACTCCACCACTATACTACACAATTACTGGTGAGTGAAATGTTGCAGCCAGTTGCAAAATATATAAATTTCAGTTGCATAGCGTGAAATTTGGTTGCAAATGTGAGTGATTTTGAATCTCATCTTAAAACATATATTTTTTCATTTGTACATGTATAATGATTGATCATCACTTTTTAATGATCAAAATTGTGCTGATTGCAATGGCATAATGCAAAATAGAGTTTGAAAACATTCAATATGATTGAAACACACTTAAATTGTGTGTTCCCTCACACTCCCCATTTAACTTTATTTTTTTGTTTAACCTTTGCACAGGCACAGAGTGGTGAAATGTGTGTGTGTGTGTGTGTGTGTGTGTGTGTGTGTGTGTGTGTGTGTGTGTGTGTGTGTGTGTGTGTGTGTGTGTGTGTGTGTCTCTGTGTGTGTGTGTGCGCGTGTGTGTGTGTGTGTGTGCGTGCGTGCGTGCGCGCATGCTGTGTTCTGACGTATTCAAGCTCTAGCCTTAATCCGAAGGTGTTATTATTGCGGCACATTAGCAGGATAGATGCGACAGAAAGAAGCAGATGCAAACCACTTTGTTATCAACTTGCAGCTCATAGGAGTGTTATAAACCATGATCAGTTTGTGAAGTCTAATTCTAAATCACTTAATCTGAAAAAAGAATGGATGCATCTACTGCTAAAAGAACATTAGTGTAATTAAACCAAAAACACAATATTTTTTATGTTAAGCACTTTAAGATGTCCATCCTAATGTGTAAAGCTGTTTCCGGAAAAAGCTTAAAGCAATATTTCAGGTTATATACAAGTTAAGCTCAGACAAAAGCATTTGTGGCTTAATGTTATTCACCACAAAAAATCGTTCCTCCTTTTCTTTTAAAAATCAAGGTTACAGTGAGGCGCTTACAATGGTGGTGAATGGAGCCAATTTTTGGAAGGTTTTAAAGGCAGAAATGTGAAGCTTATAATTTTATAAAAGCACTTACATGAAGCTGTTGAGCTGTATGGTTGTTTAAATTCAATTTAACAGTAATTTTAAGGTTTAAGGATTTGTTGATATTACATCGTCATGGCAACACATTTGCATTACATTATACAGAAAACGTTATTAAGAGATTTTATCACACTAAAATCATGTTAACACGCATATTGTTTATGTCATGTGGCTATACATTTTGGATTGACCCTTCCATAGTAAGTAAAACACTGGAAACCAGATTTTTTTTTTGTCCCCTTTTCTCCCCAATTTGGAATGCCCAATTTCCAGAATTTTTTTTTTTTGTTGTGGTAATCAATATTATGCCACAAATGCTGTTGGTTGAACTTAACTTGTACTGAACTCAGAATATTCCTTGGAATATGGGATTATTCTTTTGCTTTTGCAGCGTTTAAGACAACTGAGGTTTGAGAGAAAGTAAAGGTTGCTGCTTTAGTTAATCAAACAACAGTTTTCTTAGAATGGATTTCTATTGGACAAAAAACATACATTTATATCAATAGCACATCAATATATCAAAATAAATAGCTAGAGATTAAAAGAGGATGCGTTACAGATTACTGTGTGCATCAGTTTAATCAATGCACTTACAACAGCTCATCTTATTATACTATATAATATTCATATCAGTTATTCATACTTCATTGGTTTTAAATTTGACATTATTGGGTCAAATCAACCACAATTTGACTTTCGTCAGGCTTTTTTTGTCTCTAATCTCTGAACACAACCTGACGCTTCTCATAGAGTCTTCTGTTTCACTTTCATCATTAAACCATCATGCATAATTCAGTTTTATCATCACAATCTGATTATAGAGAGATCATATCCCCAAGAACAGACCATTCAAAATGCTATCGAATTTAAAAAGTCTACTATGGGGTACTGTGATGATGCATAAAAATGTTTTGGCACTATCATATATCAGAATGCAGTTAGTAAGGCTATTTTGTTGAATAAACTGAACAAGAGACCTTTTAAAAACCTTTACTACTATTTAGTCTTTTAAATAAAACTTTATACAAAGTAAAGTACACCTATTGCAGGGACAGTCCCACTTAACCCGAATGAATTTGAACAGGGTTTAAACCTACAACCAGGTTTTAAATTGGGATTTCTGAGGTGGGGGAACCCTAAAGTCTACCGTTGTCGCAACCCCCCATAATTTTTTTTAAAATGAATGAAAAGTGTTTAAATAAAATAAATGGGTATATAAATATGGATTTATTAATAGCCAATGCCTGTATGGTATAATTCATAGTTTTTTCTTTCATATGAATACATTTTACTGGGATAAAGATTTGTCTGTCAATATTTATGCATGTTATTTTCAACTTAATTGTGAAAATACATAATTACATGGAATATTTGGTTTTGTTTTACATTACAGAAATGTATTAAGAATGCCATCAAAGGTATTTTATAAATTTTCTAAAAATCAGATGAAAGCTGGTGCAAGTTACCCTCTTCTTGCCCTCTGTTGGGGTTTGTCCATCTTATAGAATAGACCTCGTTTCCGAATAACGATTGATCTAGTGGTTAGTACTTTTATTCAGTTGTGTTCTGAATGGAAAGTCAAACCACTGACGAGACCCCATCATTAACTTTTAGCATTTTCTTCATACACATAGAAAAGTGTCTACCATTGTAGAGCAATATATTACTTTAGGCAATTGCAGAATAGACCAATAAGTCACATATACACTTCAGAAAATTGAGTATCCAACTATTTCTGGGCTTAAAAGATACAAAAACATTGTGGTCCCCTATGCACTACTTAAAGCCCAATGTGACCCCTTTACCAAAATAGTTGCCCACCCCTGTTATAGAACACGCTAAACTTAAGTCTAATTATGTTACAATGTAAAACTACATGCAAATTGTTCTTAATGGGGAAATAAACTCCTTCTACACAACTACATTTTAATCGTATTGTAATGAAACATTTGTGTTAAAGTATCAAAGAGTTTAAAATGTTTCACTGTGGTGTGAAGCATTTTCACCAGTGAATCCCACTGTACATTTCCTTTTTTTCCAAAAGGACAAAAAACCCACAAAATAATAATAATAATAATAAATGGAGAACGCATAAATATAATACAAATAACAGTGAAATATTTTAGTGTCTTGGTCGAGTGGTCTTCTGATGATATATTGATCAATGTTATTGTTGCTTTGGATGTGAGTGATTTCGGATACATAACCCCTTCGATACGCATTTTA
Organism: Xyrauchen texanus; assembly: GCF_025860055.1. NCBI lineage: Eukaryota > Metazoa > Chordata > Actinopteri > Cypriniformes > Catostomidae > Xyrauchen > Xyrauchen texanus. The sequence continues at coordinate 6,759,521 of NC_068319.1, read as the reverse complement.
AGCAACTAAGCAAAATCGTTACTGCATATCAGTGTGTCTAAGAAGAAACGGTTGAGCAGTTGATGGCATCATGGAAACAGAGATCGGACCACGGCGCGGTACAGAAGCAGAACGCGCGTCTATATGCGGAGGCGCGCAGTCTCGTGCTGCTCTCATCTGCTGCATCTACAAGCACGCACCTGACTAGAGCAAAGCATAATTAACTTGAAATATTTTTTAAACAAGTACACTTGCTAAATGGGATGTGTCAAATGGATCAAACAAAAACGGCAACAGAGAATACAATATATGGGATAGATTGACAAACCATTTTTTTTCGTAGCCTGTAACACTCCATCAACCACCTGTTGAGTTTTTCTGCTCTCTTTTGAAAATCATATGCTTTCAAATCATATTCACTATGATTTTGTATAGAGCACTTTTGTATTGTGAAGCAATGGCTTAAAAATGAAAGGTTGTAGGTTCGAACCCCAGATGGTTTGATTCATGTACATCACAATGAATGTCCTTCCAGATATGTAGATAAAAGCATCAGCCTAAAGACTAATTAGTAGTTAGTGTAGTTAGTGGTATAGATGTGTCGCCCTACCTGTCCGAAGACTGACTTAACTATCGGATGGAGGTCTGCATCAAGGGCGCCGCTGTAAGTGCTCGCTCTACCTGGGGCGCGCATGCTGCCGGGCTGGAGTGGTGCTGATGCTGGAGGTGGACTGGAAGTGAGACTCTGATTCGAACTGGCCCGTTGCTTGTCCTTTGGTTCAAAAAACCACGCGGCTTCGTCCGAGCGCTTGGAGAGGGATGTTGTCGGCGAAGGCGTTCGGCTGGTGCGGGAACTCATGTGGTGTTGCACCGGAAGGTCAATGGGATGGTGCCTTGATGGTTTGCGGTGTTCTTTGGCGTGCCGGTCCGGTCCATCCTCCTGATAATATCCGTCATGACTTTGGATCTTCCCTGCTCTCCTTCCACCACCACCACCACCGGCGTTCCTGGCGTGCTTCGGCTGGCACAGGGGTCTCCGGGCGGTGACATCGCACTCTTCGCTCCAGCAAGAATCCTCGTTGCCGCCTCCCGCGTGCCGGCGTCCGTTGCGGTGGTTTGCGGGGTCCGCGCGGTTTCCGGATTTCCGGTTCGTCTGCGCTGTATAGGATTTGATGAGGGATGTGGTGGATTCGCTTTTCGGAAGCGAGGAGCTCATTTTGACCACTCAAAATCTACAAACTCGTAAAGTTTTACAATTGGCACAGCAAAAGGTGTCTGGATATTTAAACACGTTCGAGTGTAGGCGGGAATAGTACTGTTAAAAGCTCGGTAAAGGACTTTATAGAGCGCGAGAGCACCGCATAGGTCACTCGCGCTGATTTTGTTCGGTCCCTCGTGATGCCGCTGGATGTTAATGACCCCATTGTGCGCGCGCTACCAAAATTCAGCATTAATCAGTAAAGCTCTCTCTCTCTCTCTCTCTCTCTCTCTCTCTCTCTCTCTCTCTCTCTCTCTCTCTTTCTCTCTCTCAGGACCAAAAGTTACGTCAAACTGCCTTGCAATGCCATTGAAGAACATGTAAAGGACGTAAAAAATAACGACCGTCAGTGTGACGTGTGTGCTGTGCAGGTGAAATGAATACAGCAATTGGGTCTCAGAGACCCCAACAATGTGAAATGATGTAATTTAAACCCCTCATTAGGTAGATAATATTGAACGATTAACCATGTTGTTTCATACACCACACTTATACATATTTAGAGAGGTGACTGACTGAAATTTTGTTTCTGTTTGCTGTCAATATGAAAGTTGCATTCCTTAAACCAAACATAAGTAATGTGACATTCACATAGGATGTTTGATTCTTAAATGCTAAGTATGTTTTTAAGTTCTTGAGGTCCCTCAGACCCCAACCAAAACATAAGTGTTATTCACAATCAAGAAAAATCATAGTTTTTTTTCTTTTCTTATTTTTTCTCCCCTTTTCTCCCCAATTTGGAATGCCCAGTTCCCAATGTGCTCTAAGTCCTCGTGGTGGCAGTGACTCGACTCAATCCGGATGGCGGAGGACGAATCTCAGTTGCCTCCGCGTCTGAGACTGTCAATCCACGCATTTTATCACTTGGCTTGTTGAGCGGGTTACCACGGAGACGTAGCGCATGTGGAGGCCCACATTTGTGTGTGGAGGCTATTCTCTGCGGCATCCACACACAACTCACCCCACCAAGAGCAAGAAACCACACATTATAGTGACCACAAGGAGGTTCCCCTATGTGACTCCACCCTCACAAGCAACCAGGAGACCTGGCTGAAGTCACTCAGCACACCCTGGATTATATTAAGATGTGCTGAAGGATTATATTCCATCTTTATTTAACCAATAATCCATTTACATGCCATTTTCTTGTAAGTATACGTTTTAGCTAATAATCTTATACAACGCAATTGGAAGAAAATAATTATGTTCAATTCATACTTTAAAGGGATAGTTCAACCAAAATGAAAATTCTCCCATCATTTACTCACCCTCATGCCATCCCAAATGTGTATGACTTTCTTTCTTCTAAAGAACACAAACAAAGATTTTTAAAAGAATATCAGCTCTTTTGGTTCTCACAATGCAAGTGAATGGTGGCCAGAAATCTGAAGGTCCAAAAAGCATATTAAGGCAGCATAAACGTAATCGATACAACTCCAGTGGTTAAACCCATGTCTTCAGAATCAATATGATATGTATGTGAGAAACATATATATATATATATATATATATATATATATATATATATATATATATATATATATATATATATAAATCCCTGGTTTTTCTATAAATCTCCACATTTGACCAGCCCCAAACAGTAGGTGGACAAAAAATGCGGATCACCAAAAAACAAATAAGAAGAATGTGGAAGTGAAAGTACACAATTATAGTAATGAAGGACTTAAATATTTATCATTTTTTTTACCCATACCTATAATATAGCTTCTGAAGACATGGGTTTAACAATTAGAGTCTTATGGATTACTTTTATGCCGATCTTTATATCCATTTTGTTGGTCTGGCCACCATTCAATTGCATTGTTGCTACAGAGCTGAAATATTCTTCTAAAAATCTTCCTTCATGATTTTTAGAAGAAAGAAAGTAAAACATATCTGTGATGGCATGAGGGTTAGTAAACAATGAAAGAATGTAAATTTTTGGGTGAACTATCTCTTTAAATTTGAGTGGATTGAGCTCTACACCACTGCAACGACACTAGGGCCACAGTTTGTCCTCAATTTCGTTTTTTCCACCAGACTATTGGAGGATAAAAAGCTACACTGTGTGGCAGCTGCTATTTAGACCTAATGCAAATAGTCACTCCTGAACTTCAGCCCAAAAAACAGAATTCACACCTGAATGACGACTTTGAGCCATTCACCAGGCAAAACATACCAGTCTAGATATCTCTATAACTGATGCACCATGTACAGAACTGCTTACCATGCTCATTTTTGAAGGACAGCGCAGTCAAATGGAGTGAGTTTTGATGGACATTGCATTGTGCGGCATTACGTAAGACCACAGACTTCTTTTAACACATTTTAATGACCACTTTTAGCTTTAGGACAGGACTGAAGAATGCATACACTGCGCTGGCTACATAATGGACACATTGGCTAAAAGCAGACAAGATGTTTTCTGTCCAAACAGGACCATACAGAAGTCCCATCTGGTTGTTTATGTTACTTCAGTCTCAGAGCAGCTGCAAAGGGAATTCAGGTGAAGTGAAAACACTTAGGTGCATTATGTCACTATATGGGTCCAATTAAAGGAGTACAAACTCCATTCCCAGAGTGTGTGTGAGATGTTGGAAAAGAGCAGCTTCTGTCCCTCACAGTCTCCTGGGAGTTTGTGTTCACTGACATCTGTGTCTCCATCTAACGCGCTCCAGGGAAAAAGGGAATCTTTCACTTCAACTCACCATCTACCCCACATCATTTCCTCCTTCCTTTATGATCAACATGCCTCCCCTGGTCTCACTTTATTCCTATCTGCCCATTTAACAACTTTAAAAATGGTTGTTATGTACTATACAATAGCCTTTTGAGTTATATTTCCTCAGCTTGAAACTTTTATTGGGCAGAAATAATTTTTCATTTCCTTAAAGAGATGCCCCCCTCCTACCTCTAATTCTGCAGCAGGGGACACTGAAACCCCAGGGTTCAATCTGGCCCATTTGCATTCAAGGGAGCAAAAGAGTAAAAACAAGATATGTTCCCATCTCACACTCCAATAAACAGAAAAACAGACTAAGTTACATAAACTACATAATCACACTTCTTTGAATGCGTTATCTGGTACTTTACTGATAATTGGTGGTCACTTTTACTATTCATAATCCCTACCGTTGCTCATATTAGGGTTAGGGATTGGTGACAAGACAGCTCGAAATAATGCAATGAGATGGCGAAATCATAATCGTATGAAAAGGTATGACTTTTATTCCCATAGAGACCAACCAATCAGCAAAGAGAATTTTAAATCGATACATTACACAGATAAAATTATGTTATTCCATATTGATTTATGCAAATGACTGATTTATGCCAGGGTTTGGATTGGGGGTTACAGTTTATGGTTAGGTTTCAGGTTAGAAATTACATTTAGGAAAACCTGTAAGAACACTCATTCAAAACCTGATGTTTCTGCTTCTTCCATAGTACACAACAGTGGTTTTCCTATTAAAACCATGGTTGGATTTAGGTTTTGGGTAATGGGTTAGACTTTATGTTTAGGTTTAGGTTTGGGTTAGGGGATAAGCTTTTGAAAAAATTTTAATTACTTCGTTCTTTGTTCGTTTCTTTTTCGTATTGGGTATACAAGTCTTTCAATTTTATACGAGCCCACTCGTATGATTTTGCAGTCTCGTACTATCATTACGACTTGTCATGAGACCGGGTTGCTGGCAGACCATAACATTAACAAAAACATATGTAAAGTCCAAAATAGCACAGGCCCTCTTTTGTCCAGGGCCAGTAAACATCCAGCAACCACCCAGATCGCATAAAAACACAGTGGAAACCACCTACAACACCTTACTTCATAGTGGCGAGTTTTGCATAGGCAAGCATCACTCTTTTTTCTTAAGAAAATGTTAAAATCTTTGGATTTTTGGTACAGATAAATCCTGAGAAAATGTGGTAAATTTGTAAATTTTGTACAATTATATATGCATCCAAGTTTTATTTCATACCAGAAATAAATTCGATGTTTTCTAGCAAAAGAGTATACATCCCAGATGTGTTTTTATATATAATTCTAAGCCTTGCTTTTCCCTAGTAAATCAGCATGGTATCAAAATACTTTTAGAGACAAATGCACTTGCTATTCCACTTGATAACATATAGTCTAATATTTCAAGCCACCACTTCCCTGCTCATCTTTCAGCCTGTGATGGTTCAATTCCCTCTGCTCGGATCATTTTTCTGATTTACCATTTTAAAATACATTGAGTGTGTGTGTACTTCCACTATTAACAAATCCTGAAGATAAAAACACTGTGATGGTTCAGTCCACTCTGCTTGGATAATTTTCCGATTTTCCAGTTTAAAATACTTTGAGTGTGTGTGTGTGTACTTCACTGAGTTTTAACAAATCCTGAAGATAAAAACACTCCAGGGAGTTAATCAGCCCCTGCATTAATAATGTTAACAGTCAGCATCTTGAGACCCAAGAGGTTTTGATGGTTTGATGGTGCTGTATACATCTGCATTTGCATAAACTCATCAGTGCCGCAAAGTTCAGCCAAATATGGAGACATCATTAGCCAAATAGTTTCATGTTGGCACAATGCCTTGCATGGGTAATGAGTTTTAGAAGCAAATTAGTGGACATGAATGTTATAAAACATGTATGAAGTTGTCCCAGTTGCATAAATTAAACATATAAAACATAAGTGTGTACCATTTATACTGATAAGCTGAAAATGGTCATGAAACAGCACCTTAAATTAAGTTCCCTACAACATTCCATGTCAAAATACCCAAAAGGAATTTCTATCACAATTTGAAACAAATTATTAAGGGCTCAAATAAGAATCAAAGAAGAAAATAAGATACTGGAAAATTGGAATTTAACTTGTCCAGTATAGCAGATTATTTGATTTTGATATGATTCTTGTTTGATTTATTTGTAATTGATTCCATAATTGGAAGTTCCATTGCCATTTGACAATTTTTGGGCAACTTTCAGGTCAAATGCTTGTGAGTTGAGTTGCTAAAGTTTTTTTTTTCCCCTTTCAACTTCTGTTTATTGCATTGCATGCCTTCAGACTAATTTTACAACACTTTGTTTCCCCTTGTTTTTAGCCCATCCCCATATATGCACTATGCAGGGCTGACTCAGTGGAATGAAGATGCTTTTGGAAACTACATATTCACGCTTGAGTGGAGGAGAGATGTGCACTTGGCTTATATGTTTTTTTTATATTATTTGAATATCTGTCCCCCCGTGCATTTTAAACATTGTGTCGTTATGTAAAACCCTCCAAAAATAAAACAAAGCAAAGCTAAAATGTTTGAATGTGTCCCCTCATGAGAATGCCTTGATTTTAGAGGACACAAGCTAATGCAGTAGACCAAACAGATCAAGTAATGTGTATCATCTTAGAAGTAATGAAAACTGCATAAGTAATGCAAATGCAAAAGTGCATAACGTGTTCTGAAAGACTGTACTAGGAAAAGCGAGGTGGGGGTTTTATGACGCAAAGGAGACAGAATAATTATTAAGTCTATTTGTGGAAACACAAAGACCTTTGTCGTTCTGCCACTCGTATTCCTCTTCTAAAACCTCCCTGTGGATTCTCGCTTTCAATTAATCAATTTGGGTTTAATGTGATAACTTTAATAGGAAAAGGATTCTAATGAGTTTTGAGCTCATCTGACGGTGTCATGGCTGTTAAACAGCTATTTATTATTTGGCCTCAAAAATTGGTATCTTTCTGCAATTAAGACAAATATTCTTATGCAAACACAGGCTTAGTCCAGGCTTAGTCCAGGCTTAATGTTTTTCCACACCATGCCAATGGTAAAAAGAGAACATTTACTGGCCATGAAACTGTATTTTGCATTATTTGATTATTTTTGACATACAGCACAGGCCATTGTGTCACTTGCAACATCATATACAAGATGAGCTAGTCTCCGTCTACAGAAATGTGACTTTTGTTCCTCATATTTATTTTTATTGGATTAATGTGAGGAATTTCCCACATAAATCCCATCACATGGTGCTGGAAAAACTGCTTTAGGCATCCTAAAAAACTTAAGATGATAAAATTTCCACTGACATAAAGTTGTTTAGAAGACATGCAAACCGCAAGAAAAAAATATTATTTTGTTTTTAATTGTGCACATCCCTTACATGAGTGAGGGTCAGACTATCATTTCTACAATTAATTTTAAATGATGTAATTTTGCAGTTCCTATTCATGCGATTATCTGATCAGCCAATCGTGTGGCAGCAGTGCAATGCATAAAATCATGCAGATACAGGTCAGGAGCTTCTGTTAATGTTCACATCAACCAACAGGATGGGGTGAAAAAAATTCGATCTATGTGATTTTGACCATGGCATGATTGTTGGTGCCAGACGGGCTTGTAAGGCTGGCACCAGAATGTCTACGCCCAATAAGTGCTATTTCCAGTAAAAATAGCACCTCCAAAGACCTCTACGAGAACCAACATCATAAAACTCTCACACAGAAGAGCACCTCCACCTGAGATAATGCACCCTACTGATTAGGGACCATAAAATGCAAATCTCACTCACATCTGCCCCCTCTCTCACCTCAGGTCACTTTCGGGTCACCAAAATGTATTACTTATCCTGTTCTGTAATGTAAATAGTTTTCTGATCATACATGTTTGGTATCATTCAAGAGGTCTCAGTGCAACTGGTAAAACGGTCCTTTCAGCAACGTCAAATCACAAGTACGATTTAAGAAATTAGTAAAATACTGCATTCTAACGGTGACATGCCCCTCCCAGATATCTCACAGAGACCAGCTGCTGTATGCAGATTATGTGTATTCTTTGTAAACATCAAACAACCTACTAAATCACAAGTTTCAAAGGTCTACCTTCAAACCCCTAAATTGTAAACCAAATTCTGAATAATATCAAACACACACATCTGAAATAACAATAGAATTGTTTGGTATTTAAGGAGAGATTACAAAGGAGTCAGGGAGTCTGTAGTCAGATATCCCACACAATTGCTTTGTGTAGTTTTCTCTACCATGTCACTGTAGCCAGAAGACCCACACAGAAAACATTGTGTGTAATTTCTATTCTACCAGGTATACATTGAATTTTTTATGTTTGGTACATGTTTGAATGGAATGCAACTTTAATTATATTATTATGATTGGTCCACTGATAGCTTTGAGTTTGATTTATTATTTTAATTGGATTGTTTGAATGTATTACTATTACCTAGTAAAATAAATCATTATTATTATTCATTCTGAAGGACTGTTTTCTAGTATATTTCTTATTAACTACAAATCTGTGGTCAGAGTTGGCTTAACTAAGCTATTTCAGAAGTATCCCATTAGTTTAGCATGTACTAAAAGGCTAAACGGCAAACCAAGAACCTATAACAGGACTTAGCCAAGTAGAATTATATGGGAATACTAAGAGTAGGACAGAGAATCTGTAAAACAGAACTTAATTGACTGGGGCTGAACGGTGAGTTGAGAATCTATACTGAACTTAGCCAAATAAGACTAAACGGATAAAGCCGAGAATCTATAAGGACTTAGTCTAAAACTTACTAATATCTGAAACTGATAGTTTGTAGTTAAAGGACCTGGGTCCTGCCGGCACAAGACCCAAATAGCACAGAAATAACATATGCAGTCTAGAAGAGAGAATTACTAAAAATAATAAGATACAAAACATAAATTCAGAGCATAGATACATCAACAAGGTTTTTTCATAATTGGAGTTTAATTAATGATAAGATAAATAAAACATGGAACTCAAATCAAATAATCAAAGTATTATTTACAGCAAATAAAAAGACAGTGACATGCAGGTACCCTTCTGCCACGCTATTGGATGCCGCCATTGGACCAATAGGTTGACCTTACAGGCTGGTTTTGAGTATTTCTGCAACTGCTTGATCTCCTGGGAATCTCTAGAGTTTTCTCAGAATGCTGCCAAAAAAACATCCAGTGAGCAGCAGTTCTGCGTATGGAAACGTCTTGTTGATTAGATAACTGCATGAATATGTAGGTGTACAGGTGTACCTAATAAAGTGGTCATTGAGCCTATATAATGAATGATTGTTAGTTTGGACTCATTTTCATGTGAAGTGTTTTATCTTAGGGCAAACGCTGCACTGAAGGTGAGGTCACTTTATTTACAGCGAGGATGAAGTAGGTCATGTTTCTTTTTTAAGAGTACATGCGGTACATATGGTTTGACTTGAGTGCATGTGTGTACTTGTGTTAGAGTTTCAAGTAGAACAAGAGAGATAAGGGATGGAGATATCAAATTTTCATCAATGGTCCATATTGTTGTGTTGTGGAGGCATCGGTTTGCACTCCAGCAATTAGGGAGCAAATCCCTTCATGGATTAACCATTAGAGCAAATGATGTGAACTTGATACCCAACACTGCTGAACTGCTAGTGCACCCTCTGTTCATCAGACATCAGGAGAACTCTTAAAAATATTGGTTCCTCAGGTTCTTTGGTTCATCAATTTCTTATCAAGAACCGTTTTTACTGAATAGGATTCTAGCAAAGTTTCTTCGAAGATTAAGGCCACGTCCACACTTATACATTTTAGTTTGAGAATGCATTAATTTCCTCCACCGAAAATTGAGAGTTTCGAAAACACTCACCATAACAGCATACTTAGAAAAACAAAAGGTCCTTTTCCACCATCGGGCTGAATGGTTCTCACTTCGAAACCAAGCCATTCTGTGCTGATCTGGGCCAGTCGGCATGGTAATGGTGACTTTTTCCACTGTGGTTCTTGAATGTATGTAACAAATACGTTAGTTGGCATACGGCATGAGAGTTAAACAGTGGAGCAAGTGCAATATGGAGGATGATTGCCTATGCCAGTTTCAAGGACTGCTTTTCCAGTTTTTTACTCTTCTAAAGCACAGGAAAGACATGTCCCTTTTTGCTAAAAGAAAAAGCAAATAGAAAAAGGCAAAAGGTTTACCATAATTGGCCATGGGGTTGTGCATGCCACAGGACACGAACACAGCAAGGTAAAAGTTCCCAGACTAGCTAAATAGGAAATGTATTGACAAAATATTATACAAGTAATATAATGATATATTTGTTTTAATGAGCTAGCTTGAAACAGGAACAGTCTGTGATTTGTGTTTGTGAAAGCAGACAAATTGCTGCCTATACCTAAGGTAGGAGTCCTATATTTTTAATGACTTTCCACTCATAATTAATCTACAAACAAATAGACAAAAACGAAAAGTTTATCCAGTCAGAATTTATTCCTTGATGCTTACAAGCAAAAGTGAGACAACTGTTTCACGAATCGCATGCCTGAAGCAGCATGTGAGTTTGAGCTCCACCCCCTCAGGCCTTCAAAATTTCCACAGAATCCCTCAACAGTGCAAATGAATGAGCAACTAAAGTCAGATTGTCAGATTCATCAGCCAATCAGATTGATTTATTTGTTCATGGTGGGTGTGATCTTTAGGATATGTTCCGGTCGAGGCCTTCTAGCTGGCCTTGAGTGACACAATCATGCTTTAAGTGATGAGCGTAATTCAAGAGCAAAAAGCACGAGATCTTGCTGACGAGTAGGCTGTCACTGCCACATCACCACTGAGAAAGAGATCCTTATGGATTTAAAAACACGAGATGTTCTGTATGACAGTGTGATTGCTTTATTTATGAAACAGGAAAGGCACTTCCGAATATCGGGGAATGGAATGCATTTATGGTCAGAGATATCAAGCAGGAATATCCCACTTTCAACTTGAATGATACACCACATATCTGTGTACCCTGACGAAACAAAATTTATTGCAAGCGACATTTAAATCACAAATATAATTAGATCGATTTTTCCAGGTATTATATACCTTCTTGGTAGATACATATGAAAAATTATGATTTTTAATGTCCGTTCGGGAGACATTCATTTCACAAAACAGTCATTCTGCAGTTAACATTAGGGTTGCTTGAGCATTAAGTGTCGTTTCAAGTTCTGGCTTTCGTGCTTGGACATGTTTTTAAAATGTCAATTGGTATTTCTAGTTAGCTGTGACATAATATATGATGTCCAAAGATATGACTTATTCATTGTGAAACTGTGTTTTCTTAATGCATGTGTCACGATTACCTGTTGTCTGCCCTGTGTTCTCTGTCGCACTATCACGTTTATGTCATGTTTCCTTGTCTGCTCCGTGTTTTCCACTTCACCCGTCACCGTTCGCGCTCCATGTCGTGTTTTCCTTGTTGTTTGCCCCGTGTTTCACTGTCCTTGTCAAAACTACAATTCCCACAATTCCTGGCCTCTCTCACTGCCTGCACTCTTCATTGTTCTCACCTGTGTCTCGTTTAGTCTTCATTGTGTTTGTGTATTTAACCGTGTCTGTTTCTCCTTTCCCCCGTCGGTCTTTGTTGTAAGTAGATGCCTGTTTCCCATGCTTCCATCATCGTTTTCACCATAGTTATCCCCGTGTATGCCTTCCGTGTTATGTTAACCCTTTGTTTACCTTTCGTGTTTTGTTTACCTTTTCCCATCGTGGATGTTTCTTTTGTTGGTGTTCTTTTGTTTTCAATAAACCCTGCTGCGTTTAGATCCTCGTCCCCGTGTCTACCTTCACCATCATTCGTCGTCACAGCATGAATCACACTGAAGGCCTAGACTTTAAAAGCATGGTCCGCCACTGTGAAATGATAGTTAAGTAGATAAGTAATTGAGTAGGTGCAGGATAAATTTGGCAGGTTGAAGAATTAGATTTATTGATTAATTCAGAGGAAAGAACTGTTCCTCATCGTACACAGAACCATTCGGCCCAATGGTGGAAAAGAGGTTTACAACGTTAGGAAACAGATTTGTGTGGGCGCAGTCAGTAGTTTTTTTTTGGTTATAATTAAAACCTTAATTTTTAAGATCTGCCTACATGTCATGGATTGTGTTGGCCTACTTAACTTAACAGCAAGATGTTATGAATTAGTAAAAGTATCTACCATGACCCATATGACTTAATCAGCTTTATTTTATTTTTTCTGTTTGGCTAAGACTATATTAATAGCTACCACGATAGTGTTACAAAAAACAGCATTCACAGCCCATTTTAGTTCCGTAATGTGATGTATTTCTGAATGAAACAGGATATTCAATGACTTCATTTTAGCCATCTGGAATAAATTGGATTAAGAAAGTGTTCTCTGAACAATGTGGTTTGAGGGGAGGGAATTCAAATTAAGAGGGCTTATGACGCCAGCCGATTTAATAGTTGCAGAGGCGGAGCTAGTTATTATATTTTTATTTAAAAAAAATGTTTTTCTTAGAAATACAATGAATCACAATGAATCATTCACAGTAAGACCAGAAATATGTACTTCAAAAGAAAATAGTGATATAATGTGTCTTCACTAAAAAACTAAATTGTTTCTCTATAACTGTTTATCATCAAGGATGGAAATTAAGCAAGGCAAACCATTTGACTAACCTACCAACCGTAAAGCCCACTACCCTCCTCTGCTGTCCATTAGAGGAACTGTTCTGTTGTGTTTATAAGTGAGGACTATAAAGTAAAGGACTTTCTGAAGTCCTACTTTAAGAAGCTTCCTGGATTTAAGTATGAAAAAAAAAGAAAAAAAAAAGGTTTTAAATCTTTAGGAGGTTGTTTGCTGATAGCTCAGAATGTCTTCCAGGTTCAGCTTGTATTTCCTTTTGAGGTCTGACACAATAAGCAGATCAGGACATCATGAATTCATGCCCTTGCAGTTCTCTGGTACTCTCACTGCTTTGCTGTGTGATTGTCTGACATCCACTTTGTCAGGACTTGCATTTATGGTGTGAGTTTACCATAGAAAATGTGAAAGGGGGCCCACAATTGTGACTGTGCTCAGTTGAACTTGCCTGTGCGTACCAAGCACAAAGCATTTACATTTACGCATTTGGCAGAAGCTTTTATCGAAAACGACTTACAGCGCACTTATTACAGGGACAATCCTCCAGGAGCAACCTTGCTCAAGGACACAATGCTAGGGGGTGTGGGGATCGAACCAGCAACCTTCTAATTAACAGTTATGTGCTTTAGCCCACTATGCCATCAGCACTCTTTTCACTCACTGATTAATATAAGCTTTTCTCTAACACTTGATTTAATTAAACGCTGTTTAAGTACTGAGTGATTTGATCATTTTGAGCAATAGGAGGTTGTAAGGCTAAAGTTAACAGGAAACAGTTAAGAGCACCATTATAATGGCTGTACATCAGATGTCTCTAAAATTCATGTCTTTCCCCATTAGAAAGATTGTTAAAGCATTTGAAGCATCTTTGGCTTTCTTAACACTGCAAAATTTTTCATAAACTTAAAGTGAATGGTATATGAGCCTAACATTCTGCCAAATATGTTCATTTTCAACTAAGCCTGTCACCTTGATTTGTCACTATCATGTCTTATCACGTTCATCTCAAAACTGGCTTTAGAAATCACTCGCCACCAGACAATCATCCATGTTTAACATTCTGATAATCAGTGTTATCTTCACCATGAATTACAAAACATGTTTCGAGGGGCTTACTGGTTGCTGTAATAGAAGATTGTTGATATGAAAGTGAAGAGGAAAAACTACAAACTGCCTTTACCTCAGCAATGACCTCCTAAAGATTCACTTCTCGTCTTTGGCACTCTGATTAATTTCAGATAGGAATGTTTACTCTCTCTTCTGTGTAACTGTATCCAACCTTCCAACAACAACAAACCATCTTCTGCTCTGGGAATCTCATGTGGTGCAACAGAACCCCATTTCCCCAGAAAACAGTGAGTAATCCCAATCCAACTCTGGATCACTAGAGAAAATAGTTCCTTAAATAGACATTTCTGTTGGAAATACAAAAGACTGTGAACAATAAACAACTGAGTGATACAATAAATTATTTCCAAATAAACATGTTTGTCACATACTCAAAACTAAATAGATCTTTCAAAAGAACAACATTCAGTTCAAAGACACAACAAATACCTAACTTAGATTTTTTGACATAACAATGCCCTTGAACAACACTCATGGCTTTATTACTAGTGCAATTTGTCCAATGGACTACTCAAATAAATAAAACTTTTCAGAATACACAATGAAGGAGTGAATGGTAAATGGTCTACACTTATATAGCACCTTTTTAACCTTAGTGGTATTCAAGCACTTTACACACCAATGACAGCAGAGCTGCCATGCAAGATGCTAGCCTGACATTGGGAGCAACTTGGGGTTCAGTTGTGTGCCCAAGGACACTTCGGCATGTGGAGTCAAGTGGGCTGGGAATCGAACCACCAACCCTGCAATTAGTGGCTGATCCGCTCTACCACCTGAGCTACAGCTGCCCACAATCCCCAAAATATATTGTTCTTTGCCGTTCACAACCCAATAATGGGTCAATTGTCTGTTCTGATAAGGTCACAGGCACCCAAGAAAAACATTGTTAAATGCAAATATTAAAATGCAAGTAATCATATAATTATGCGTAGTTAGGATGGCAAGCTCATTATCTTTTGAAAGTCAACATTTCAAAAATTAAGCTATGGTATTTTGGCACTAATTCATCTTTCACTTGATATGAGGCTGATGCCAACATGGACAGGTTGTGTGACATGCCTTCATTCTCGCAAAAGCATGAACAAAACTAACAATCCTAAATAAACTAATCTAAGGCAAAACAAAATATGACCTAAAGTACATTAAATATGGCTGCACTTGTAGCAAGGATAAACATAATTTGTGGTGACAGTGATGGTGTGTTTTGTGCTATGAATTATTGGCTGCCAAGTGTAGGAAACCATAAGGACATTTCTTGTTTGCTTTTGTTCGGCAAATATAATACATCAACATAAATAGCAACATGATACATAACTTTTTATTCGCCTAGGGCGCATACAAGTTAGAACCGCCACTGCATCATTATTATAAATTGAGGGGGGAAAAATGCCTCAAACTAGAGAAAAGTATCACTTTCATTCTCTCAGAATTCATTAGATTAAGTGTGCTATCTCAGTTTCTACACTTTTGTAATTCCAAGTTAAAGAAGAACTTTAAGGGACCTTGAGAATGTGTGGGAAGTGACAGACTTTCTTCTCTTGTCATTACACCATATAACAGACATCCATCTTTACTAACATGAAGATGTGATGTCAGCATCACTGACTGCCAAGACCTGCAAACCGCCAATCTATGACAAGGAAATGGTAATCAAAATAGGAACAATTGGACCTATAAAACACATGGGTCGAATTAAGTTAATGGTAGGCCCTGGGGCACTGACCTCATTGGAAGCCCCGTCTTGTTGCAATTAAAATATGTAATGTGCAAATTATTAAATTAGTATATTAGTAAGTATAGTAGCAATTTTTTGGAGAAGCACAAGTATATCATTATTTGTAGACCCCTTTTCCATAGTATACACTATTGTAAATTGCCGAGAGAAACATATTTGCTCTTTCATATAGTTCAGGAGACTTGAAGATGTCAGTTATTATTAATAAAGAAATGTAAATGAAACTTTGCCTCAGATCACTCAGGAAAAAATAAACAGCTCTTTGGCTGAACTTGATGCAATCGGACAGTAGTTCCATGTGTTTGAAATTTGTTTTCTTTACTTAAGATTACTACGTAATCTCAACACAAACACTCTGTGTAAAGAACTTAAATTGGGTAAACCCAACAAAAATAGTGTAACCCGCACACACACACACAAGACGAGACAGTCACAATGTCGATGGGAAACTGCTTCATTCACAAAGCAAAGCAGGCAAAAGTACAAACAAGGGCAAATCCAAATGAGAATGGTCAACGAGAGCGGGAGGTCGAAGCCGGGGAATCAGAATGGAACAAAGGGGCAAATCCGGGAGAGAGAAGTCAAAGGGAGGCGTGGGGGTCAAAGCCGGGGTTATCAGAATGAAAGCAACGAGATACTAAACAGGGGAGCAAGGGGAACACTAGAGTTGGCAAGCTACAGGGTAAACAAGAGGAGAGCAAAACTAGATGAGACTAGCGGGGGGCAAAGACACGGGAAACTAAATACAATAACCAACACCTGTGAAACGGATGTGCTGTGGTATTTATAGGGGAAGGTGCAGGTGTAAACAATGAAAGGTGATGAGACGAGTGCAGGTGAAACGAATAAAGGGGTGATTGAGACGAGTGCAGGTGGTCATAATGTTCTGGCCATAGGAGCGTGCATGAGAGCCCGAGGGGGGAGATAGCGTACGAGCAGGAGAGCTCGAGGGAGCAAAACGAGCGTGAGAGCTCGGGGGAAGAGATAGCGTACGAGCATGTGAGCTCGAGGGAGCAAAACGAGCGAGGCAGCTCGAGGGAGCAAAAACGAGCGTGCGAGCTCGAGGGGGCAAAACGAGCGTGCGAGCTCGAGGGGGCGGAGCGAGGGAGCGGGGTTCGTGACAGTACTCCCCCCTCTAAAACGGACGGCTCCTGACGGCCGCGCTCGGTTGCGAGGAAGTGGTGCTGGACGATCCCAACAAACAAAAAACCCTGAACAGACAACCCACAAAACACACAAACAAAATTGAGGGCAGTCCAAGGGGCACAGAGGGAAATGAGAGAGTCCATGGGGTCAATGGGCATTTTCAGGTCAAGGTCAGGGGGAACATAGCGGACAGGCGGGTGGTCGGGAGATCTAGGGGGCATCCAAAGGCCAGAGACTGGGTCAGGGGGTCTGGAAGGCGACTGGAGGACAGGGACTGGGTCCGGGGGTCTGGAAGGTGACCACCGGACAGGAATAGGGTCCGGAGGCCAGGGAAGAGGCCACAGGACAGGGAGGGGGTCAGGAAGTCCGGGCTGAGCCGTGAAAGGCGGTGCCGTCAGAGGCGGCACTGTAGGCGGCTCTGGAGGTGGGGTTCTGGAAGGCTCTGGAGGTGGAGCCGAAGGAGGCTTTAGGGGCGAAGGCCTGAAAGGCTCTGGAGGTAGAGCCAATGACGGTGGCGCCGTGGGAGGCTCTAGAGGCGGAGGCCTGGAAGGCTCTGGAGGTGGAGCCGAAGGAGGCTTTAGGGGGGAAGGCCTGGAAGGCTCAGGAGGTGGAGCCAATGACGGTGACGCCGTGGGCGGCTCTAGAGGCGGAGGCCTGGAAGGCTCTGGAGGTGGAGCCTAAGGAGGCTTTAGGGGCGAAGGCCTGGAAGGCTCTGGAGGTGGAGCCGAAGGAGGCTTTAGGGGGGAAGGCCTGGAAGGCCGACTCTGGGGGGGAGCAGAACCCGGCAGAGCCGTGGAAGACTCTGGGGGCAGAGCAGAACCCGGCAGAGCCGTGGAAGACTCTGGGGGGGCGGAGCAGAACCCGGCAGAGCCGTGGAAGACTCTGAGGGCGGAGCAGAGGTCGGTAGAGCTGTGGAAGACTCTGAGGGAACCTCTGTGGTCTTGAGCACAAGACGAGACTGGGGAGAAGGGGCCCTCTTCCTTCTCTTACGTCTTCAGCCAACAGGGGACGTGGCCATGGGGACGGTCGAGGCTACAGGCGCTGGCTCTGGGGCGGTCAAGGCTACAGGCGCTGGCTCGCTGACCGTGGCAGACATGGGCACTGGCTCGCCGGCCGTGGCGGGCATGGGCGCTGGCTCGTTGGCCGTGGCGGGCATGGGCGCTGGCTCGTTGGCCGTGGCGGGCATGGGCGCTGGCTCGTTGGCCGTGCCAGGCTTCGGGACTGGGGCCGTGTCAGGCTTCGGGACTGGGGCCGTGACAGGCCTCGGGACTGGGGCCGTGACAGGCCTCGGGACTGGGGCCGTGTCAGGCTTCAAGACGGGGGCCGTGTCAGGCTTCAAGACGGGCCATGTCAGGCTTCAAGACGGGGGCCGTGGTAGGCTTCAAGACGGGGGCCGTGGTAGGCTTCAAGACGGGGGCCGTGATGTGGAGCGCTGGTTCAGTGTCTGCCTCCCCTACAGTAAACGAGGAACCAGCGTACAGTAGGGCGAGGTCAATAAACTGAGCCAGGTTAAGGGAGCAGCGACCACCAGGCATGAATGATGAGGCTGGCTCATTCAGTCCATGTTGAAAAATGTCTTTCAGAGCCACCTCATTAAAATTCACCTGGTACGCCAGGGCACAAAAATCCATAATATAAGCCTCCAAGGGTTGGCTCCCCTGGCGCAAAACCAAGAGTCGGGCCGCTGGCTCCATAATGTCAAGGACGGGGTTATGAGTTACATAACCACTGCCTTGCACGGAAAACCCTTGGTTCGCGTCCGAAGAGCCATAAAACCTCTCCGGGGGTGGAGAGCATACGGCGCTCGCGGATGCGTGGAAAGCATCAACGGGCTCAGGGGCAGACACAGGTGAAACAGGGTGAAATATTTCAGACATAGTACATACCTGCTGCCCCTGGGCTGCGAGCGCTTGGTCATGTCTCCATATCGTAGCTCCTCGCGCTGAATGTGACGTGCACCTCCGCTCTAGCGAGCTGCGCGAAACCTCCGCGTGATGCAGACAGACAGTTGTGACTGTCTTCGGTGAGGTTGGTTATTCTGTAACCCGCACACACACACACAAGACGAGACAGTCACAATGTCGATGGGAAACTGCTTTATTCACAAAGCAGGCAAAAGTACAAACAAGGGCAAATCCAAATGAGAATGGTCAACGAGAGCGGGAGGTCGAAGCCGGGGAATCAGAATGGAACAAAGGGGCAAATCCGGGAGAGAGAAGTCAAAGGGAGGCGTGGGGGTCAAAGCCGGGGTAATCAGAATGAAAGCAACGAGATACTAAACAGGGGAGCTAGGGGAACACTAGAGTTGGCAAGCTACGGGGTAAACAAGAGGAGAGCAAAACTAGACGAGACTAGCGGGAGGCAAAGACACGGGAAACTAAATACAATAACCAACACCCGTGAAACGGATGTGCTGTGGTATTTATAGGGGAAGGTGCAGGTGTAAACAATGAAAGGTGATGAGACGAGTGCAGGTGAAACGAATAAAGGGGTGATTGAGACGAGTGCAGGTGGTCATAATGTTCTGGCCATAGGAGCGTGCATGAGAGCCCGAGGGGGGAGATAGCGTACGAGCTGGAGAGCTCGAGGGAGCAAAACGAGCGTGAGAGCTCGGGGGAAGAGATAGCGTACAAGCATGTGAGCTCGAGGGAGCAAAATGAGCGAGGCAGCTCGAGGGAGCAAAAACGAGCGTGCGAGCTCGAGGGGGCAAAACGAGCGTGCGAGCTCGAGGGGGCAAAACGAGCGTGCGAGCTCGAGGGGGCGGAGCGAGGGAGCGGGGTTCGTGACAAATAGACATGTCCGTGTAACTCAAATTTACAGTATGTCTTTGTGTACTAGTAAAAGTAAATGTTAGCATGTTGGTTGGAAGCACTACAGAGTGTAATTTAGTAACTGTGGTTAGCACAGCATTTGCTCAAAGAAGTGAGCAATCGATTTCGTTTTCAATATCTACTAGCCCTCATCATTGTCAGAAAAACAATAAATCTGAGAAGCATTAGATGTTAACAAAAGTCTCAATTTTCTCTACCTTTCATTTTTTCCATTCCTTTTTTACATCTCATTTGTTGTTTTTCTCCATGGGAGATAAAAGCATTGTAAACAGTATAGCTTACAAGCCTAGTTGAAAAAAATATATATGCCTTTTTAAATCATAGGCTTTAGGTTACATATATAGGCTTTGTCTCTCGGATGTCAACGAGACATTCAGTAGATGTCTTTGAGACGTTTATGATTAAGAATGTTTGTAAATATGATCTTTTAAAGATTTTTAGCAGATGTTATTTAGAATGTGATGCTTTCCAGATGAAAAGATCTAAAACAGACTGTAATTTAGGAGGTTTAGATATAGGCATTAATTCGGATTAATTCAAAATGCTGCAGACAGTCGGTCAGTGTGTGATGACACTTATTTGAAGAGAATCACCAGGCAGTTTCCAATGAGTTTACTGAATATCACTTTGTTGGGCATACATGTGTGGTTCCGAAACAATAGAAACACAATAAATAAACTAAGTAACACATTCTTATTCACAACATAAATACCCAATTAAATATATAAAAATACCTTTTTATGTTTTCATTGACTACCAGAACAAATATATTAATAAAGCAGTTAAATTACACTGTTGGGTGGTTATTCTTCATATGCCAACAGGGTGGCGCCACTAAACCATGAATAGCGTCTATTTTAACACCAGTAGACGTGAACATTATACAACTAATGCTGAGTTTTTAGGCCCGATTTTCACTCAACGACAGTTTTGTGGAGATCACTGACAAAAGCCCGCAATCATAGGAAAATCAGAGCTCACTCCTGTGAGAGATGAACGCAATGTTTGAATTATCAAAGACGCTATCTGAGAGAAGTACCAATGCCTCGCCGATGTCAGAGAGATATCTAGCATGTTAAATATCTGGACCTGTCTACGATTCCAAATCGCACAATATTACATTTGTTTTGACTGAATACAACTGCAGCGTTGACCTACAGCCAATGAGAGAGCAAGAAATGGGGCACGGGAAGTTTCAGTGGGAGGAGTACCTACTTCTGATGCATGGCATTGTTTTCATTGTTGATGGGTTTTCGAGCAGGGGCATCGCCAAACTGGATCACACAACCTGAAAGCCCAGGGCCCCCACAGGCAGTCAAGGGCCCCTGGGCACTGGCCCCATTGGCCCGGTCGGTAATCCATCCCTGTGTAGGAGGCATTACTGACCATTGCGAAATTACACAATAACCTTCAACACCTTGGATTGCATGTAATAAATAATAAATAATAATGTGCAATACAGATTCAAAGGTACAGTGAAGCACAGTCTTCAGACACTCATTAACATTCTAGATTAAATATTAATGAAGGTGGAATGTCGCTAGTTTAATTCTATGATGCTGCAGATCAAACAATTGATCTTAATAAAGAACAGAAAGAACAGAAAGTCCACATGCACGCACACCATATATCAAGAGTAAACTCAAAAGTACAGCCAAAATGACTTTTATTAAACTAACTAAACTAGAGTGAAGTTAGCAGAATGTTCACTCTCACTTGTTAAGTTGCATCTGCTCAACGCTCGCGTTCTGTTTTCACTTCAGGCACGTGAAGCTGCAGTAACATCAAGCAATCTGATTGGTCACTATTCTCCATCACATCTGAGAATACCTGGGCCTTTTGATCACCGACATTTTGAAGGCGTACGTGTAAAGTATTTTTTATATATTATTGGAAGAGAACATAACTGATGAAACGTAACCTACTTACTTTTGAAATTTGACTCAATGTATTTACAAATGGATTAAGCATTTGGCTTTAAACATAATTATTTGGTATAATGTGATTTAATATTTTAAAAAGGATAATCGACTCTAAGTTCCAATTGGACAAGGCGTTCGCAGACGATGTGATTCCTAAACCGCCTATTAACTAATCTAATGGACTGTCAGTTTTTTTTTTTCTTTTTTCTTTTCATTATCATTATTATTATGGTTAATAATAGTATTATTACTATTTTATACATGTATTAATAATGTAATAATAATAATAATTATTATGATTTATAATTATAATAATAACAGTAATAAATATAACTATTTGTGTGACTTTTTAAATATATAACTATTTGTGTGAATTTTTAAATATTTTTTGTTGCCTTCACCCCCGTTGTAAAAATCGCAATCGTAAAAGTCGTTGTTTTGTGTGTGTGAATTGCTTTCAATGTAACCATGATTTTCTCACCTTTTCTCTATAGGGCCTACAGTTAGAGCAAGTCGCATAATAAGTGTAGGTATTTGCAATCACCTCTACAATCTCCTCATTCCTGTTTTAAAAGGTATCGTGAAATACTTTCACTCTGCGAGACTCCTCTCCGCCCCCCCCATTCAAAGTCACTGACGAGCGCGTGCGCTTCATTCTACCTGCTGCACGCGCGCTGCTTTAAGCATGGCCAAATCTCAGTCGAGACGCTGCTGCCTGTGCATACTTGCTTTAGTGTTCTCTGTTGCTATTATTTGCCTATGCATCTTTTTTGCCAACAAAAACAGATGCGAGTTCTCGCAAGCTGCGGTTTCTGCAGACTCGGAGATGTGCTCCGACATTGGCAGGTAAGACGTATGGGTTATATAAATCATGATCTGAAAGTTTCAGATATGTAGGTTATTGCTTATATTCTTTTAAAGCATATTTGAAAAGATTAATTTCAATGAAGTTCAAGGAGCCTAAAGATCAATATATAGTAGAAATGTCATTTTTATCTTGGTATATAAATAGACTATATAGAAATGTAGGTTACTGCATAGCTATGTTTTGATTAAGTGTGTTTCAAAAAGAAAGAATGCTACATGTATTTCAAACAATGAGCAACAATGAAATATAATGTAGACAGATAATCAGTTTAAGAGATTAGATAGCAGAGCTGCCTTGCCCAAGTCCTGTGTGTGAAAGTTATGCAGCCATGCACATAGATACAATTACATTTAGTCAGTTATTGCCAAGTTAGAATATTAAGAGTTTAGTTAAGTCAATAGCAGACCAGTGAATGCAGTAAAACCACTATGGCATACATTAAGGTATATATAGCTTTCAACTGAGAAGTGGAATTGTGTTCTCGGACAAGGTGTTTTTTTAGTACTATTAATGTCAGGTTGACACAAATTAAGCTGAAAATCCTATATAACGTAATTTAATGGTAGGTTTCGATTGTGACATCTTACCCCCATATAGCAGGGTGCATGTTGTCACAAAATGTCTATGCATGTCAAATGAATGTATATTTATCTCCTGGTCTTGTTTTAATTGAGATATTGAGTTTTAAGTAAACCTACCCTGAGAAATATTTGCTGTGGTAAAAAATGTTTGGCAACTAGCCCTGGTCACGCTTATACATACTTGTACATGTGATTTCTTTGCATTCAACGAGGAAGTAGAAATTGTTTTGTTTTGTCTTGAACAAACTTTCGCAACTACAAAAATTCTCCTAGTGATGATAATATACACTGGCCGAGTCGTTTAGTGGTGTTAAGAACAAAATAACCACAACCAGAGCTTTGCCATCTGCCAAGCCTTGCAAAGTGCCAATCTTAAATGACAAGTCAATGACAATCAAAACAGGATAAACCAGCTCCAGAATGTCCCACACTGAAAACATGCTCTTAGATTGGCACATTTTGTGCATCTTGTCCATACTTCCAGATTTCCTGCATTTTGTGCCAAACTCACAGACTGTTTCCTTGTTCTGTTATGTGAAGATGTTAATTACTGCATTTCAAATAACATTACTTTAATATAGAGTAATATTTTATCCCACTGTAAAGAGGATATAGAAAGGAGTTAGTTAGGCATATCCTAAAAACAGAAGGCATTTGTCCACCTCTGAACTAATGGCATGTTACATTTGGAACTCAAACTCCCACGTTCAATTAGGAAAAACAACAGGCCTCTCTGAATTTCAAAGAAGGAATGCACTCTATTGAAACCATTACCCGCAGTCGCTCAAGTCTAGCACATCAGTATCTAATAGGGGTTGTTTCTTGCCTGCATGCATCGTAACACTGAAAAGTTGTTTTTGTGCCTAGCATGATTATGTGCTGTTACAGAAGGCACCAAGTCTAGTTTCCATCCACTTTTCGTGTTATTTTGTTACCGACAAATTGAAAATGCATAAAACAAATTTAGCAAAATTTACCGTCTTCTGCCTGTTTCCATTCAAATGACCTTTTATTGATAAAAATGGTGAGTGATGACGTCATGCCTAAAAAAACACTTTGTTGCATAATTTTGGTTTATCGCAAGATTTCCTCCGAAGTTTGGAGAGAGTATTGAGACAATCATTGAAATTATCCAGCTACTGTCATTTTAATTTCACAAATAAATGCAATCAGAAGACGAGGAATTGCAATCAAAAGGGAAAAGTTGCCCTTCTGGTAGGACTGTAATATTGTTCCTGATGTCATGCCTATAGCAGGTTACCATCGGTTCCTACCTGAAAGTGAATCATCATGGCCCTGTTCAAGCTGGCAACATGCACCAAGTAGTGGGGTAACTTTCAGTCTTAAGGACCATCCATCGATGTGTATATGCTATGTGCACAGCTATTAAAGCAAAATGTATGCGCTGTAATATCAGTTTACATATAATACATACCTATTTTGAACAATCATCTAAGCTAAAGCATCGCCATCACAACTGTATTATGTCCCGCATATTTGTCCAGCAACATTTAATGACCAACTGAACTTGATTGTCATCTAAAATTTATTTTAGCATCATAATGCAATTGACATTTTATGAAGAAGCTCAGCAAATGAGATCTGAGGTAAAGAGGTTTATATTTAAAATGTTCAAAATCTAGTTTTCTGAAAGTAAACAGCATTGGACTAAAAGTTTTATCTAGTCTCAAAAAAAGTCTAGAACATGCCATTCAGCCGACTTTTTTTGTCTACAGAACAGGGTAAAGCTAATTTAAGTTTGTGTTAAGAATATTTATTAATATATTTAATAATATATTTTTACTAGAATATTCTTAATTAATTAAGGCATATATAGGTCTAAAAATGTATATATATTTTTTCGTTTGATAATACATTTTTTAATTTGTAATTCATTTAATTTAATTTATTCATTTGGTAATTTATGTAATTTTATACAGGGAATTTTGCCAGCATTTTTTCAAAAGTAAGCTAAACATTAATTTTTACAGAATTGGGATATGAGTTAGTTTTCCAAAAAAGCACACTGAGGTTTTTCTCCTAGGGTTGCCAGCATGTTACTGTAAAATTAACAGCTAGATACTGTTTTTACTGCTATAGTATACAACTGTAATTTAGCAGCATATAGCTGTCAAATTACATACTATCTTCTCTATAGGTATTTTCTCAGCATGCACCACAGCATGAAGAGATTTCTTCGATTTTTTACTATTTACTGGTTTACTTTGACATTGTACAATTTACTTGTATTTTAATGTTCAGCTTTTACTTTTTTACGTAACAGTATTAATTGTTGCGTTTTGTATGTCGAGAGTTGATTTCGGTGTGTGTCTTGATAACATCTCGAGTTATGCTGTAAGATGGATGAATTTTTTGGTCAACTATCCCTTTAAGGTTCTCTGAACTCTTGAGCATCACTGCTCCTCAGATCCTAACACAAACACATAAACAAAAAGTGATTTATCAGCAGGAAGAAAACTTGTTGTGTGTCACAAACCTCCAAGCATGTTTTTAAGGATATATGTGGAGTAATCTTTTAAATGCAGAGATCATTTTAAAGGAATTGTTCACTGAAAAATTAAAACTCTCTTATCATTTACTCACCCTTATGCCATCCCAGAAGTGTATGACTTTCTTTCTCTGCTGAACACAAAACATATTTTTAGAAGAAAATATCAGCTCTTTAGTTCCTTTCAATGCAAGTGAATGGTGACCAGAACTTTAAAGCTCACAAAATCAGATAAAGGCAGCATAAAAGTAATTCATACTCCAGTGGTTTAATACATGTCTTCTGTAGCGATGCAATCACTTTGGTTGAGAAACAGATCAATATTTCAATCCTTTTTTTTACTATAAATCTAAGACATGTTTTGTGTTCACAGAGACATGCTGCGTCAGGGGGGCTCAGCAGTGGATGGGGCCATCGCAGCTCTGCTCTGCACCGGACTGGTCAATCCACAGAGCATGGGTCTGGGTGGGGGGGCCATATTTACCATTATGGACAAAGAAGGTATGTGGTTTAACCATTTCAATAAAGGCTTCAAAACCAACTAGAGCTATCTAGTAATCACGTCAATATTTTTAATTAGGAAGACAGCTTAGTTAAAAAGTTTGTCATATTAAAGGTGAAGTGTGTAATATCTTCAACTAGTGGCAACAAATGGAATTGCAAAAATAATGAACATGTTTTTTTTTACATTTCCCCCATCTATTATAAAAGATAGTACCACCCCAAACTCACACCATTGGTTCAGCCATTATTGCTAGGCGGGGCTGGTTGGAATGCTCAAACAATCAGAGCAATGTTTTGATAGCACCACAGTGTTTGCAATTTTTGGGAAGTTAACCTGAAAATAACTCTCAGAATATTAAGCCAGGATATGAGAAAGTATTTTAAAAAGGTGTTATAAACTAGAAGACAATTTTTATAAAGTTGACCTGAAAGTTAATCTGTAAGCTAGTTAAGTGTATACAGTATATAAGTAGAAAAGTCTTATCTTGTTTCCTCTCAAGGTTTCCTAACTAAACATCTTTTTCCTCACCATTGTTACTTTTAGATTGCTCAATGGGAATTCTTTGCAAAACTGCTTTAAAATACTGTATTGTGAAATTTCTATAAAAATGTTTATTAACTTTGGGACTGTTTTAAATCATGTTTCTTTTGGCCCTGATGGCAGAAAGACATCTATTCCAGCTACATTATAGGAACAAAAAAATATATGAAATTTGTTTTATTTATTTTGTCTATGATTCATGACCCCTGTGATGGACTGGCGACCTGTCCAGGGTGTCCCCCGCCTTTCGCCCAACGTTAGCTGGGATAGGCTCCAGCCCCCCGCGACCCTGTACACAGGATAAGCGGTTGACGATGGATGGATGGATGGATGGATGATTCATGACTAATTCTATCAGCTTTAATCCAGTTATCTGAATGGTTGAGTTTCTCTGGATGTTTCATGAAAAGCTAGTCTGACATGCTCAGTTATAATTTCTAATGAATGCCCTTCAGTGAAACACAGAGAAAGACATAACATAATTAAGTTAGATAAAGAGCAATACAACTGTTTTATTTTTGTTAGTCAAATATCTACAAAAACCCATCAATTTAAGCTTCATTATGCCCCAGTAAATGAGTCCTCTGTCTTTTGAAGGCAAAGTGAAAATAATCAGCTCAAGAGAGACGGTCCCAAAAGGTGTCAGAGCGGATTTGCTGAATGACTGTCCAAAGACTCTGACACTCACAACAGGTAAAGCTCTGCCATCTGGAATATGTGAAAAGCATCCTTCTGTTTAGATCAGAATATCAAAGAGATGTTTCATGTTGGGCCAGTATGCAACCACCTAGCAACCACCCAGAGCACCCTAGCAATGGCCTTGCAACTCCCCATAACACAGAATCATTGTGGTGTCAACTTTAGAAAATTAAAAAAATATGCACCTTCCATGGAATTGCATTAGAGCGGTTTGAGAATATAAAATGTACAATGGGATATTGTACATGACTGAAATTCTCTCTAAAGGGTAAATTATGAAATATGATGGACTTGTTATGTATGTTTCATATACATGAGTGTACTTCCTGGGTCAGCTTAGATGTTAAACGGACTGCAGTTTATAATGACGATAGCCAAACATATTAACTCAATAGGTAGACATAATTGCTGTGTACCTCATTGTGTAGTTAGGTAAAAGTTTGCACACTTTTCATTCTTGAATGCACCTGTATATAATTGGAACTCTAATTATGATTCTCGTTTTCCGTACAAAGAAAAAAATGATTCCCCTAAAATATTTCCCAATACTCTACATGAAATGAAGAGATTAGTTTCTTTCCCAAAGGCATCAGAAAGGGGTAAAGAGGTAAAACTCCACTGTGTTGTTCTTTCTAAAGCAATAATGTCCACTGGAAGCAAACAGATGTTTTTAAATCTAGAATAATCTGATTTGGCTTTCTACTTTTGTTTTTCTTCTATTTTGGACCAGTATTATACTTAAAGAGTTTACTTACACAAACATGAAAATTCTGTCATCATTTGTTGTTCCTGACTCATAAGACCTTTATTCTTCTTTGGAACACAATAGGAACTGTTAGACAGAATGTTCAGCCTCAGTCACCATTCACTTTCATTGAATGGACAAAAAGATACAGGGCCCTATTTTAAGAGTGCTAGCGTTTAAGCACAGCACTATGCCATAAATCATAAGCACAACGTCAATGGGCATGGCCATGAAGTTTTGGTATTTTCATGCTAGCATACGCTAAGTCTAAGCACAAATGGGTTTGGTGAAATCGCATGCACAAGTCGCTAACGAGCTGGGTCAAGTGAAATTAAATTCAGACGTTCTTCTCTGGTTATTGCAGCATCTGAATCCCATGAAATATTCCCTGGAAGCACCAGAGATGTAAACAAAGACAGCACCTTCTTAAGAATTGTGTAGTGTAAATGGACTGTAAGCCGTGAATTAGAAGAATAGAAATATAGACTAATATAATTTTTTTGCATTTACTGCATCCTTGTTGAATTTTTTATTTGCATGGAAAATGCGGTTCAGGATGTGGATGAAGGCTTCATTAAATTAAGGAGAATATAAGTATTATATGATTTTTATCTACTGACACACAAACGGCTAGTATTAACAGTGATGTATCAGAACGGAGGTCTGGCCGGTCAATTTTGATTTTGAAAAATTAAATACATTTATTGAAACACAAAGGAGGGCGTGGCCAGGCCGGGCCGGTGCTGAAACATCTGATCAGTGGGAGAGAGATATAAAGGGGAGCCGGAGGTGACAATTCGAGAGAGACACACGCGGCCACGTTGCATATGTGTCGTTATGTTCATGTTTGTTTTGTGTTGAGTGTCTTATTAAACTTTACGTTGGCTGTTCAGCCAGTTCCCACCTCCACCTCCACCTTGCCCATACTTATACTGTTACAAAATAATTTATTCAAATTACACTTCAAATAAAACGAAAACATGTTCAAAATAACGAAGTGGTCATAAAAATCCTACCAAACCCAAACATTGTACTCTGTCCAACTTCTTCCACTGGCCCCTTTTACGTTGAATTAAAATTCACTCTTCGACAACAGGTGGAAAAATACCAATGCAAATTAGATCATAAGTACAATTGTAAATTTGAACATAATAATAATAATTGAAAAATAAATAATGATCTATAGATAGTTTAACACAAATATCATACATTTTTGTTTCAAAAAACGCCTATGACAGTGATAGTCATGGACAAAAATTGATATTCCACTATATTTTCAGAGTTTGGAATATAACTTTATTACCATCTGCTGGTGGAATCTCCAAACTGCAAATGCAAGAACTGACTTTAGACTTTGCGCTGAAAACAGACATTGTATTGAAACGTCTCTGAAAATTAGCAATTTGTTCCACTTTATTACCACACAATAAACCCACAGTTTTCACGCATACACCTACAGATAGTGCAAAAAATCTTGCCCATGCCCACTGACATGAAAATTGCACTTAGAATTAGCACTCTCATGAAAACTGGATAAGTAGTGCACGGTCTGTGCGTGTAGCGCTGTGCTTTGAGCGTTTCGATAAATAAAGCCCATAAAGTGAATGTTGACTAAGGTTCTCACTCCCTAACATAGTTTTGGAATAACACAAGGGTGAGAAAATGATGACAGAAATGTCATGTTTTGGAAATGAAACAATCTCTGTTTGTCTCACAGGAAGTCAATGGATTGGTGTACCAGGAGAACTCCGGGGATATGAACATGCTCACCAGTTGTATGGAAAACTGCCCTGGGCCCACCTTTTTGAGCCCACCATTAAGCTGGCACGAGAGGGATTCCCCATGCCAGTGTACCTCAGCCGATTCCTGCAGAATGATATTATTAAAATGCTGATACAAAACTCTCCACTCTGGTACTATACCTTCTTCAAACAAACATAAACATACTATCATGCTTGTTATGATTGACATCTCAATGTAATAGTTTATTTAAAGGCACAAGTAAGATGAATCTTGTGGAGCTTTCCTAGACTTGATTAACAGCAAAGAAGTAGGTTATGATTTAGCCTTAGGCAAAGTGCAGGAAATATGATAGCTCTACTATTGAAAACATACTTATTCTCCTTCATGAATAAACAGAAGCTTTCATTGTAATCCATGTTTAACTTTTTTGGTGTCTGTTGCAGAGTCATTAATTCGCATGTCATTCGAGTATACTGTCATTCTTTTTCTGTTTATTATAAAAACATGTCCTGGACATGAAATAATAATAAAAAAAAAAGAATATATATATATATTTGCATTACAGTAAAAGGAAAGATAACAAAAAAATAGAAGCTAATTTCTTTTGTACATGTTTACTAGTGAATTGTTCTGCCACAATAACAAGACAATTTTTGGCCCCGGGGATGTCCTGAAGTTCCCTAAGCTTGCTGAAACTATGGAAATTATTGCCAAAGATGGAGCCGAAGCCTTCTACACTGGAAAAATCGCCAAGAACTTGATACAGGATGTACAATCTGCAGGTGTTTAATGTTTGTATACAAACTGCAAAAGTGGCTGTAATTAAAATAGATTTAGTCCTTCCGATTCCACTGTTCTTTGCCAGTTGTTTGTGTTTAAACAGTTTAGTTTGTTTCCAAGGTGGAGTGTTATCATTAGAAGATCTGAAAGCGTTCCAGGTCAGAGTCAGTGATGCATGGTCAGTCCAACTGGGGGAATACAAGATGCACTTTCCTCCTCCACCAGCAGGGGGAGCAATACTCAACTTTATCCTCCAACTAATGCAAGGTAGGTCTGCTTGAGTAGACAAGAAAACCGCAAAATTGACCTTGGCTGAGCTGGGAATGGCACACTACCCATGCTACATATATGTCTATGGTAGAAATAGAAAGAGTATTAATATTAGTATGCCATTCCCAACTCGGCCCTTGCCTTCTTTGCGGATCACAGACTACTGAAACAGCTGTTATCTATAAATATTTAGAATCCATTTGTTTTCTGTAGGGTTCAGGCTCTCTCCAGCCTCAATCCAAGGAGACCAGAAAACTGTGACTTTGCATCGATACCTAGAGGCAGCAAAGTTTGCAAACGGACAAAAGCGCAACCTCAGAGACCCCAGCTTCAACTCCAGAGATGTAATGCACCTGCAGCATTACTTGCTATACTGTGGTGCTGTTGTCTATGAGTCAAGCTTTCTATTATTACAAAAATCACATATCACTTTTATCTTTCTTTCCATCATTTTTAAACATTACACAACATCATGTTCCCTCTACTTGTATCTGTCATGTTTGCTAATTTTTACTTTAGTACGCATAATTAAACTGGGTTTCAATGAAGGGTTGAGTAAATACAGTGAAGGGCCAGATGTTGTTATTTCTCATGGCCAGACTAATGCAATTAATGTTAGAAATTAGATCAATTGGTAAACAATGCATGATTGAAAGCAATTGCAAAAACAGGTTTAATTTGATTTAGCAATAAAATAAATAAATTACACATCTGGCAATAGAAAAGAAAGCCAAAAGATTTTGACATCAGACTGAAATATTTGTTTCCCTATGTGTCCTGTAAACACAGATGACATACATAAAAGACGAGAAGTTCATAGATCGTATCAGGGCTCTGATCAGTGATGGCTTCACTCGTGACGCATCTTACTACAACATCACCCCATCCACTGACCACTTTGGCACCACACATGTTTCAGTGATGGCAGCAGATGGCACTGCTGTGTCAGTAACCAGCACCATCAATCACATGTGAGAATCATTTACAGCATTTGCTCAGCAGAGTTCCTGTTTTGAAGAAGCTACTTCTACTTTTCTCTCTTTTCAAGTCTACTTGAAACATTTTAAATTGTATTTTTCTAAGCATCTTTTGTTTACAAAGTATAAACTTAAAAGGTGTCTTGAACTACATTTTGTCATATGAAAAAAAAAACAGTCAGAAATTGTTTTAAGACTCACACGTCTTAAGAACATATAGCACCGAGTTCTTGGTTTAGTCATGATGTATGTTGTTGATTCACTAAACCGGCTTCGTGAATCCCTCTCTCTCTCCTCCGGTGGTCTAGATACCCTTTTTATCCCTCTCCAGCTCTCACTGCAACATAGAACAGCTGTTAGAGATAATTTCCCACAGGTTTCAATCCTTACCGTTCTACCTCTCCAGGCCTCGCTCTCCACAGACATCACTCGGCCACGGCCACATCATCACATTGGTTTAAAAGAGTAATTTGTTTGGGAATCGGACTACACTGGTCGCATATTTGTTGTTGATTCACTAAAAAGAACCGGCTCAATAGAGTCATTTGTTGGAAATCGGACTACACTGGTCACGCTGTATGTTGTTGATTCACTAAAAAGAACCGGCTCAATAGAGTCATTTGATTGGAAATCGGATAACACTGGTTGCGTTGTATCTTGTTGATTCACTAAACAGGCTTAAAAGAGTCATTTGTTGGGAATCGGACTACACTGGTCGCAATGTGTGTTGTTGATTCACTAAAAAGAACTGGCTCAGTAGAGTCATTTGTTTTGGAAATCGGACAATTCTGATTGTGCTGTATGTTGTTGATTCACTAAAACGGTTTAAAAGTGTTATTTGTTTGGGAATCGGACTGCACTGGTCGCGCTGTAAGTTGTCGATTCTCTAAAAAGAACCGGCTCAAAAGAGTAATTTATTTTGGGAACCAGAAAATTCTAGTTGTTTATTCACTAAAAAGAACTGGCTCAAAAGTGTAATTGGTTCAGGAATCTGACACTGGTCATGTTGTAAGCTGTTGATTCACTAAAAAGGGCTGGCTCATTTGAGTCATTTGTTTCGGTATTCTGACAACACTGTTCACGCTGTATATTTTAATCTTAAAAGGACCGGCTCTATAGTCATTTGTTTGGGAATTGGACAACACTGGTTGTGCTGTATGTTGTTGATTCACTTAACCGGTTTAAAAGGTTCATTTGTTTGGGAATCGGTCCACACTAGTCGCATTGCATGTTGTTGATTCACTAAAAAGAGATGACTTATAAGAGTCACTCATTCGGTATTCTGACATCTTTGGTCACGCTGTATGTTTTCGATTCACCAGCTCATAAGAGTAATTTGTTTGGGAAACGGACAACACTGGTTTCACTGTATGTTTTTGATTCACTAAACCGGTTTAAAAGAGTCATTTGTATAGAAATCAGACTACATTGGTCACACTTTATATTTCACGCTGTGTCATTTTCAGTCTGCATAGCTGCAAGAATGCACGTTTGAGAACCATTAACCATATCGAATGTCATGAAAGTCATTTGGTTCTGCTATTATAATTTTTTTTTTTTATAGAAACGATTCTGCAAAAGAACCATGCCAATCGCTAGCTAGCGATACCAATCAACATAATTTAACTCGCACATCCACTCGAAATCCTAGAGTGGTCATCTCTTCTTCCCAAAGGGAAAAGTACAGAACATCTTGCTTCTATATTTACTGAGGATTTCGGCTCAATAAACTAAATATTAATATGAAAATAATAGATTTGGTCAGTAACAGCAGAACTTTAGGCAGTTTGACAATGTTTGACCATTTTAAAGCACCCACCAGGGTGGCTTGTTGTGCTGCAAAATTGTATGATATTTCATTGTTTGAGCTTATTATTAAATTATTTTCATTTGTGTTATTGGCAGTTTTACATTTGAAGTTTTTGATATGTTTAATCATTGTCTGTCTTCAGGTTTGGGTCATCTATTTACTCTCCTAAGACGGGTATCATCCTCAACAACGAGTTAGCTGACTTCTGTGGCCGAGCAGATACTGTCACACCAGGTGAAGATCCGTTACTTAATATATCCTCTTACTTTTCACATGTGTTGAACTTTCTTGTCAGCTTTTCATCTGCTATTTTTTTTTCAGGTGAGCAGCCTCCTTCGTCCATGGCTCCTGTCATCCTGCAGTCTTTCTCGCAACAGAAGACACTGGTGATTGGTGGATCTGGAGGAAGTATGATCACCACAGCCATGGCCCTGGTGAGCTGGACTTTGCATGCAGAAATATGAAGCTTGTATTTTTTGTTAAAGCACTTATATGAATTGTTCAGTGCAAAAATGTTTGTTACTTAAATTGTAAAGTTGCCTCAATCGTCCTTTTGAGGACTGTAAATGTGATTCCATTCATATGCACTGAGGGGCGTATAAAAATTATTGTCTATGGCCACAGATGCAGTAGACATTAAATTGAAAATAAAATTGATTATTTCTTAAAAACTCTCATAAACAAAATATATTAACTCTATCTCTCTCTCTTTATCTTCTTCATTCAGTCCATTATGAACCACCTGTGGTTTGGAATGAGTCTTAACAAATCTATCTCTGCTAAAATAGTATTTGTGGATTCCGAGAATATTGTCCACTTTGAGCAAGGATATGACAAGGTAACATTTTTGGAATCTTTGGAACAAACAGTTTTTTTTAGCTTTTTTTTTGTTTTGTTTTTTATGAAGGAAGCACAACAAGTGAAGTCTGATTCAAATTCGAATGACTCTAATGAAAAATTAAAATTCTCTCATTGTTTACTTTCTTTCCTCTGATGAACAAAAACAAAGATTTTTAGATGAATATCTCAGCTATGTCTGTCCATTCAATGCAAGTGGTTGTTGGCCAGAAGTTTGAAGCTCCAAAAAGCATAGAATATGACTCCAGTGGTTTAATCCATGTCTTCTGAAGTGATGGGATAGATGTGGGCTAAAAACAGTAAAAAAAAAGACTAAAATGTTGATCTGTTTCTCGCCCACACCTATCATATCTCTTCAGAAGGCATGGATTAAACTACTGGAGTATTATGGATTACTTTTATGCTCCCTTTTGTGCTTTTTCGAGCTTCAAAGTTCTGACCACCATTGACTTGCATTGAATGGACAGACATAGCTGAAATATCCTTCTAAATTCTTCATTTGTGTTCTGCAGAAGAAAGAAACTCTTACAAATATGGGATGGCATGAGGGAGATTAATGATGAGACCATTTACATTTTTGGGTGAACTAACCCTTTAATAAGAACAAAACGTATTGTTTTGTGTAGTACAAACGTTGGTAAAGTAGAAGAATAGTTAAGAAACGATTGCTGCTAACAATATGAGGTCACCATTAATGGCAGTCCAATAATTCCATATTTTTATTGTGGCTGTACTGATTATAATTGCTTATTCCTACCTCTAATCTCCTTTTGAAATGCCCCCGGTCAATGATTATAATTATAATTTTGTAACAGGTAATCAAGAGCGGGTTTTAAGTGGTAAATTGTTTTTCTTTTTTACTCCTCAGACTGCTATAGAGGCAATAAAGGTGTTAGGACATAATGTGAAGGACTATCCTTTCTTTTTTAATGTGGTCAACGCCGTCTCGAAAGAAGGACACTGCCTCAGTGCCATATCTGACGCCCGGAAGAATGGAAGGTCAGCGGGATACTGACCCACCCGTCAGCTGCCCTTGTTTCTGCCCATCAGCTGTTGGTCTGGTGTGAGTTGTCTGAGATTACTGTAGTGATTCATGAGGCCCTGGAGGAAGTGAGGGTGAAAGCAGGGGGTCAGCGATCCCTTTCAGCAATGACTGTAGACACAAATTCAAACACAGGGTGATTGTACATAGTTCTCTGCATTGTATCCGTCCATGTCCACTTTTAAAGACCTCTTAGGATTACAGTTGTAAGAACGGATATGTAGATATTTTAATGCATAATTTGGTATTTTGAGTGTAGGAGAGACCAGGGCTAATTGGCACATGTGGGAAGTTTTCACAAGGGATATATCTGTTTCAAAAGGCAAATTACATGAATGTTTGTTTACTCTAGCAGTGGTTTGTATGTAGGTTTCAAAGATCTATTACAAAAGCATTTAGCTGAAAAAACAATAATAGGCTATTTAAGGGCAGGATCCCATTATGACTTGCCTTATATGATGGTGAGGCATGTTGTCATAAAAGGTCAAAGTGTGTTAAAGCTACTCTATGTAACATTTTTTTTGTTTTGTAAAAAAAAATAACAGAATGTTATTAATGAGAGAGTGCAACAAAATTCCATCTTGCAATCCATGTCTTTACCCAAATACACTATAAATAAACTTATAATAATGATTTATATTTTAGAGTTGTCGGGATGGATTTCGCAGGGAATTGCATACATATGTCATTCAAATAAACCTATCCTGAGAAATATTCTCTGGAGTAGAAAGTGTGACAACTAGCCCCGGTGTCCACTACATTGTTTGCTGATTTTGTACAAACTAGCTCTTAATGCCAGTATGTCATCACTCAACACTGTTTCCTATGACAGTACCAATTAACTTGAATTAAATGTACAATTTCTAAGGACATAAATCGACCTACAAAGACTTAATTGTTGAATCAAACAGTTCTGTTTCTGCAAGCTGTTACTGTACATGTAGGGAGAGACATTTTAACGTCAAAATGTGAATGTTAAAAAATATGGTACAAATGTTAGGTATGTTATACACACATATGCTCTTGTTTTCATATGCACATTTTTATAGTTTCATAATGATTATATTGCTTTGTGTTTTAATTTTGTTTAAATCGTTTAAATGGCATTTAAGCAGTGGTGAACTCTCAGGGCCAGCAAAGCCTTCTCTGCTGGCCTTACATGCCAAATAAATAAATATTTTCCAAATAAATAATATCACTTTTTTGCCTATGTATTTTTAATCGCTTTCCACTCTTAATTAATCTACAAACAAATAGAGAAAAATACTAAATTGATCCTTTCAGAATGTATCCCTTGATGCTTACAAAGCAAAGTGTGACAACTGTTTCACAAAGCAGCATGTGAGTTTGAGCTCCACCCCCTCAAGCCTTCAGATTTTCTACAGTATCCCTCAACAGTGCAAGTGAATGAACAACTAAAGTCAGACTGTCTGATTCATCAGCCAATCAGATTGATTTATTTGTTCATGGTGGTTGTGGCAATCCAATGCTTCTTGAAGTCAGAATTACAATTTGTAGGCTTGTGCAGATATTCTCAACTCTGATTTCGCCGAGATGCAGGGGCATGATGTCACACAAACATATCGACACTCAGGGAGATATACAAAGTAAGTGATAAACATTCACTTTATTAAATAATATCAATAAATTAGTTCATTTCCACATTACATAATATTAAAGCTTGTTTAACAAATACCTTTTGGGTCTGGCTTTTGTGCGTGGACGTGTTTTTAAAATGTCAATTGGTATTACTTGTTAGCTGCGACATAATGTATGATGTCCAAAGATATAGGGTGTCTTATTCATTGCGAAACTGTGTTTTCTTAATGGCATGAATCACACCGAAGGCCTAGACTTAAAATGCACAGCCCGCCACTGCATTTAACTGCAATTTCTTTTTGTATGGCACATCAAAAAAATTATTTCTAATGTCTTTAAACCCCCCATATTTTTTTAATTGACCCTGTTAAAATGAATTCTGGAAGAATTACCAGTATTAGTCTTTTCTGTCCAACAGGCACATGCTTTCAAATGAGAATGTGCATAAATAATGAAGACAGAAAAATAAAACATGACTTATTAAAACTAAATTTTCCTCATTCACTCTCAGTATGAGTTAATGAATCAGTTCCTCTGTGTTGCTCATGTTGTGCATTATGCTTATCTTATTTGCAAAACAATTATTTATTTATTTTTAGAAAAGGAGGGATAGGTCTTAATTAATTTTGTGTTAATCAACATTGTGTTGCACATTCTGTCGATTGAGCCTAACTGGTATTGAACCCAGAATATTCTTTAAATTCAATATCTTCTGCTCTATACCCTTACAAAATTCAAAGATATGGGTGTAATACCCATATAATGGTTAATTACTGTAATAAAATTACTTTTTCATTGAAAAAGTAAAGTAAGGGATTACTCTTATTTTGTTCAGTAATTTAATTATAGTTACTTCTGATATAATTGTGTTAAATACTGTATAGACTAGAACAATTCTATATAAAACAATAGTGAATTTAAAATTGCTTACATTTTTTATTTAATGAAGCCCCCTTATATTCTTTGGCCAGTTCAAGAATAATTTATTTGATTTTATATTATTTATTTGAAAGAATTAAAAGAACAATTTCATGTCTATCCTTGTTAAGGGTTTTAGAAAGTAATTAGTTATAAGTAATGCAGTTACTTATTAGTACAGTAATCTAATTACACTGTAGAAGATGTAATTTGTAGATGGAAGCCACGTGCCATGTTGTCAGCCCCTCTGGGAGAGCCGGTGACACCTGTTCTGAAAATCTGTGCTGCTTGCTCAGGATGTGCTACTAGCAGTAAAAACAGTGATATGTAAAGTTAAAACATGGGTAGCACATGTCAGGAGGCACAGGAGAACCTGTCGTATGTACTACAGCATGAAATGTGTTAAAAACCTAGGTAGCACATCTTGTCAGGCAGATATCAGGATGTGCTACCAGCATAACTATCAGATAGTGTGATATGGTGTGAAGCTGCACTAATCCCTAACATTACCTCAAACCCTAATTCCAACCCTAAAACTATGCGAATATAGCATTGTTAGCACATCCTGATAGGTAGCAAGTATTTTCAGGACACCGGGATCAATGAAAGAACCTGGCCTTTTCCGACCAGCACAAACTCAACGGCTCTAAAAAAAAAAAAAAAAAACCCAGGTGGGAACAAACACCCCTGAAAAGCACAAGACAATGCTAAAATATTGGCAAATGAAGAGGCAGGACTGTACAACTTTATGAAAGCAAGATCTAAATAGACTTCATATTTGTGACCTGTAAAAACAGCTATAATGTGAGTCGCTACAATACGACAACCTTTGATCAAATCAGTGAACGCAGTGGATGAAATATCCGCCATCTTGTGCCCTGCTTCAAAACTGTGCGCTTGGTTTGTGACATAAGGGTGTCACAAGGATGATATTGTGAACATAAAAATCTAAGTTTGCATACATTTTCTATGCACTAAAGTATGTACTTTACTTCAGATGGGAAAGTACCGATATATACTAAATACCCCCTTGTCACTTACAGTTAGCATCTTGCTAAAATCAATGGCCTACTATAAAATTCATTACTACTTCCCTTTTTGGTTCATACATTTAAAAATTGGTGTAGCAATGTTGGATTTGCATTCTTTGCCACTTTTTGTTAACTAAAAATGTTGAATGAACCGTCACAAACATCAAGGCACCTTTGGCATACTATTTTTCAACATATTTATTTTGAGTTGGGATGCTCCAATTAGCTTTGAATACTATTTATGATAGAAATTGGGAGGCAGAGCATGTTCAACTACAACCCCAATTCTGAAAAAGTTGGGACAGTATGAAAAATGCTAATAAAAACAAAAAGGAGTGATTTGTAAATTAGATTCACCCTTTGTTATATCGAAAGCACTACAACTGAATTTCATTGTTTTTTTTTTAATGTACAGTAATTTCAAATATGACGATTGCAACACACTCCAAAAAAGTAGGGACAGGGGCAATTTAAAACTAATAACAATTTGACGAGTTGAAATAACAAGACAATGTGAGTCTTGGAGCTGTTAAACTGATGAGGCAACCCTATCATAGTATATAAGGAGCCTCCAAATACAGCCTAGTCCTTCAAGAGCAAGAATCATTCAAGACTTGCCAATTTGCCAACAGATGCTTCAGCAAATTAATCAGCACTTTGAGAACAATGTTCCCCAAAGTAAAATTGGAAGTATTTTGGGCATTACACCCTCTACAGTACACAATATAGTTAAAAGATTCAAGGAATCTTGTCAAATCTCGGTGCATAAAGGGCAAGATGAAAACCACTTCTGAATGCATGTGATCTCTGATCCCTCAAACGTCACTGTCTTAAAAAACATCATTCATCTGTAATGGATATCATGAACATGGGCTTGGGATAACTTTAATAAACCTTTGTTAGTCAACTCCACTCACCACTGCATCCTCAGATGCAAGATAAGCAGAAGCCCTACATCAACACTGTCTAGAAGCACTGCCGACTTCTCTGGGCTCGGTCTCATCTTAGATGGAAAGTAGAACAGTGTAACTGTGTCCTTTTTTGGTCCAACAAGTCCACATTTTAAATAGTTTATGAAAAACACAGCCGTTGTGCTCTCTGGTCCAAAGAGGAAAAGGACCATCCAAGCTGTTATCAGCTGTTATCAGCATCAGGTCCAAAAGCCAGTGTCTGTTTGGTCAGTGCCCATGGCATGGGTAACTCGCATATCTGTGAAGGCATCATTAATGCAGACAGATATGTACACATTTTGGAGCAGTATATACTGCCATCCAGCACCGTCTTTTCCAGGGACATCCCAGCATTTTCATCAGGACAACTTCAAACCTCATACTGGCCGAATAAGAGAGTGTGTGTGCAAGATTGGCCTGCCTGCAGCCTGACCATCTCCAATTGAGAATGTGTGGAGCATTATGAAGCACACAACACAGCAATGAAGACCCCATACAATTGTGCAGCTGAAGACCTGCATAATGGATTGTGGAGGTGGAGGTGTGGTTAAGCCTTCGTCCAGAGAGAGAGAATGCAGTATGGGTGCACACACCAGAGCGCTATATGTCTAACACCTGCTTCTGATTGCAGTGAGCAGTGGGGAGAGCGATATAAGGATTAACCAAGGCAGAGACTGGGAGAGAGAGTTGCCCAAAACTGTCTTTGCATTAAATGTTGGAAAGCTATTTTTAATTTGTTACTAAAGACTGAACTTTTTGAGTTGAAGTAATGCTTCCAGTTTCCTGCTTTACCCCACAAATGAACCCCGTTACACTGGTGCCAAAATCCAGGAAGGAGGAGGGATGAACTGTTGTGGAGTCCATGCCACTTCCATCCACCAGGGGAGCAGCCGCGGTCGTCTGCCTGGGGATGGATGGATCCCTGCGGCTGCCAAGTGTCGGAGGAACCACTGTCATCCAAAGAGAAAGAGGCGTAGGCGTTCTGTCTGACAGGGGTTGGAGGACCAGTTGCCGTTCGCCAGGGGAGGAGCGAGCTGTTGTTCATCAGAGGTCGGAGGAGTCGGTGAGGACCAGGCGATGGCGTGTCTGGGGACCGGCAAGCCAGTTTTCTCTCTGTCCCCTCTCTCTCTCTGTCACTCCACCTCACTCTTTCCCTCTCCAAGGGCTCCAGAAAGGCAGGGAAGACCTGCCAGCAGAGCCTAAATGCTTAATAAGTGTTATTAGAAGAAATGTTGATGTTTCACAGTGTTAAAGACTTGACTGTCCCAACTTTTTTGGAGTGTGTTGCAATCATCTGATTTGAAATTCCTGTACATTAAAAAAAACAATGAATTTCACAAGGTAAAACATCATATAATGTTTAGTTGTAGTACTTTCAATATAGCAAAGGGTGAATATAATTTACACATCACTCTTTTTTGTTTTTATTAGCATTTTTCACAGTTTTCTACATTGCAAGTGTGCAACACGTGTTGTTCCCTCAGTGTAGCTGGGGTGTTACTCTGTAAAGACAAAGTTTGAAAGTTTAATTAAAGTCTGTTTATGTGATTTTTGTGTGTCTGCAAGATAAATGATGCAGCTTGATGTTCAGTCGGGGTGCTTCTGTGTAGGGCCACATACTCGTGGGACATTACAAGGAGTATTTCAACTCTTGTTCACACTTCAGCTCTTATTAGAAGCTTAGACTTGCAAAGATTTCACTTGCCTTCATGTCAATCTCAGTATCCGGATAAAAGACCAGCTTTAAAGTTCATAATCACTCTTCAAATGCCAAACATTTATTTAATAAATACAGTTACACAGTAGCACATTTTACAATATTAATATTTATACATCCTTGGTTTGTAATTATCAGAACAGATGTAAAATAAAATCACAATGAATTAGTTTAATCAGCAGTCAAAAGAGATAAAACACACACCAATAAAATTCCTACTTCCTGCGTCAAGCAGTAGGAAGTGTAATCAAGCTCGAAATCATCATCATGCCTAAACTGCAAGGGCAAGATGTACAGTAAAAAAGTAGTTGCAGTTTGGTCTCTTTTCAACCAAAATCAACTGGATCACTCTCTGACAGAGGCACTTGTTGTTTTAGAGCAGCTTTAATGGAAGTGTCCTTAGGTGTCTCATAGCATCTCTACTGCCTGCAGCTGGGATGAAAACTTGGATCGCTGAGTCGGACATCAGTAGCCAGCTGCATAGCCTCCCTTACGAGGGTCTGACTCAGCGCTGAGTCCAGCATTGTACTGCACCACGGCCTGAACCACAGCACCGGTAGACTTTGATACCTCTGTAACATGGTTCTTCTGGGCAAGACCCTCCAAAACAGCCTGTGAGTAAATATACAAGTCAGACAGTTTTTTCTAAGTAAACCACTCGATATTCAGAACAAAAAAATGACATGGTAGAAACGGACAGACGATAACAATGTTCTGACAATAAAAACCTATTGAGGTGAATCTTATGAAACCTGCCAGGAATATGTTCAGGTCATATTTCACCCCGAGAAGCTGATGCAACATAATTTATATGACAATTAAGCAAATGTTCCCCTCCCAATTCTCATTAATGTAAGGCAATCAAAAAACAATCCAGAAACATTACAATAATGAGAGTCTGGGAGAAAATTAAACCGCAATGCAAAAAAAAAAAACTATGAACAAAAATATAAAACCTGGACATGTTTATATGAGATTCAGCCTTTCAAATATGCTTACACCAACATTCACCGACACTCACCTACAGCAGAGATAAGATTAATATATTGTACATCTGATCTTAGTCATATCTTATCTTAGCAGATTGTTAAAAATGACCCATATGGGCCAATAAATTGCTCCACCCACCCTGTCAAAGTCAGGCTCTCCCTCTGTTACGTTTGGACTGAGCTGATTGTGAATTCTTGGATCCACTACTGCCTTCTTCAGGTCGTATTCAAAGAATAGTGCATTTAAGATGACCTGCACAGAAGACGTCTGTTATGCATGGGCCAATAAATGGCAAAACTAGGTCCACCTTAACTATCAGAACTAACAGGGTGTCTCTAGCACCTGTGCGACTGCTGTGGTGATCTTCGTTCCACCAGATGCACCAACCACCATTTTAACTTTTTTGTTTTTGTCCAGCAGGATGGCAGGACACATGGAAGACATGGGCCTCTTAGCTGAGAAAACACATGAAACAACAAAGTTACCAAACAATTGAATCAAGCGAAATCTTCAAAGATACTGTGAATTTCATGTTTGAAAAATGAATATACTGCAGTATGCATTATGCAATGATAAACGTCTCAAAAAGTGTTATACATTTTCTTTATGACCTTGTTGCATTTCATGGACAATTTAGTGACTGCTGTCCAATTATCATCTCATAAGTGGCCCCAAAAAGCATTTGTACATACAGTGCGTTCACTGAAAAGTAAATGGTAGGACATAATTTGTTTGCAGAAGCAATTTAGTTTGATATTTAGTTTTCTAACACAAGAAATTCATACAATTTATGTGTGGCTTAAGTGTCCAAATACTTAGGGACCACTGTAGCCCCAAGATGTGAGTGTGTTTTCTCACATGGGACAATGAAGTTGTTCGGAGAAGGTGGAACTCCAAAGTTGTTTGTGATCAAAGGCGAACTGAAGTCATCCATCTCATTGTTTAGTAGAATTCCCGTTGAATTTGATATAAACTTGGAGCCAAAACTGTAAGAATGAAAAGAACATATTAATGTCAAAGTAATGACTCCTTCAACTCGCTTTCCTATAAATAGCAGATGACTATACTAAAGAATACATTTGGAAAACATCTGTAGCACCATTTATTAGGTTTGAGAAGGCAGTTGCTCACTATAGGTTAATGGTGCTGGTGGCAGCGACCGCGCTACCATCCTCTGCCACCACTGACAAATGTGATGTGCCGTGATTTTCCGGGAGGAAGAACTCAGGTTCGTAGTAACTCTCTTGCTGAGTCGTATTATCTGTGATCTTGTGGCGGATCATGTCAGCGTAGTCCTTTGAGGTGATGTTCTGGATGAACTGACAGTGGAAAGAGGAGGAGGCGAGCAGATCATTATTGCAGCCTTTCTAAATGGCACAATAATCTACAGCTTGAAA
Organism: Xyrauchen texanus; assembly: GCF_025860055.1. NCBI lineage: Eukaryota > Metazoa > Chordata > Actinopteri > Cypriniformes > Catostomidae > Xyrauchen > Xyrauchen texanus. The sequence goes on along the minus strand of NC_068319.1, from coordinate 6,715,574 downwards.
AGGCAGCTGATCAAAAGGGTGACGGTGCAATGAGTTGTTCAATGCTGCACTACATTCATGCTCTGTGAGATGCAGTATGTCGGTTTCAATAAAGGCTTTGATCATCACTGATATCTGCAGCAGCCTTGCCCGAGACTGAAAAAACATATGCCAATGAATTGGTGTAAAGCAGAACAGCTAATGAATATAAATGCAAAAATTCTAATACAACTGATTTTACATTAAAATAATGCTTTAAGTTGTGGTTTATATTAAGTTCTACAATTAACAACATCCCTGAACATTTCGAAACAGTAGGATTTAATGTTAACCAATGTGTAAAACAGTTCATCAACCGTTGATTTAGCAAGTAATCCATTATAGCCATGATTATTTATTTAAAATACAAAATATAAGTAACTGTATTCCACTAGTAATTAGAATGCAGTTACATTCAAACACTATTTTGATTACTGAAAAGATTACTTTGCATTTTACTGTCATTTGTTTCACTTCATATTTAGTCCTTTCAGATGGAAAAAATTTCTACATATAAATGATGCGATCCAAAGTGCATTTGAACAGCGGTGCAACACTTTCTTATGATGTGTTACATTCATACGAGCAGACAGAGAAGTACGTTTGAAATAAACCTTGTGTAAATTGTCAGATAAAATAAAATGCTATTTCTAGCCATTTTACATGTACATGTTACCAGGCACGATCATATTTTATATCAAGAAAATTCACGTTGAATCACAATTTCTTTTTTTTCTAGTAAGACCTTTGATATTAGGGCAAAAATCGTATTCTTGATAATATTTTTTTTATTGTTTTCCTGTAAAAATATCTAAAAATCTTTAAAACAAGATCAATTTGATTTATCTGATTTTAGAAACAACGTTGCATAAGATATTAAAGTTTTTCAGAGAATGTATTTTTCACACGTGTATATTGTCTTTCTGTACTGACAGAGTTTTTATAGTCAAAACAAGTGAAAAAATCTACCAGTGCTGAAGAAGTAATCCAAAGTATTTAGATTACATTACTGACCTTGAGTAATCTAACAGAATATGCTACAAATAAAATTTTACAGCATGTATTCTGTAATCTGTAGTGGAATACATTTCAAAAGTAACCCTCCCAACACTGATTATAGCAACTCTAGACTTTTTTGTCTTAAGGGTTAGGATGGGAATCGAGAACTGGTTCTTGTTTAGAACTGGTTTACTTTTTTACTGGAACATTTAGATTTTCATGACTTTTAGTTCTCTTGAACCACAGCGTGTCCAGTATTGTCCGATTCCCAAACAAATGACACTTATGAGACGGTTCCTTTAAAGAGGAATACAATTAACCTTAATCTTTTGATATGTAATAGTTCATTGTACTATAAAAAACACATTGCAAGTTTCAGAACTCAAAACTTCTTCCCCAAAACAAAAAGAGCATTTATTTAAACCAATATGCAAAAATGGCTTTTTGGATTTTCCCTACTTTGTGATGTCACAGAGATGAAAATATCAACACATGACTGCCTCTACAGCAAGACAAGACTACTATTACATCATTGCACCTTTGGTCTGCCCACTGACGCTCAGTCAGTAAGGTGAAGAGGACAGATTGGCCTAGCAACAAAGAGGACTTACACAGGATGCCTTCTTTTGCCTATCTGGAATATTGTTTTATGTTTTTCTAAATAAACATGCAATAGACAAACTGCTTCCACTGTTATCATGGATTTTTGCACCCCTTTGAAAAGACGCAATGTCAAGTTATAACTCTTAAAAGGAGACCCTTTGTGTGCCTTTCTGTTTTAGTATAAACGCATCCTGGATCAATGTGCGTCCTATTTTTAATTGTCGTCTATGTAAACATGCACTAGATGGACATCTTTGATAGTTTTGATGCTTTTTCACCAATGTGCGCCACATTTTAAGAGTGATACAATTAAAATGTTTAAAACGCATCTGTTCTGCTCCATTCCATTGCTACCGCTGGTTGTGTCTCATCCAGAGTAAACAGACGATAAATGATTTTGTGCCTGTGAAGACCAGCGTCTATGGAGATTTATCAAAGGGTGAAATATGTGTGCATTGTTTCACCATGCATTGGATTATGTATGTGCATCATATTTCAGCATGATGAGCAGAGGTGTATTGAGAGCTCGAGCCCCTCCGTAATGGTCTGCGATTGTAATCTGTTTACCGTCACCTCTATTCAAGGATTACATGAACATGTGAACTACGGAAATCATTAAATTCCACACCATTCCTGTCCCTCCTTAAAGTAATAGATAAAAAATTAAAATGTGGTCATTTACTTAGCCTCACATTCCAAACCCATACAGTATGACTTTCTTTGTTCCTCACACAAAGCTATCGTATGGCTGTACTATTTTAAAGGTACCAGATTTCTATGGTGCTTTTTTGTCTTTCTTGAGCTTGCCAACACATGTCCCCATTCTATTTCATTGTATGGAAAAAGTAGAGTGAGCATTCTTAAAAAGTCATATGGGTTTGGAACTGAGTAAAGGATGACAGAATTTTCATTTGGGTGAATAAATCCTTTAATTGTGCATAACTTACATCGGAGATGTTGACAAATCTTGGATCCCCCAAAACGGACCTCTTGGCGTATGCAAATCGGAACGCCTCTACTATGCGATGATAGGTGAGGACTTTCTTTTCAGTGGTGGAGACACTGTCTGGGCTAAAGTTGAAACCTGCGGCAGAGAGAGTGGGAGTTTGGTAGATTCACTGCGTTTTATGATAATTTGTCCACGCCAGCTGCTGTCACACAGAATACACTGTACTGCAGAAACCAAATCTTACTAGACCTGCTCATCTAGATGACAAAATCATCCATACAGATATGACTTAAATTAACAGTTCACCCTAAAAATTCAAAATCAGTCATCATTTTCTAAATGTGTTTTATTTTGCATGACGTTCATACTGTTTTTTTCCCCTTTAACGAATTATAAAGTGATCAGAGGCTGTCAAGCTCCAAAAAGGACAAAGCAAAGCACCGTAAAGGTACCATAAAACTAGTCTGTACAATTTGTTTGCTATATTTATGAAGCCATGCTCCCAAATATTGTTCACATTTCTGCATATTAAAACTAGCACATTGCATTTGGTTCCAAAGGTCTGAGAAGCAATTGCATTTGGTATCACTGACACCTGAATATGCACAAGCTGAGACTTCAGAACTACAGTAGAGCGGAATATTACCGGAATCATTAAGAGGAATCGGAATAAGAACCAAAATATAGTTTTGAAACAAAGTTCGGGAGGAGCATGTTCATTTAATCTGACCAAACACAATGCTAGAGTATATATATTGCTTCTTATCGGTGAATAACAACTACAATTTTGGTCTGTTCCTCACAGTAAGCTAGCATATGGCTTCAGAAAACTTGGAATATAGCACACATTCATATGTACAATATTTATGTTCCTTTTTTGGCCTTTTTGGAGTTTGAAAGCATGTGGTCACTGTATGTTTTCACTGTACACAAAAGAGCAGCTAGGACATTGTGCTAAACTTCTCCTTTGGTTTTCCGCAGAAGAAAGAAAGACATGTTTTCTAAACACCATGCGGATGAGCAAATGATGACAGAATTTTAATTTCTGTATAAAATATAACTTTAATGTTGATCATAGCCAAAGAAACAGACCTAGCGTCTTAGTGAAAACTTCCCAGATCGTCTCAGCCACTGATTGCTGGCACGTCTATTAGAATTATTTGAACAATTATTAGCGATTCTGCGTGGAACGTGTTTCATAACTAGTGAATAAACAAAGCTATATTGTGACAAGCAAGTGCTCACAGTGTTAATCAACAGCCGTGGCTTGTCTGACTGCAACTTAATGAGTTTCTCATCAGTACAGCCACAGTGTGGGTGTCTGAACAGACCAAGACACAGAGTCGCAAAGAGCGTCCAGCACGGCTTAAAGAAAGCAGTGCTGATGATTCTTAGATGACTGGCTGCTTCAGAGAAAGCCCTGCTTATGGAACCCCAAGGAAAAGGTTGGAGCACGTTGGCTGCATGGATTTTTCCATGCTTGGTTTGTGTCCAATTAGTGGCAAACAGCCCACGTTAGTGTTGGTGTGGGAGACAGGAGGACAGGCATAGCGGAGTGAAGGGTTGAGAGATTTTAATAGCTCAAAGCAAAGGAAAGTTGGTAGGTTTGGAAGTTACTTCCTCTCCTGACCGTTCCACAAGAGGAAACAGTTCAAAACATTAAAGATTTACTAATAGTCATGCTTTATAATCAGTATCAACTAGATACAGATTTGTACACATGAAAGGCTGTGTGAATATCACAAAAACTTTTTTTTTCTTTCTGTATTTTTGCAATACAGTCCCGTAATGAGAACTGGGGGCAGGCGGTGTACTTGATTATCAAAAGCTTTAAAGGGGACCTATTATGCAAAATTCACTTTTACATTGTACGTAAATATGAGTTGGCAGTGTGTGTACACTGATTCCACGGCTAATGCATCTAAAGTTATCATTGTCTGTGATTGTATTCACGGAGACCAGGTATATATATATATATATATATATATATATGTATTAATACATATATGGCTGAACTCCGGTATTTACGCTGTCAGTCATATTGGTTCTGATTTGTTGTTGCTGTAGTATCTGAAGCATAGGCACAGCCCTCCTCCAGAAAGGGGTGGGGAGCAGCAGCTCATTTGCATTTAAAGAGACATACACGAAAACAGCGTGTTTTTGATTCCACCCAAAAAGAGGCATTTATAACATAATATAATGATCCGTGTGGTATTTCGAGCTGAAACTTCACAGACACATTCTGGGGACACCTGAAACTTATATTACATCTTGTAAAAAGGGTCATAATAGGTCTCCTTTAATGGTGTAAAAATAGGCTTATTTTATATCTTATTTTATTTGACTTTATTTCTGTGCCACTAACGTCACCAAACGGAATTGTAAAAAACTGTTTCTTAGTTTATTCATTTGATTTTAGTGTGAAATATGAAATATGACTTGTTTTGTGAGAGTCACACAGTAAGCACAAGGTCAAAAGGTCATTAAGTGTACAGGATAACCTCAGTTTGTGTCTATACCCTGTTCTTACCGCTCAGGATGTTGAGTATTAACGTGAGGACTGGGCCACTGGCTGGCGCGTTGGGAGCAACCATTGTGAATTCACCCACGGTAGAGGTCGGGGGGGTTTCATCCAGCACTGGTTTGTAATCTCTCAGATCCTCCAGAGTTATTATCCCATCTGCAACAGACGCAAAACAGACGCCCGGGTGACGCATGATTCTTAGCAATTTAATGAGATCAGACCTATTGAGTTACCAATTTAGTCATTAATAACCAATTGTTTGTCATTCTTCAACACCTCTGCGTGAGGGGGACTATTGGCAGCACTGCAGGAATTAAGGTGATGTAAAATATTTAGAAATAAGTGAACAACTGCACCTGTGTCACTAAAGAAGCTTAGCAACTGCACAATTTAGTACCTTTCAAAATGGGCAGTCAAGTATATCTAACTTGTAAAACGCAGCCCTAGTAGCCAAATAGGACATATTCATGGATCAACATTCGATTAATTCCTATTTCTAATGAAATAATTTTCCTCTGATTTGAGTCATCCCGTTCATATAACTATCATCTATTTTGAAGCCACACTTTTGATTTTGTCAGTTTTCATGAATAGACTTTTTTAGAAGAGGTTTTTTTTTATAAAATAATAAAAAATCAATATATTTGAAAAAAGAACCTGCAGCTTTGATGTCCTTCACGAGGTTCTCAGCGATTGGTCCGCTGTAGAACGCTTCAGGCCCATTCTCTGCTATGAGTTCGTAAGTGTCGGCCAGTTTAGTAAAAGTGATGGTGTCGTTTTCTTGCAAGATGTTGCCAGTGGAATCACAGAACACAGAACTAAGAAAGCAAACAACTATCAGAAATGATTTTGTAGTTGTGAAGGGGAAATTGTAAGACTAATTGTAACAACTTTGTGTATAAACTGCACTGTAGGCCTACATACCAGTAGTATAGCTAAAAGTAGGTGTAACATAAAATACAAGAATGTCTTTCATTACAGTATTCAAATCTAAAGTGCAATTTTTGCATCACAAAACAATATGGGAAAACTCCCCCTCACTCCATTGGTTGAGCCAATGTTGCTGTGTCGGGGTACTTAAACAAACAAAGCAATGTTTTGAAAGTGCCAGAGTTACAGTAAATACACTTTTCAAGGGAATTGATCTTACAAATGGCTTACTTAATGTTGTGTGCAATTTAAAGGGAAAGTTCACCCAAAAATGAAAATTCTCTCATCATTTAGTCACCCACATGCCATCCCAGATGACTTTCTTTCTCATGCTATAAATAAAGCAAATACAGATTTTTGAAGACTATCTCAACTCTGTTGGTGCAGCCAACGCAGGTCAGCAGGGACCAACATTTTGAAGCTCCAAAAAGCACATAAAATCAGCATAAAAGTAATCCATACAACTCCAGTGGTTAAATCCATGTCTTCACAAATGATAAAATATGTGTGCATGAGAATGAGATGTCTGGGATGGCAGGAGGGAAAATTATGAGAATTATGAGTTTTTATTTTTGGGTGAACTATCCCCTTAAGCTTAAAAACGAGAAAATATTTTAGGATAAAAATCAGTATACTTTAGCTTTGAATTGTTAGAAGACATTTTTAGAAAAAACATATGTGTAGAAAATGTAAATTTATGCTTACCATAACACCTTGTCATTCGTAATGGTTCCTCTGTTTGATTTTATTGCGCTGGCTAAAGCGCTACCCACAGGAAAGCCATTCCGGGCCAGTTTTATACTTGGTAAAAACAGCTCTTTCCATAGCAGCTTGCCGTGCCGTTTATGAGCCAACTCATACCCCCGTATCTCCCCAGGAACGGCAATGGCCAAACCACCTGGGGATAATTTTTTTTACTCACATGACCCCAAAAGACCTGTTAGTATCTCAGACCGCCAAAAGATTTGAGAAAGCATGCTACACTTCTTTAAAAGAAGAGATACATTGTAAGTAATAGAAATGTTGCAATGCCATACTACAGCGCAAGCATATGGTATCTGGAAATTAGATCTCAATTGCTTCTCCTAAACAACAATGAGAGTAAATGGAGAACAAAGGGAGACATTTTTGTAAAGATGGAAAGATATTTTGATGTGTTCTAAAGAACTGTAGGAGAAGAATCTGAGACAGAGTTGATTCTTCAATGAACTCATTGTACAAGATCTATGTTGGCAACCAATGCACTTGACACTAAGTTGTTCTGACACACAATCATGTGCAAACTCATGTAGCTTTCTTTAAAAAGTCCTACATTAAGCAGATAAAAAGCCAGTTCAACTGTGAGTTATTGATTGTTGACATTTTGTTTATAGTTTTTGATGCTTATCTCCTTGTTTGGCACCGGATCACAAGGCCACTCATCGTGTAAATCCTGTTTCACCAATGATTTCCCCAGTTTATGTAATGTAGATAATGGATACCTTTCTGGGAAAGGTCAGTGCTATTTCCAAACATGTCTCTGGTTGCTTTTGCTGGGGCCGTCTCACGTGCATCAATGGTTTCGACTTTTCCTGCAAAAAATAAGCTAGATCTATATAGAAAATATCTATCTATATAAGTACATATTTAAAAAAAATTATAATACAAAATAAATAAATACATAAATGTAAAAATAAATAAATATATATATATATATATATATATATATATATATATATATATATACACACACATACACATATACACACACACACACACACACACACACACACACACACACACACACACACACTATTTATATTCGGGTTTGATTCCAAATTAATTAATTATGTATTATGTATTATAAAAACACGCATTACCTAGGAATTGAACATGTGCATTTGCTGTTGATAGCATACTTCAATCACAGTTGTTTTAAATTTCAAGCTATAGTTGATATATTTACGCCAGTAGGTGGCGACAAATGCGTGTAATGAGTGAGTCATTGATTTAATTGATTCGTTAAAAAACAACAACCGGAACAGTGGAAGTGAAAGAGATTGATTCATAGACATGAATGTGTTTGGACACCACATTGAATCAGAAAGTTCGTGGTGAGCTGATACCTGTTTTGGCATCATAAATAGTGAGAAACAGTCCTCCTCCGATGCCCATGCTGTGGGCATTCATCAAACCCACGCACAGCAGACCAGCGATGGCAGAATCTACAGCAGAACCACCTCTCTTTAGAATGTCCCTTGATGACACACAGAGAGGGCATTTGGCATGAAAACCTGGTTATTACAATTTTAAGTATCAGAATGAAATAAAACAAGAGTTTGATGAGAGATACTACAAAATTCCTTAAAGGGGCACTCAGTACGTTTTGATCATGTCGTTTGCATTTTCACTTTTTAGTTAAAGATGCCATTGTAGAAAATCGCTATTCACAGTCAACCATGATTAATTTAATCCATACTGTAAATGAAAGTGTGATAAAGCGAGAAGTATTCAGCAAATTATGTGATCCTTACATGGCAGCCCCCATGTGGAGACCCTCTCCGTGTAGAATAAACGGCTTGTATAAGGTTAATGATATGACTGGGGTCTTCTCATTTGAGTCATCATTTTTATATGCATATGTTTCAAAAGTACAAGTAGGAGTAAAACTTTTTAATGAGGAAAGAAATTACTGAGTGCAACGTGCTGTTTCTTTATGAAGACGTTAGTCACACAAAAGGGATAGTACACCCAAAAAGGAACATTCTTTTACTCACCCTCACGCCATCCCAGATGTGTATAACTTTCTTTCTTCTGCTGAACACAAACAAGGATTTTAAGAAGAATATTTCAGCTCAGTAGGTCCATATAATGCAAGTGAATGGGTGCCAAAATTTTGACGCTCCAAAATGCACATAAAGGCTACATAAAAGTAATCCATATGACTCCAGTGGTTAAATCAATATCTTCAGAAGCAATATTATAAGTGTGTGTGAGAAACAGATCAATATTTAATACAATTTTTACTATAAATTCTCCTCACTGCCCAGTAGGTGCTGATATGCTTAACGACTCCAAATTGCCAAAAACAAAAGAACAAGAATATGAAAGTGAAAAAGGAGATTAATAGTAAAATGTTTCTCACCCACAACTATCAAATCTCTTCTGAAGACATGGATTTAACCACTGGAGGCTTATGGATTACTTTTATGTGATTTTTTGAGCTTCAAAATTCTGGTCACCATTCACTTGCATTGTAAATGGTCTGCACTTATATAGCGCCTTTTTAACTTTAGCGGTATTCAAATAGCTTTATACTGCTTCTCATTCACCCATTCACACACCAATGACAGCAGAGCTGCCATGCAAGGTGCTAACCTGCCATTGGGAGCAACTTGGTGTTCAGTGTCTTGGCCAAGGACACTTTGGCATGTGGCCCAGGAATCAAACCACCAACCCTGCGATTAGTGGACAATCCACTCTACCATCTGAGCCACAGCCGCCCCAATTGTATGGTTGTATGCTGAAACTTCTTCTAAAAATCTTTGTTTGTGTTCTGCTGAAGAATGAAAGTCATACACATCTGGGATATAATTAGGTTAAGTAAATGATGAGAGAATTTTCAGTTTTTGGAGAACTATCCCTTCAAGAAGCATGGCTAAATTACCAAAATGTATGTGGATGTCTCCTTCAAATTAAAGGGATTGACTACGAACAGATGCATATGTAATGGTAGCCAGCTGGTAGGTAGCTGTGCAGTGTGTAAACTTTACTCCCCTGGCCTCAAGAGGTGCACTAGCAACTGACGCTAGAGGCTGTAGCCTTTAGCCTCCTTGTTAATGCGCCCGCCTCCCATTCCAGAAACAATGGTTCAAATCCCATTAGGAGTGGGTTGAGCAGGACCCGTTTCAGTGGTGCCATGACCCGGATGGGAGTGAGGTTTAGGGGGGAGAGTGTAAGGGTAACCAGTTTGTAGGCAGCTTTGTAGAGTGTAAACCTCACTCTCCTGGCCTCAAGAGGCGCACTAGCAACTGACGCTAGAGGCTGTAGCTTTTAGCCTCCTCGTTAGAGCACCCGATTCCCATGCCAGAGAAGCTGGTTTGAATCTCGTACGGAGTGGGTCAAGAAGGCCCTGTTACACATAGAATGATAACCAAATGCAGTCCCTTTCATTCAGTCATATAAAGTAAAACATTTGCCTTTATTCATTTAGACAAGTTAATTTAGTTGTCACCTACTGAAGCACATTTTCAGGATGCCTGACAAAACATTTTCATTGTGTGTAACCTCATATGACCCTCCAAAGGTCTCAGCAGGTTATTCAAAATATTGTAATTAATTTCAATGTAATATTTCTCAGACTTTGGTTACATTATGAGCTGCAATGAAACAACAGGTGAGAGATGTCACAATATCAACTTGTATTTGACTATAAGGAATTCAAACCTGCCGATTTCTGAGCATGGCCCAGCGTCCGCAGCCACCGCCGCCTTAAAGTAACCGAGTCCCGGTTCAAATGTGGATGTTTTGCCCCGTACCCCAAAGAAAACTCCCACAAACGTGCCAACAGCAGCCAGCACCAGCAAGAGAAGACCCACCACAATAGACTTCTGCACCATTTTCCTGCAACAATATCAAACATCTATAGCAGTGGTGTAGCCAAGGGTGTAGCCACCCAAATTAGACCCAGGCCCACCCAGAATATTACAGATTATTCTTTGACTTCATATATATATTTAGAAAATAGTTTTAAAATATGCATATATTCAGATTTATGAAAGTGAAAGAACTGTTTGCGCTGCCTTTCTGTTGTTAGGAAAAATGTGGTTTAAAAAAATGTGGGCAAAGATTTAGCCCATCCATTTTTATTGAGGCTCACCCAAAAGTCATTTCCTGGCTACGTCGTTGATCTACAGTCCACTATTGTCAGATGTATGGATGGCCTTTATACTTGTGCGTGTATGTGTTTTTTAGGGGGGGCGGTTTAGCTTATCTGCATTTAAAGCTATTGCATTTTCAAGAACTGTATGGTTTGACTTGAATCAAGAAGTATTTGTGAAAGTACTGTAATGAGATTTTTGCTGATTAGAGAACAGAACTTGGAGAAACTGCACATAAGAACAGATTGTGCATGCCAGAGATAAGAGAATATATCCATTCTCATTGACTTGGAACCCATAACCATGACCTGCCTGAAAAAAATCTATGTTAATATTTTAAGTCAAGTCAAGTCATTTTTATTTATATAGCGCCTTTCACAACACACATCGTTTCAAAGCGGCATTACAGAAAATCAAACTGTAATATTTATAATGTATTAGAGTCATCATTGTATAGTTTGATCAAATATGATTGTGAATTGTGTTTTAAAATAAGTAATTAAATAATAATTGTATTTATAACCCCAGTGAGCAAGCCGAAGGCGACTGTGGCAAGGAACACAAAACTCCATAAGTTGTTGGTTAATGGAGCAAAACAATTTTGGGAGAAACCAGACTCACTATGGCGGCCAGTTCCCCGCTGGCTAACAGCATGAATATAATGCCAATATTACTTATTTATGTGCAGTGCAAGTTATGGTTTAAAATGATTAACCTTAGTAAGTGTTCAGGTCCAGTGTTTAAACAAATATTTTGTTAGAACTGTAAAATTAATTAATGACTAATGCCTTTGAAGTTCATCCTGTATTAACTGCAGAAGTTCACATAGATGCATTGTCGATGCGTTAGTCGGCTGATGAAGTGTTTTGTTGGCAATTAATTGATAGTCTATGTATTCCATTAGAAGAGTGTAGTCCATCATTTGGCCGAGGTGATGCAGGCAGAGATCAGTGATGTGCATCACAGATCAACCTGGCTGCTAATTTCAGTGAGGTCTATCCTAAGTCCAAGGTTCAGGTAGTGGCATATGAAGTATCCCATGTTGTAGCTGGCATAATTTAATCCTCTGAAGTCCATCGTAATAGACTGAAGTGCTGCTATGTCATCATCACACAGCGACACTCAATCAATGATTATATAATATAAGTTATGAAGTGCATTATTCATCCGAAAAAGTGCCCTTTCACCTCTCACCATTATGTAATGTAAAACGTCATAACTGATATATTGATAAACACACAGAGGGATCCAAAATTCTGAAACTACATTTTGAAATCATTCAAAATCAAATGTAAACCTTAATGTAGATGGAACTTTTTTATGATTTAAAAAAATGTAAACAAAAGTATGAATTGATGTATTAATGAATATGAACTATTTATTAATAGGTCATAAAGTAATTTGTAAATCATTTGTACAAAAGGTCAGAGTTCCTTGCTTATAACATATATCATCATGATTTGGAAAAATTTGTGGCATCCATACCAGCTCGAATGTGTATTGTTATTAAAGCAAAAATGTGACAGCAAGAACTAAGAAATGAATGTACATTTTTCTATTTTCTTCCCTCAAACTGTTATGTTGAAAATATAATTTGTAATGATAAACAATTAAGTAATAGAAATTTTGGAACCCACTGTATATGAGGAGGTTAAATAGCAAGTACAGTAAATCCAACAGCTGTACACTTAGGAGCATACTGAATAACATTACACCATTTTCTTCTTTCTTCCTAAACACAATGTCAGGTCACATTTGCAATGATTATTCATGCAAAAGGCGTGTAATGAAATTGGTCTCTGTTGTTTGGTTGTTATTATTCCTCTGAGGAAGATTGGGGCTAATCAAGATTCTCCATCTTCTCTATTTCTACAGAACAGTCTGAATTTTGCTACTGTAAATGCATCCGTCATTTCATCATTATACACTTGCTTATTGCTTCCCCATTTGCATGTAAATCAACCCCTAATTCTGTATTATATGAGCAAATAAGTGTATTAGAGGGAATTACAAATGTCATAAAAATGTATCCTGGCTGTTTCTTTGTCATTTTATGTTGCTTAATGTAGCTTAATGCCAAAGGCAAGAAGACTTCTGCTTTAATAATTTGAGAACTTTGAATAAAAAGGCTCGTATGATCTTAAATCCTCCTCAGAAAAAGCGCCTTTTCATAGTTTCAAAGCCCTGCTACTGTCCACATTAAATCCTGTCAGACTGCTGTGTGTGGGAACCAATTGCAGCACATCTCTGAGAAGCTGCAGTGCCTGTAGCCAACAAAATTAAACCCACCACACAAGAGACTCACATTTTCTCACACACAGAGAGGGAAAGACAACAGAGTGAGAAGGAGATATATTGTTTTAGTTCCTCCTACAAATCTAAACAAAAGAGCCAAAAATCCCATCCTAAGTGTTCAGTGTATGTTCCAGCATAAAAGACCTCAAATGTTTTCTAATATTGTATGCAGCAAATTACAGTACTGAAAATATGTCTCATAATCGGTTTTTATTTTTGTCTTTGCTGCATGTTTAATATGCAATGGCCCCCAAAAGTATTTGGACTCTTAAGTCAAACAATGCATATATTTGCATTACATAACAAAATATAAAACCAAACAGCATTAAAAAGAAAAAAAAAAGTTTGTTAGAAAAATGGCAAAAAAAGGTGAAGTTAGTTCTGAGAAACGTTCTAGCGTCCATTGGTTGGAGATGACTACTTGACTTTACATTTAGACATCTGAGACCAAAAGTGTCCGATTAGTTTTGAGGGCTACTGCTTGAAGCCTGGTTGATGATTCAATTAATTTAAAGACTGATGAGTTCCATATACGTTGAAGTATGAAAGTGTATTAGAGTTTTACCTACCTGTACACAGAACAGGCCTCTTGTTGAGTATTCTATTAAATCAGCCTACGTTCTGCAGTCCTTCCTGACTATACCAATGCTGTGAACATCTGGCTTTAAATGTCTAACTATCAGCACCATCAAACTTTAACCGCAGTCGACAAATCACCTTACGAAATCTCCATTATTGTTTTATTGGCTTTGGTGTAAGGATCACAGGTTGAGGTGGTGAGAAAGATACATTTGTGCCACAATTACAATCATATTATATTGATTACATTTTGACTTAAAAATGAGAACAAATACCCTAGCCAACTTTTTCACCCTAGCCAACTTTTTCACAAGTACAGAAGGCTTAATGTTACTTGAATCACTTGATTGCAGACATTTAATCTTTGAATGGTTAAGCCACTGTTCATGTTGTAATCAGTGCATTTGCTTAGTCACGGTGAAAGATTAACCATGGGGAGTTTGAACACATAACGTTCCACATAATGTAGACGCATAAAAACACAAACGTTTCACATCTAACTTCTGTACTGCTAGTCTTTCTTGTCTTTTCAAGGCATTTACTGCAAACACAACTCTAGCGATGTATTTTTGTGCACCAGTGAATGGCTGGGTGAATTGAGGTCTGTGATTGCTTGGTGACCACAATCACCTCTGCTGTTCTGTGCTAATGTATTATCACTATAATTAATAATGTACTGTGGCAAGCACTGTGTGACGATTACCCTGGTGACCACTAGGGGTCGCCATGTTTGTTTATTGTTTCCCTGCCTTGTGTGTTGATTATGGGTTTTGTAGTTTTGGCATTGTCTTTTGTTTCATTGGTTCTTGTTGATTATTAATCCCAGCCTCCCAGGTGTTCCTTGTTTCCTCCTTTGCCCCTTGTGTATTTAATTCCTTGGTTTTCCTGTGTTCTTTGTCTGTTGTTTACCATTTATGGATGTAGTGATTTGTTCTGTTTTCATGTCTTAGTTTATTTTCCTGAGTTTTAGATCCTATTTCTCTCGACACCTTCCAGCAAACGTTACACACCGCAATTTTTGGAGAAGGGAGTGTGGGTGAAATAAATTATTGTTTTATTGTCTGCATAGGTATTTGAAGTAGATAAGTGAAAGTTACAAACCTTAAAAAGAAAACGGGCAAAAAGTGCTCTTCACTGAGTCATGGTTTTGTCTCACCAGGGATGATGGTAGGACTCGCATTTATTGTCGAAGGAATGAGCGTTACACAGAGGCCTGTACTCTGGAGCGGGATCGATTTGGAGGTGGAGGGTCCGTCATGGTCTGGGCGGTGTGTCACAGCATCATCGGACATTCCAGGCAAACTCATTGCTGTGCATTACAGGAAAGACATCCTCCACCCTCATGTGGTACCCTTCCTGCAGGCTTATCCTGACACGACCCTCCAGCATGACAATGACACCAGCCATACTGTTTGTTCTGTGCATTATTTCCTGCAAGACAGGAATGTCAGTGTTCTGCCATGGCCAGCGAAGAGCCCAGATCTCAATCCCATTGAGCAGGTCTGGGACCTGTTGGATTGGAGGGTGAGGGCTAGGGCCATTAAACCCTAATGTTTTCATAATTGGAAAAAAAAAATATTTAAAAAGGTCAAGTTTTTGGCTAATAACTCAGATATATATGTTACTTGACCTTATTTTTCTTAATCCATAGACTTAAGATTGTAAGTGTTAATAGCTCAAACTGTTGAGTATGAAGGTTATAGGGAATACTCTTAATGCCTTGTGCTTGAATGATTTAATTACAGTATGTTTTCTTGGTCAAAGGGAATATATAGAGGCATTTAAATAGTTGTTATTAAGAATTTATAGAGGTGTGCAACTCAAGTACAAGAGTCTATACATTTCTTTTTATTTGATGATTGACCTAGAATTTTTTACAATCTTCTTTATTTAAGCTGTTATAATATGGCCTAATTTTGAGTCTGTTCAATTAAAATTATTAAATAGAAACAACAACATATCAAATTTGAGTCTACTTGCATCTAGTTACCTTAAACTAAATAGTTAAGTTCACTGTATATGATTTATATGATAAGTCAATTTAAAAATACAAGTTTCCTAATACCATTGCTCAATTCTGTGGTGATGTGGTCATGTCCGAGCGACATCTGTGGAGAGCGAGGTCGGGAGAGGAAGAAGAGTAAGGATTGACACCTGGGGAAAATCTCTAACAGCTCTTTTGTGTTACAGTGAAGAGCTGGAGAGAGAGATAGGGAGCAACCAGAGCAGCAGTTGGAGGAGAGAGAACTGATGCCTACAGTATGTGACTATGTTGTGTGAACCAAAAAAAGGACTTTATGTTGAGTTAATAAGAAAGCTAATTAGCTTTTTGTGCCTGCTGAGAAGCAACAAGAAATAAAATCACCCTGAAATGTGTAAACTGGTTCCTGGTTTCTCATTTTCCCTTAAATTGACCTGAGAGTGTCACCGAGTTTACTCAACCAATTGAGCAGTCAGCTTATTAGGGTTTCAGTGTATGCAAATGGTACCACATGACACTTCAAAGAATACCATGATGATATCATACATGTAAAAAAAAAAAATAATAATTAAAAAAAAAAAACACGAAAGCATTATTTCAGCAAAGAACCATGTCAGAAAAAAACATGGTAAGTACCATATCCTTTCTCATACTTTTTTGTTAATGAATCAAGATTATTACATTTTAAATCTACAACATTAGCTATTATCAGTTTGAATAATATGTCTGTATTCCTCATTCTTTATACCAAATTAAAACAATTATATACATACAATCTCATTTGTACGCCTATTTTTCAACCAACAAAAATGTATCAAATGGCACTATAGTATAGGCACTTTTATTTATTTACTTTTTTATGATGATGGTTTTAGTATCCAGTACCATTATTACTGTGACAGTACTTTTTGTAAGAAGCTTGACTAAATTATATGTATTTACAAAGTTACGGCTAGTGAAATTGTTCTGCAAGTGTTCAGTTTTAAACCTGAGGTTATTATTGTATTTTACAAACCGATGCACATTTCGGTAACCACCATACAGTAGGCATACGTGCAATAAACGGGGATGCTGACAGAACATCAGCGGGTTTCCCATCATAAACGCTGAGCTGTTGAAAGTATTCTGTGTTATTAAACGCGTGTGGGAATCGGGCGCTCTGATTGGACAGATAGTAGCGTGTGGGCGTGGTATTAGGAGAAGAATGCAAACACACAACGGAGCTGCGCAGGATCCAGTGAAACACGGAGAAAGTGGCATTTAAATCATTTCTCGCGCTGTATATTAAAAGTATTTGATTAATTTGAAACTATATGGGAAACTGAAGTTACTAAACAACGTGAGATGCAATTATGGTCCTGCGCTTCATCATAAACAATCGCGTTTATGAGCTATACTTTACTCTTATGCTTTATGAAACAGTCTTCTATTGTTAAGCTTGATACTGAGATAGAAATAGGAAAGTTGAGACATGGGATCCAAGTTGACCAGGCAGAGTAGTTTGGACAGCCAGGCGACTTCCTTTTGGAGAGGAGGACGCCACCATCACGAGAGCTCTGGGAATGCGGCGGGGAGGAGTGGGAGAAGAGGAGAGTTTCTGTTTAGTTCTCTGGTGCTGAATTCGGACAAGCTGCCCGGGATGATGCGTAAATCTAGTCCCAGTCCATATGTCCAAAGAGTGGCTTGGGTTCGGGAGATCCAATCCATGCTAAAGGAACAGAATGTGGAACAAGCCATCGGCGTGTTGAAACTGCTTAGAAAGGTACAACAAAATCACAAGTATAATTATGTCAGATTGTGTTATTGTTATACTGCAGCTTTCCATAGATTCATAATAGTTTCTGAACTGTTGGCTACAGGTTGTTGCAGCACGTCTTCCCATAGAAAGACACAACAACAACAAACAATCACATCTTATTATCTCCTTGTCAGATTTGTCTCCTGAGAAAAAGACCCCATTCATCTCACATGTGTAGTTTACGTAGAAATCTAGTCACAAACTATGGTCATATTTACCAAAATACAAAAGTCTATGATCAAAAGCCTGAAATTGCAATCTATCCATTTTTTTCTCAGACCAATTAATCTGACCTATCCACATAAAGGTCTTTAACCTACTGTATGTCAGCAATTGTCTCATTTGTTTCTGTTGTTATTTTGGTAACATTTTACAATAAAGTTGCATTTGTTATCATTAGTTAACATGAACTAACAATTAACAGTAGCATTTATTAATCTTATGTCATGTTAATTTCAACATTTAGGAATGTATTTTTAAAACCAAAAGATGTATTAGTTACTAACATGAACTAACAATTGTATTTTTATTAACTAACATTAATCAAAATTCATAAATGCTGAAAAAAGATATATTGTTCAGGGTTAGTTCTTGATACCTAATGCTTAATGTTAATAAATGGAACCTTATTGTTAAGTGTTACCATTATTTCCTAAATCTTTATTACAGTAAAGACATTAAACTCCACTAAGCTATGATGTTTTTTTAGCAGAAAATTTTTTTCTTTGTGTTGATGAAGAAATCATTCAGTACACGTTTTTAAAATGTTCATGTTTCATGTTTTCAAATGTTACATTATTAACACATCACTTTGGATTATATGTATGAATTATGACAGAGAAAACAACTCATTAGGATCTTTATAGTCCAGCACCGGTTTTGCACGGTTCAGTGGAGCTGACAGATCTTGTCTCGAACTTCAAATCAGACAGACACAAAATCCTAACGGTCCCACTAAATTTTGGTGTACAGAAGTGGTTCATAAATGGCCCTGATTCTGATTTGCTTTTAATGAAAATGTTAAATAGGATAAACTGGGCTCCAAAAACTGCAGATTTCCGTAATATATGAAAAAAAAATCTAATTCTTTATCCAAGGAAATCAATCCTGCAAACATCTTTAGTAAGATGCCAAAATTCTCATCAAATAGCTGTAGTATTCAGTATCACCCATTTTGAACATCACTGATATTGTATGTGTTCTTGTATTAGGCTACTTAAAATGCTCCATGTTACATCTTGATCGTGGTTTGAATTCTCATGATAGATGTGTTTGCTGTTATGAACATGAACTCTGAGATCTGAAGGTGTAAGATATTGCAGTTGATGATTGACATGCCCCTTAATGCTCCCTTCTTTAAAGGATAGTTCACCCAAAAATAAATTCTCTCATCATTTTCTCACCCTCATGCCATCCCAGATGTGCATTACTTTTTTTTAGCTGAACACGAATGAAGATTTTAACAAGAATATCTCAATGCATGTGAATGGGTACCAACATTTGAAGTTCCAAAAAGCATATTACGGCAGCGTAAAAGTAATCCATAAGACTCCAGTGGTTAAATCCATATCTTCACAAGATATATAGTAGGTGCAGTTGAGAAAAAGATAAATATGTAAGTCTTTTTTTACTATAAACCTCCACTTTGACTTAGACGTTCTTCTTTTGTTTTTGGCAATTCGCATTCTTCGTTCATATTGCCACCTTCTGTGCAGGGAGGAGAACATATAGTAAAAATGACTTAAATATTTATCTGTTTCTCACCCACACCTATCATTTTGCTTCTAAAGACATGGATTTAACCACTGGAGTCTTATGGATTACTTTTATGCTGCCTTTATTTGTTTTTTGGCTATTCAAATTTCTATCCACCATTCATATGCATTGTATGGACCTACAGAACTCAGATATTCTTCTAAAAATACTTGTTTGCGTTCTGCAGTAGAAAGTCATACACATCTGGGATGGCATGAACATGAGTAAATGATAAGAGAATATTTATTTGGGGGTGAACTATCCCTTAAAGCCCATCATTTCAAGGCCAGATGTGCAAATGATCTCACAGTGAAATTGGAAACAGTAGCTAAAATTGGTCTGTGCTTACCGAAATGGAAAACACTGCTCCCAGTGGCCAAAGCGGTAAGTGTTGTTTGTTGTATCGGGCACGTGTGAGCTCCATTTTTCAGGTGTAATGTAGATGGAGGGGTGCCAAAAGCGATTTGGGAAGCGAGTTGTTTTTTGCTGTACAGGCAATAATATAGTGAAGAGCAATGCATATTTTATAAACTGCACTCACCCCCCAACCCCAAACCTAAACCTGACCATCAGTGGAGTAAAAACTCTGTTTATTGATTATCCTATTTAAGGGGCATCTCAAATCATCTCAAGCTATGCAACCTGATGAAGAGGGTCCTCCAGTTGCCCCCTCTTGTCCTACACCAATTCTCCGTTATAACCCCTGCTGTGTGAAAAAAAGTTATTTAGGGAAGCAAGGATAGAGGGAAGAAAGATGTTGTGGAGAAGTTTTGTCTTTTTATATGTAAAATGTAAGCAATTTTAACATTATATTTTCTAGCTCGTTCAACATCTAGAGGAAATATGGTTTAGATAGAGGAGTTTGAGTAGAAATTCTGGATTGAAAAATAATTGGAACAGACTGAATGAGAGATCTAACAACTCAAATACAGTAAATAAAAAAACTGATTTTTACATTTTGTAAGAAAATGTTAGTACTGCAGGGCACGTTTAGTTGCTTAGGTGTTCAAAGTGGTTGCTAGGTCATTTTTCTAAGTAGTTGCTTCTAAGTAGAGTGTTTTGGGTGGTTGCTTAAAACAGTCTCTATGGTCCCTCGATATGGCTTGTGTCCCTTCTTCAATATAAGTCTATATTATTATTTTTTTTTGCCTGTTTCATTGTCCACCAAGTTGGATTGCTTAGAAAAGTACTAGCACACCTCTCCTCAACAAGTCACATGATTTGAGGTATCATTCATATCTGCAGGATGACTTTCATGCCGAAGTTTGATAAGTAGAATTATGGATTTGATCAAATCCCTGAGTCTGGGCAATAACAATAGTGATGCTTGCCATAGCAAACATAACTAAAAAATCAGGGGGCCTGGGTAGCTCAGTGAGTATTGACGCTGACTACCACCTCAGGAGTTGCCACTCCCCAGTTGCTAGGGAGGGTAGAGTCACATGGGGTAACCTCCTCGTGGTCGTGATTAGTGGTTCTCGCTCTCAATGGGGTGTCTGATAAATTGTGTGTGGGCCGCGTAGAGGATCATGAACCTCCACGTGCTGGGAGTCTCCGTGGTGTCATGCACAACGAGCCACATGATAAGATACGCTGATTGACGGTCTCATAAGCAGAGGCAACTGAGACTTGTCCCCCGCAACCCGGATTGAGGTGAGTAACCGCGCCACCACAAGGACCTAATAAGCAGTGGGAATTGGGCATTCCAAATTGGGAGAAAAGGGGATAATAAAATAAAAAAACAAAAAAATCTACTTTTGTAGAATTCTCATGGAGACATATAATGGGTTAGAAATAGGTCTATTAGAAAAATAGTTAAAAAATCTGTGCATGTCTCGCTTAACACGTTCAGGTACAGTCAAGTGTTAGTGTATTTTCAGTTGTCATACTCAGCTCTGTCTGGATATGGCACTTTGTCACATGGATGCCCAGCCACTCGAAAATATTTCCAAACATGGAGCAGTCTCACCCACCCTGGCCCTGGAAGCTCTTAACACCCCACTAGAGAAGAGAAGGGACACATCATGGCAAATTTCTCCTTATAAGACCACAGAAAGAAATAAATGAATTTCTATGAATTTCAAAGCAGCTTTTCTGTTCAGGATGAAATGGATCGGATGGTAATAAACTGGGGGTCAAAATGATGGTGCAGGATGTCTTCTTTTGCCCCAGTGAACAAAAGAGAGAGAAAAAGAGGAGAAAAAACAACATGGCTTATCTCTGCTGTAGCTTCCTGTGTACTAATGAGCGCAATTCATTTTTCGCCATTGACTCTCATTGAGCAAAGGCAGCAAACAATTCCGCTTACATGCCTTAATGAGCATATGCACAGGAGATTAATGCTACAAAGATTTAACATTGCAAAAATTATTTCTTCATCAGTGTCTTTGTCTTGTTTTCCAGTAATACAGTCTAAATGTAAATGAACTAAACCTGGTAAGGGTCATGCTTAAACAAAAGAAAACAATTTGCCAATATCTTATGCAATTTTGCTTCTTAAGTAAATTCATCTTGTTTTATAGCTGTTTGAAAGACATTGAAAGACAAGCCAAAAATGTATGCAGCGTACGATTGTATAACAACAGTGAATTTAAAATGTTTTCTCTTTGATAGCAGTTTTATCTTAATTAGCCCAATTGTGACTCCACTTTGCCGTATCATCTAGAGTTTGATGCATTATAGATGGCAAATGGAGAGCCCGGAGGAGTTGCCAGATGTCAGGGAATCCCTGAGCAAAACATAGTGTGCAATATATCAGACAGAAACCCAAAAGGGTGGGAAACACTAAAGGGAGATTTCCACTTCCCTCGTCTGGAATGCTCGTTTGCCAGTTTCTGCATTGATTTATGTGGGTTGACTCATAGGTTGGTGAAAGCTGTTTATGTTGTCTTGTTTTTGCTGTGTTAAAAAAATGCTCTTATCCAGATGAACAAAGTAGGTTGATTAGACAATTAAAATGTATTAATGAATAACCTAATTAGGCCGAATGTATATGAAAATGCACTACAATCATTTTAACACGTATATTGTTTACATCTTGTGGCTGTACTTTTGAAAAAGTGAGTATTTTATTGTTTAAGGATTGGCCCCATTCACTTCCATTAGAAATGTCTCACTGTAACCTCAATTTTTGCTTTAAAAAACCAAAAACTAAATGGGAGATAAGTTGAAATAAAGTTTTGTAGTTATCAACATTGTACTCAAATGCTGTTGAGCTTAACTTGTATTGAATCCAGAATATTATTTTAAAAGCACATACAGTATGTGTTAAATCTAACTAAAAGGTCAAAATAAATTGAGGGCAACCACAGTATTAGTACGATCATCTTATGCGAAGAAGCACTTCATAAACAACTCAATGGACATGTTTGACATTCCATAGCACTTCAAAATAGAGAATTACATGTTTAATTTGAATGAGTCACTCAGGTTTTGTTGTTCATGCAGCACTGATATACTGTACAGTATGTTTGTTATGTATTTAGGCAATATGTTCCTCACATTTGCCCTTAAGATATTAAACTTTTTTTTTTTTTACATTTGGCAGACGCTTATATCCAAAGCGACTTACAGTGCAATTATTACAGGGACAATCCCCTCAGAGCAACCCGGAGTTAAGTGCCTTGCTCAAGGACACAATGGTGATGCCCGTGGGGTTCAAACCAACAACCTTCTGATTAACAGCCCTGTGCATTAGCCACTACGCCACCACCACTCTATACATGTTTCTCTCTCCCCATTCGTCTCTATACATTTGCTTAGTCACGATAAATTACGCTAGCCAATAGATTATACAAGAAACTTTGTCCTCTGGGAATTTATCTTGATTATCTGATCTAAGTTTATTTCCCCCTGCTAGTCGGATCAGACTCGCTTGCCTTGGCTGGTCTGTGGAGGAAAGTACTTTAGCTGTCTCCAATAAGCCCTACAAATAAGCTGTCATTGTGTCTGCAAATACTTTCTCTGCTTAACGTAAAGAAGCTGGATTTAATGGTTGCAACTCTAGTCTAGCAATAGATCAACAAACCACTCGGCTGCTCATTAGAATTTTTTTTCCTTCTCTGAAGCACTAGATGTAAACATGATGGAAAGATTACTTTATCTATTCAGATTTATGTCAAATTCAGAACCACCCTGAAGTAATCTTGCAAATGGATTTTGGAGTTCTAGGATGAAAGTATGGAATGATTTTCCGGACATTATTCAAAAGGAATTGCAAATTGTATTTGCAATTGCGTTTTCAATTTGTGGACGCATAAAATGTGACATAATCCAAACGCAATTGCAAATCGCGCATTACCGTTTGCATTTTCGTTTAAGCAAACGCACAGTGACTGCCAGATTTCAAATGGAAAAGCAAAGTCCGTTTGCAACTGTGTTTCCCATATCTTACGAGTTTTGGCCCTGTCATATTTAAATAGCAATTTCAATTACCACGTCTGCTTTTTCACTTTCTCAGCGTCGCGTATGTAGCCAGCCAAAACTCAAGTGGAATACTAATTCCCTTAGTATTTCCATTGATGCCTTACACGG
Organism: Xyrauchen texanus; assembly: GCF_025860055.1. NCBI lineage: Eukaryota > Metazoa > Chordata > Actinopteri > Cypriniformes > Catostomidae > Xyrauchen > Xyrauchen texanus. Next base: position 6,691,751 of record NC_068319.1, on the reverse strand, counting down.
AAACCTGTCAATCAGGGTCAAGGGTGGGATTATGCTATGGGGCGTGTTTGTCTTGGGAAGTGACGTCACTCACAGTCGACGGTCAAGAGTCATTATATAAACAAGCATTAAATGTAATGGACCAGAAATCTGTAAGATGGCACATCACTACATCATTCTAAGGAAGCATAATATCTTGAGTTTTGACAGTTTTGTAAATTTTTCTTTTTTAAAACTAATTTTTAAGTGTGTGAACAACATTGCACCAGAAATATTGTGTCAACTAGTACATAAACAAAAGAGCGGAATAAGAACTAGAGGCACAATAAGTGGAAACTATAGCCACAAAACGTAGAACAACATTTGGTCAGACATCATTTTCAGTAAGAGGCATACATTTGTGGAATGCATCTGAAATTAAAACATTGACAGACTTCAAGGTTTTTAATACACATTTAAAGCAATGGCTGAAACTGAAACAACTTTGTGAACACTGACTGTACAGGACATAACACAATGCATACAAACATAATGTTGCATATGTGAGCACGCACAGACATATGCACCCTTTTCTGTTCTTGTATTGTTAAATGTGTCTAGACTTTGATTTATAGTGACTTCCACATCTACTTAAGCCCATATCTTATTTCATGTATGGGATGTATTTGTTGTATGTATTTTATTAATTCTAAATCTTAAACTCAATACTCTGTAATTTTTGTTTTAAATTTATAAGCCTAACCAGGGACAGGGGTTGTAAATTAGTCATGGCTAGAAACATGTATGCGTGGCATCTACTTTGTAGGCCTATTCTTTATAAAGCAATGTTCTATGCATTTGTCCCTGTCAAATAAACATTAAAATAAATACAAAATAAATAAAGAGGTGATGCCCTGAACAGACGCCGGTTTATTTGATCTTGACCGTCGACTGTGAGTGATGTCTCTTCCCAAGACAAACACGCCCCATAGCATAATCCCACCCTTGACCCTGATTGACAGGTTTCCGTGTAAGGCATCAATGGAAATACTAAGGGAATTAGTATTCCACTTGAGTTTTGGCTGGCTACATACGCGACGCTGAGAAAGTGAAAAAGCAGACGTGGTAATTGAAATTGCTATTTAAATATGACAGGGCCAAAACTCGTAAGATATGGGAAACACAGTTGCAAACGGACTTTGCTTTTCCATTTGAAATCTGGCAGTCACTGTGCGTTCGCTTAAACGAAAATGCAAACGGTAATGCGCGATTTGCAATTGCGTTTGGATTATGTCACATTTTATGCGTCCACAAATTGAAAACGCAATTGCAAATACAATTTGCAATTCCTTTTGAATAATGTCTGGAAAATCATTCCATATGAAAGGATCAAGTTGTTGAATATCAAGGTTTATCTGTGACCTTTAGAGGTTCTACTTGAATTTGTAATCCTACATGCTTAATTAAAGAGTTCACACACAAATTTAATTTACTCACCCTCATGTCATTCCGAATCTGTATGACTTTCTTTCTTCCGGGGAACACAAAAGGTGAATTTAACAAAATCCTGGCTGTTCTTTTCCATAAAACACAAGTGAACAAAAAAGCCCATACAAGTATCATAAAAGTGGGTCATATGACATATGCGACGTCTGATTCATGAACAAATCATTCTTATTAATGAATCGGTTGATCGAGATCACAAAACCAGTTGTAATGATTCATTCATGAATCAGGCTGATTCTGTTCTCGAGTTCAACTCACTGACTCAAAGATCCAGTTGCATCAATCAACAGCTCACTGGAAGGCAAGATTATCAGTGAATAACAACTTAAATGCCATTCTGTTCCTCACACAAAGCTATATTCAATATCCTTCAGAAGAATTGACATATAGAACACAATACGTATGAACCACTTTTATAGTGTTTTTTATTTTTATTTTAGAGACATTCTTAATAAATGTACATGATGTGTTCCACGGAAGAAAGAATGTCATGCAGGGTTTGGAACAACATAAGGGTGGGTAAGTAATTATTTGAAATTCTTTCTGTTTCTTTCTCAACAGGACTTGGGTCTTGAGGGCACATTTCTTAATGACATCCTCTACAAGAATGCTGCCTTCCTCAACCTAGCGGATCCAATCTCCCATGAGCTTCTGCTCAATTTGGCCCGTGACATGCAGTGTCCAAAGCGGGTAAGACACCACCACTAATAAGAAAAGATGATTGTAAACACAAGCCAATGGGGGTAGTTGAATGTCCGAGATGTCAAACTCAAGAGTTTGACTTGATATCACCCCACAGCTGTCAACATTATCTCTGGATCCCAACATGAACTTGAGCCAAAACCTGTGTACATGCTCATTACTAAGTCTCCAGATATGTAGAGCGTTTATTTTTAGTTGGCGGTAAGTGGCTTGGCGGCCGATTCTACAGCCCTACCGCCTCGGTAAGACCATTGGCAGCTGTCATCCCACGGCTGGGACTGGAGTTAGTTGGCTCGCACTTCAGTCATGTCCTAAATTAGTTTTCAAAGCATGAGATGTACAGAAAGATGGCTATGACCTTTATTTTGCTCAATAGAGACATCAGTGAATTTTTCATTCCATGTTGAAATTCCACAGTTGTGTTTGGACTTAATTGGGCAGAAAGGACAGAGAGGACCATTTTCCAATAATAGAACCACTTGAAGGGGCAAAGCTTGTCCTTTTCCTCTGAGACTTTGTTTTGGAACATTTTTCTATAAACAAGTATCCAGCAAAACAGCTTGTCAATCAGTTAAATGACATAAATGGCATCTACTGTATTTTGAAGAATGACACATATATGTTCTGTCGTAAATCTCCTAGGCCTCCTTTCTGTTGTTTTCATACAAAAAAAATGGGCTTTATTAGGATATTAAACTTTTAAAAAAATAATTACAAGCCAGTATGAATCATATCTACGCCTTCAATTTCTTATACATTTAAAGGGATAGTTCACCTAAAAATTTACATTTTGTTGTAAAATTTTAAGATGCAATGGAAGTCAATAGTGACTGAGGCTGCCGATCACTAACATTTTGTCCTAACAATCTTCATTGTGTTCCACAAAAAGAAGAAAGTGATACTGCTTTGGAACCAACATCAACTTGTGGCAAATGATGACAGCATTTTCATTTTCGGTGAACTATCCCTTATAGGAATCTTTTCCATTTGCCCTGATTAAGAATCCCTGCTTGAAATCTTCGAAAGGCTGGGTTTGTGGTGAAGTTTACAATTGTTCTCAGTATAGTTCTTAGCAAATGGCTCTCAAAATGCTGGATAGCCTCCTCTTCAGTCGCAGAAGCCTTGAGGAGTTAAGTGTCTAAACCCAGAGGACAAGAATGAGGGATTGAATGAGGGTGTTCAGTCAGGCAAGATTTGATGAGGGCTCTCGATTTCCCTAAAGGCCTCTGGTTCTTTCCTTCTTTGCCGACTTAAAGGGACAGTTCACCCCAAAATGTAATTTATCTCATTATTTACTTTACTCTTACTTTACTGGCATTATTTACTCACCCTAATGCCATACCAGATGTGTATGACTTTCTTTTTTATGCAGAACACAAATCAAGATTTTAGAAGAGTATGTAGGTCAGCTCTGTAGGTCCATTCAATGAGAGTCAATGGTGGTCAAATCTCTGAAGCACCAAAAGTCACATAATGGCTGCATAAAAGAAATGCATATGCCTCCAGTGGTTAAATCCATATCTTCATAAGTGATATAATAGGTGTGGATGAGAAACAGATCAATATTCAGATCCTATTTTACTATAAATCTCCACTTTCTCATTCAGAATTATTGAAATATTGATTTGTTTCTCACCCAAAGTGATTGCATTGCCTCAGAAGACATGTATTAAATGACTTGAGTCATATGTATCGTGATTTATGGAGCTTGAAAGGTCTGGTCACCATTCACTTGTATTGTATGGAACTAAATAATTATTATATTAATTATATTATTATAATACTATAATAATTAACAATCTTCGTTTGTGATCTGCAGAGAAAAGAAAGTCATACACATCTGGGATGGCATGAGGGTGAGTAAATGATGAAAGAATATTCCTTTTTGGGTGAACTGTCCCTTTAATAAACATTGTCAAGCTATAGAATAGACAGCTATAGAATAACACCCACTCCATTGGATCCCAGAAAGCCACAAAGATTCAGAAGTGGTAAGATATTCAGCAGGGTTTAGGGCAAAAATTCCACCCAAAGAGGTCAAATATACCCCAGATATGACAGTAGATTGTAGACAGTTGTATCATGTAAAATAGCGACTGAACATTTACTTAAAATGGATTCTAGTGGTGCACTTCTATGTTTGATGTTGGTTTTATTTTGTAATTAACTGCCATATTTGTTTAAATTGATAATTAATTTGAAGTATTTTACATGATAAACATTTATTTATGACACAAACTCATCCCTATACTCTTTGATAGACTTTATTATTATATATATAACACAGTCTAATCTGTGTCCCAATACACCACCATCTAATGAAGATTGGTTTCTCAGTTGAAGCAGTTATTCGTGATGGGAATCATGGGAAATATGTAAAGGCATTTTAATGAGCTTTTGTTTGTTTTCAGCACATAGATTATGTTCCCCCTTTGATTTAGTCATCTCGTCATTTACTTTTTTCATTAAATTGTCGTTTTGATCTATCGCTGATGTCTTTAGTTTCAATCAGAAATTGAACATTAACTTAAATCCTTTTGACAATAACACTCCCTCTGGAGCGTACGCCATTGAATGGACGGTTTCTTTATTAAAGGAGTTCAATAACAGTAGTCCAATAATTGCTGTCACTTACAGATACCAGCGAGAGAGTTAATATAGGACAGAGGTAAAACAAATGTATTAGTTTTGCCTTAATAGTCATCAGGAAGCTACCAAGCCACTTTCTCAAGAACACTGGTTATGTAACAATGTTTACTTCCTGTCATTTCAATAGAGAGACTATGAGCCAGCTGAGATGAGCTACACACACCGTTAATTCACTAAAATTGAATTCACACTCATGTCTTTCCAAACCCATATGACTCTCTTTTTCATCCGTGGAGCACAGTTACAATGCATGGGGACTGAGACTTTCTAGTTTCAAAAAAGTGTCTATATGTGTATTTTTATGTATCATAAAAGTAGTCTATATGAATATGAATAGCATGATCGACTGTCTTTTCAAGCCATACAACAGCTTTGTGTGAGGTGCAGACCACAAGTTTAGTTGCTGTTCAGTTAAAATCTTTACAATACTTTAAACATGTTTGTTTTTTTTCATGGAACAAAAAATGTCATACGGGTTGGAAACAGCATGACAGTGAGTAAATGATGGCAGAATCTTCCTTTTTGGGTGAACTATCCTTTTAAAAACTCCAGTCAATAGCTGCGTCTACTCTTTGTGCATTGCTGTGTTGGTGTAGTTGTTGTTGCACCGCTGATTAGATTTACTCAGCTCTGCTCTGGCCAATCCGTTTAAAGATGGAGAGTCGATCCAAAGCCTGTTTTGATGCAGAAATAGATGGAGGCATTGTAGAGAGAAGGCCTTGAGATCATAATAAACCAGCCTCTAACCCAGCTCAAAAAGGCATGAATAACTCTCGTCTTTTCAAGAAAGATACACATGAAGGAGTGCTGTTCTGTGAAGCACTATTAGCTGCTATTCATTGTAGTAATGAAATGAAATGAAATTGGATATACATGATTTTGAGCATATGAGTATACTGTAGATTGGCAGTAGCTTTATATAAACATGCAAGGAAGTTCTGTAAGGTGTAGTTTGCCTTCTCCTGCTCTAAAATCTGATTGGTTGAGCCACTTTCAAAACTGTTGTAAAATAGCCAATACTGTGTATAAGTGTATAAACCTCAGTCAACTAAATTATATATATATTTATTTATTTATTATATATTTATGTCAATACATATATATATTCAACAAACATTTGTGTTAGTTAATTAATTATAAGGTAGCTTTTACGAAAACTTGCACATTGTACCCCAAAATAAAATAAAGATATTATATTTGCATAAAGAAAAAATATTTTAGACTCATTAACAATTTATATATTTATTACTTAAACATGTAATTAAAACATATAATTTATTTTAAATAAATAATATATGATATATATGTTTATTGCTTAATCTTTTGTATAGTTCTCATTATTATCATTGGAGATTTCATTTAGAATCTTTTTACTCTTATACAGTTGTAACGTTGTTCAATGGAAAGGAGGAGGTGAGAACCAGCTTGTCAATATAAATAATATTTTAATGCTAAACTTAAACAAAAGACAAACACACACACACATGACGGACATGTCCGTAAACGATCTTTCTCTCCCGCACCATCCTCCGCAGTTGGCCTTTATCCCTCTCGGAGGCTTGATTAGCCTGATAAGGGACCGGGTGTGTAGAATCACGACCCAGCCCCGCCCTCCGCCCTGTCACAACAGTATTTTTAATTGAACTTAAATTCAGAATAATTACTACCATGATGTGTAAATAATTTAAAGATAAAATATGTCATTGTAAGTGAGATTTTAACTTTTTTTTTATTTAATTAATTTAATTTTGTTTTGTTTTTTGTTTTTGGTCATGAAAATAATGCCACAATGTAAAATTATTAATTGTTCTAAAATAGGATTTTTTTTTTTAATTTTAGGGTGAAATATGTCCTAGACACCTTAACTGGTTTTATGAGATTCACCCTATATTACTTTGTGGAAAATTGTTTATTGTGATGATTTTTATTGATAGGAGATGTTTTATCACGTCCAACAATATTATGTGCATTACAATGATTTTACCATGCTGGTTTTACAAAACCCCATAGTAAAATAACTGTAACAAACCTGCTGTTGTGGCTTATTATTTTTTGAAAACATACCTCTTTAACTATACCATTGTGTACCTTGTTGAACTCTTTTATTAGCAATAGGTTTGTTAAACATCCAAATTCCATTGGGTTTCCCTGTGAGAGACCTTAAGCCGTCTGATCACAGCTTTATCTGGCCACCTGTCTCATGAAATAGCCCTTCAACACCCTCTTCTCCTTATGCTGGTTTTGCAGGAGTCTGATGCTCTCAAGTCCTCTGAGAAGATCTGCAGGCAGCTGATCTATCACCTGACGCCTCACTCTAAATGGAGCAGACAGAACGTGCCCAGGAGGAAGTCCCAAGCCTGGTAAGAGTCTAGTAATTACTATAGTAATCATATTTTATCCTTGATATTTATAGTAAAACCATATTGATAATACAGGAAACATAAACTGTGGTAATAAAAATCATAATTTTGTGGTTATGGTATTTGTAGTAAATCCATAGTAACCACAAGATACCATGGTAAAACTATTGTAAAACCATACCATACTGTATTAAAACCATCCTTATGAAAATTGAGAGTTCATGGCAAATTTGCTGCAGTATTTGCAAATTCGCCACTGATAACTTTCACATGCAAATGAGCTTTGTGGCAAACTTGCGGCAAATTGTCCATTGTTGCCAAAGGCTCACCACTACTGGTGAAGAGCTGCAAACCTCTGGAAAACATTAGCAGCAAACAAAAAGCTAATTTGCATGTGAAAATAACTAGTGGCAAGTTATCTGCAAATTTGCGGCTAGTTTAGATTTTTTTATAGGGCTGTCGATTTAACGTGTTAATTCAGTGCGATTAATTTGACAAAAAATAATGCGTTCAAAAAATGAACGCAATTAATCGCACCATAATAAGGAAGATTCCTGAGAAATGCAAGCTTGTAGTACCACCTGTTTACTAGAGAGGGCAGTAAGTGTTCAAAACACTTGAAGCAGTGCAAATGTGATCTAAGGGATCTCAAGATGTGTTTAAAGATTGAGTATTAAACTATATTTAACTTGAAACAGTGAACTAAAAATTTTATGTTTATGATGCGACGCACCTGAGATGCTGCACAAGCATGTCTGATGAAGGTGTAGATTGACGGGCTCTTAAACAATCCCTCATAATAAATCTCCAACTGATTGACAAATTCACTTGTGAAATGAATTACTGTGAACTGTGTGCCAATGATTGACTTATGTTCAATAATATGGTATTAAACAACACATTGTATTCTAAAGCCGCTTTTTGTATTGTCTTATCAATGATTAACTCTTCTGCTACAAGAATATAATGCATTTTAATTATCTGAATATTTTTTTAATATATACAGTCAGGTCCATAAATATTGGGACCTCGACACAATTCTAACCTTTTTGGCTCTATACACCACCACAATGGATTTGAAATGAAACGAACAATACGTGCTTTAACTGCAGACTTTCAGCTTACATCCAAATCAGGTGAACGGTGTAGGAATTACAACAGTTTGTATATGTGCCTCCTACTTTTTAAGGGACCAAAAGTAATGGGACAATTGGCTGCTCAGCTGTTCCATAGCCAGGTGTGTGTTATTCCCTCATTATCCCATTTACAAGGAGCAGATAAAAGGTCCAGAGTTCATTTCAAGTGTGCTATTTGCATTTGGAATCTGTTGCTGTCAACTCTCAATATAAGATCCAAAGAGCTGTCACTATCAGTGAAGCAAGCCATCATTAGGCTGAAAAATCAAAACAAACCCATCAGTATTCGTATTAACAGAGATAAAAGTCTGGATTACTCTCTTTTGTGTTTGCAATTCTTTTAGCTTTCTGTTAAAATAATTCCAGTGGCTTGGCCACCAGACTAAAGCTTGGCCGACGCCGGAGCTTACAGGGTTTCATACTATCATTTGCTAGCACCTTTTTGCAAATAACACACTGTGGCAGCGACGGATCATCAGGACCGGTCCACGAAAATCCCAATTTTAAATATTCGTGATCATACTCCCAGAATCTGCCCCTCCCCTGTAGACTTTTGTATTACCATTTGGGATTTTTTTGCAACAAGCATATGCATAACACGCACTTTAACACGCAAGCTAGCAGGACAGATGTGTACAGACGTGAACCGTTATGTTTTTTTCCCCCCACGCTGTGCCACACCTGGGGCTCTCTGGCGCCTCAGGGGAGGCGTGCCTCACCAATTGAAAACCTCTGCTCTAAGGTGTTCTGTAGAAATGTGCATAGAAGGATGTAATTTTTTCTACGTTAAAATTCTTTCTTTTATCCCAGCTTAATATGGAAAGATAAGTAAGCTATCCGTAGGTTTATGCCCCCAAAACTTAATTACTTTTGCGATTCCATTTACACACTTCTCCTTTAAGATGTTATTTTCTTAAAAATCCCCAAAATCCGAAAGTGTGAATCCCTACAAACCACCATCGTGTTGTACACTCCAGTCAAGTCAAATGTTTGTATAGAGCATATTTCAAAACCAAAGTGCTGCACATGGGGTATCAAGAATAATGCATCAGTTGGAAGTCTGCTTGTTTACATGTGCAATTATAACTTTGGGTAGTAATGCTGCATTCTTCATCTGCCTGTGCAAGTACACATGACACAATGCTTTAAATACACGTTGCCTCAGTGTATTTGCCTCAGACTTTCGGAGCATACGCACAACTCAACGAAGTTGAACAACAATCACATTATCAAGGTGTGTTAGTCTGACTTCGCAAAAATCAGGTACAATTCAAGAATCGATACAATTTCTGTCAGACTAAAGAGTTTGTGACATTTTAAAAAGACTGAACGACTAAAATGTTTTAGTCTGACTGAAATCAAACTTTTAAAGGTTTTTAAAGTGATTTCACTTGCACCACACAAGGAATGTCTTTTCCTCTGGGTGCAGGGCAGGTATGGTGGGAGAGTCATTATGAAAGGGAAAATCTTTTTAATGAAATCTGTGTTGTATCCCCATCCCTGAGCAATTAACCCAGTTTGAGAGATTTCAACAGCTGTAATTTATCTCCTCTGCTTCTTGTTTTATCTGAAACGTATCTCTAAACAAGCCCGAACAATAATAAGCCGTCATCGCCAACATTCACGTAATTTGAGCACCCCTGCTCTTTCAGTATTTGTCATGAAAGCCTAATCTTTAGAAATGTTTGTGGTGTCACCCTCAGAGGTGATATTGGGGAGAAAGATTGAATGCTTTAGTGGGACAAGATGCCTGTGAGAATGGACTATTAGAGTGTAAAGATATTTGCTCGGTTACAAAAACTAGTGAGCTGCCTACAGATGCAGATCAGTGGAAAGTAATGAAAGAAATGTTCATTATGCTTTAAATATTCTTCTAATTCATTCAATCCAGAAAATAATCCTTACAACAGTTCAGGATCATTTAAATGCAAATTGAGTGTACAGTACTATGCATTTGATGCAAGCTTAGCAACATGCTAACATCAAACTCTATTGAAAACAATTATGGGGAGCGCAATTTGCGTGACACTCAAATTTGCTGCCAATGTGGGGCATTCCACATCGGTCACTTATGAGGTTTTATGACAGTTTGGATGCTGTCTTAGAAGGCAGCTGCCTATGTAGTGAGAATGCAGCAAGGAAGCTCACTAGGTTTTGTACAATGCTATTATCAGTGCATTCATTGTTCTAATAAAGGGTACATAAGGAGAAAAATTGATCTCATGAAAATTCAAGTTTGACTATGGTGACATTTTTGCATAATTATATTAAGCTTCTCCTTACACATATCGGGGCAGTTCTGAGGTTAAATGTCCACTGTGTGGTGCCAAAAGCATGTTCGATTTTCTCCCAAATAAATTAGGTTTTTAAGGTCAATGTTCTATTGTGTTTTATTTCAGCAAAACCTACCTACCTACCCTAAACCTAAACTGATGGTGTCATAAAAAGCAAATGAGAGGCAAAAATGTAGTAATAGTAATGTGATTCTATGAGACCGGGTGGGTGGGTGCATTGGATGTGGTGGTGATGCTTTCACATTTTTGTAAGTAGATCTTTCATGGTCCTTTAAACCACATTTATTTTTTCTGCACGTAACCAGAAAAGAGAGGCTTTGCCTTAGAGAGGCTGGGTGGCCGGAGGGAAAAGCATGAAAGACAAAGAGCACCAGAGAGAAAGAGAGAGAGCTAGAAAGCAAGTGAAACCGTGTTGCCAGCTCAGATATATGAGCATCGGTGCCACTAGAGCCTGAATTAAAGCAAACTAGTCTTCATTATAAGCCACACACATACACTTAATGTCTGCTAATGAATAATGTCTAATGTCTCTTTAAATGACTTTATGAATTATATCAGTGTAGAATGACAAAGGAAGAGCTGCAGAAGATAATAATCAACAAGCTACTTATTGTTTTATTAAAGGAATATTTCACCCCAAAATGAAAATTCTGTCATTATTTACTCAACAGCCAGGAGGTTCGGAACGACATCCGGGTGAGAAATGATAGAATGTTCATTTTTGTGTGAACTATCCCTTTAGAGAAGGAAATAAAGACCATCTATACTGAATGTCTACTCATAAACAGTCTATTTGAGCAACTTTTCATGACTTACATCAGCATGGAATGAAACAGAAGGAATCTACAGGGAATTATAATCTACAATCTTCCATGCTATATGGATTCTTGAAGGAATGTTCCGGGTTCGATACAAGTTAAGCTCTCAATCGACAGCATTTGTGGTATAATGTTGATTACAACAAAAATGAATTCTCACTTCTTTCTTTAAAAAAAGCAAAACATTGATGTTACAGTAAGGCACTTAAAGTGAAGTGAATTGGGCCAATCTGTAAACTTTATAATAAATACTTTTTCAAAAGTATATAGCCACAAGACGTAAACAATACATGTGTTAACACGATTTTAGTGTGATAAAAATCACTTGCTAACGTTTTCCCATGTGCCATGATAATGTATTGTCAACAAACCCTAAAATTCAGAACTCAATGCATTGCATTCTCAATGTGGCCACAAGGGGCGCTAGAGCGGACACCATTGTGAACTGTCCGCTTCTATTGGGAGTTCTCTTTCAAGCCAACTACAGTCATGGCAGATGAAGAGTTTGAAGAATATTGGTGAGCAAGTAAGGTAAAGCCCATATATTTATAGTAACTTACCAGAATATTAAAACCTAGTTTAATGGCACCGACATTTGAAGGTAACTATTGCCCCCTTGACTACGAAGGTTTGTTACCACCACAGTAATAAGAACACACGTTAAGCATGTTCAACCGAGCAATGCTTTGGCCCAGCACTTGAATCTTCATATGCATATTTGTTTAAGAGTATGTTTCTGTGCAATTACTTATCTATGCACACATACTACAATTTGACAAAACATTATCAAAATCATAGATATGTGAGAGCAGGCTCTTTTTATTTGTGCAGCAAGCAACACCCAGAACACCCTAGCAACCACCTAGCAATGCCCTGGTAATCACCCACAATAGCCAAGCATCAGGACAGCGGCTTTTGCACAGGCAGGCACCACTCACATTTTCGTCAGAAAAGTCCAGTTATGAATTCAGAACAAAGTTTTGTTTGTACTTTAAAGCATTGCAAAATATGTTTTGCATGCCTATAAGCTCAAGAAGCCAGTGTTCTCGATTCTAAGGCTAATCACCCACATATTCGTTTTAGCTCCTGGAAAAGCCCCTCTTGGTGCGAGAACACAAAACAGCACAGCAGTAGATGCCATTTCATCAACAGCAACTTTCCTGCAAGGCAGCTGTTCGCCTCTCAGCCATATCTGCCTGTGTAACACAATCAAATGATGAATCTGTTTAATAAAGTAGTCAGCAGGGGTAAAGATGAGATCGCAGCAACCCTCCGTGTAACTATCCCTTCAAGTCTCGGCTCTGCTCGGGGGTTGCCTGCGATGTGTTGATGCATAGTTTATTGGGGGAGCATTTGCGAGTGCACTAAAAGCAGCAAGGAGTGGATATTTGTCAGCTTACATCCTCCTCATTCTGTTAAGCATTTTGTGGCGTGCGTTTGCTGCCTAATGCCGGGGTATAGATAAGTGACCTAAACTTGCCCTATAGTCATCGGAGTCTGAAAGACAAGGGAAGGATGGGAGGCAATTTGCTGAAAAGTTGTTTTCATACATCTGTGCTGGTTTGTTTTATGTAAACAAGCACTAGATGGACGTCTTTGAACCTTGCGCCATGTCTCTGTGTTTTCAGCATCTCTCGTGCAGGAGCGCCACGTTTTTAGATGCCATGTCAAGTTTAAAAGTAAAAAAATTTTGAAACCTGCATTCTATTCTGTATGTTGTGCTGCGTCTAGCTTTTTGGGCAATAATGCGTTCGGTATGAATTCCTTAAGGCCATACTCTACACAAGTATGTGAACGCAGTCGCATCTTGCTAGTATGCATGCTCGATTTCACACGTCGTTGCGTTCTAAAATGTGTCCGAGCGCAATTCATAAAGCCGAAAGTACATTTCTGTATTGACGTAAAAGCTTAGCATCTGCGTACAGTCGAACGTGAGTCAGTCAAAGTATAAGTGCTAAGACTGCCATGAGGTACTGGACTATTTTTCTTCAGGAGTTTAGACACAGACAGATGTCTTTATATTCCTTCAGACTTGAGTTAATTTAGTTATCACATGACCTCCTCACACACGCATTCTTGAAGTGCACAATAACTATTGTTGTTGGTTCCACATTCATCTCCTGTTTGTAGCAGCGATAAAAAAAAAAAAAATCTCCCCTTTTCTCCCCAATTTGGAATGCCCATTTCCCAATGCGCTCCAAGTCCTCGTGGTGGCGTAGTGACTCGCTTCAATCCGGGTGGTGAAGGACAAATCTCAGTTGCCTCCGCGTCTGAAACCGTCAATCCACGCATCTTATAACGTGGCTTGTTGAGCGTGTTACAGTGGAAACTTGGAAGCGTGGAGGTTCACGCTATTGTTGTGGCAGTGTCATGACAGTTTCCTCCACGCAGTTCTTAGGTTGTCCCGTGTGCTTGTGTTTTCTTCTCTCCCTTGTGTATCCCCAGGTGCTGCACGATGGCAATGCGGTGGCGAAGCGATTCACGTACTTGCATAGAGTATGTTTCGGCCTTTATACAGAAAGCCAAGTGGCGTTTAGTTATTTTTGGTTTGCCAAGCAATGTTGCAACTTGTTGCATTAAAGGAATAGTTAGCCCAAAAATGAAAAGTCTGTCATTTACTCACAATCAAATCCTTACAAACTCCTGTGATTTGCTTTCTTCTTTTGACCCTGGAACACCAAATAAAAAATATATATATATATATAATTCTGACGGTATTTTTTTTATCTTTGTGTGATGTATTCCTTTAACTAAAATAGTGACCCAATTGAGGATCTGGGGATGGTTGGGGGGGCCTATAAACGTGAGTTGTTGTCATGGAGGTTTTTGACTAATGCAGAACATGACAGAGCTGAAGACATGTGGGGCAGCTTGGGTTTCAGCTAACGTGGTGCATGTGCCATTTTCTGGCGAACAGTTACTTGCATTCTCACACACATATACACGCACGTGTCATTCTGAGACTAGGTTGCATTTGTAGCCCATATTTAAAGATGACATGCAGCTGAGCAGAATGACTGCATTCAGTCTGTTCCGCATCCCACATCCCTGTCTTGTGTTAATATCAATATGTTCCTGTGGACTTCATTAAAGGGATAATTCATCCCAAACTAAAAATTCTGTCATTATATACTCACCATCATACTGTTCAAAATTGGAGCACATCTTTCATGGGTTCATTTTAGACCTTTTTAGAGCATCGGTTTTATGATGCATCGCGATGCTGAAGTAAACAATTCTGCATCGATGCATAAAAACAAAAGAATAGATTTTTTTTAAATGTAATTAAATATCATATATATATATGTCATACTGGGTATTTTTATAAAGTAAGTAGTCTTATTAAGTATTAATAAGATAAAAGTTGCTTATGTCCTCCGGAAGCAAAGCACTTGCATCTGATGTCCGTAGATTGGAGACATGGTGGAGGGAGAGCAGCAGCAAATTCTTGAAGGCAAATATTTGGGCACATTTCGGTTTTCACGAAGATAAGAAGAAAAACGAGCATGATGAAAGATATGCTGTGTGCAATACACGTCGAGCCAAGATTAAATACTTCGGCAAGACAACAGATATGAGGAATCACATTTCCCAGAGCTAAAGTTAGCAGCAACCCCACAAAACGCAGCTAATCAGCCAACAATACAACAAGCGATGGCATCAAATTTACCTCAGAACTCCAAAAGGGCAAAGAAGATCACACAATCCATTGCCACAGTTATTGCAAAGGATCTCCGCCCTTGCTCAGTCGTGGAAAACACAGACTTTTGCTTCCTCCTCCATACCCTGGAGCCAAGATACAGAATCCCTTCTCTGAGTTTTTTCAGAGTCGATGCGTAATGCCAGCCAAGTGGTCATCACATGCAATTCCTGGACATCCATTGCCACAGATTCAAATGTAATGGTAACTGCTCATTATTAATAAATGTACTGGAGGAAAATATGCATTGTGGTGCATTGAGAATCATTTTATAATCGAATCGGTACCCTCTGAATCGTAATCGAATCGAATCATGAGGCATGTGAAGATTCACACCTCTAGTTAATTTGCTATAAAAAGTCTATAAAGTCTTAGAGTGATCATTTTGTAGTTTGATTAATATGATTGTAAATTGTGTATAATTATAATAATAGTTGTATTTAGAACCCTTGTGAGCAAGCTGAAGGCGACTGTGGCAAGGAGCACAAAACTCCATAAGATGTTGTACTCAGTGTTTTAAAGGTATAGTCACAAGACATAAACAATATACGTGCTAGTATGATTTTAGTGTGATACAATTGCTTACTTACCTTTTCTATCCTGACCTCTTTGCTGGACATTTTTAAATATTATTGATCTACATATCATGAGTCTGTGTAGCCCTAGAGGGCTGAGAGTAGAAAGGTCATCAACAAGTCTTACTCATCGCTCCTCTTCCTCTAAACCAGCCCTCCACTCTCTGAGGTTGGCCTGCTTTTATTCAAGTAACTGCCATTAAGTTATCTTTAGTGATACTTGCTTATACTTTCACTTTGCCCTGGTTACGGTTTAGAGCCGCTTCAAAGATTAAGCACTCATGCCTTAGCGCTTGACTTAATCTAATCAGACATGCGATTCTGCAAACTCTACCTTGACAACAGCATTAAGCAGGAATGTTTGAGCATTATTTGTGATTAATCGTCCATTGAACTCACACACAGGGAATTCCTGGTACTGAACATGGTGCATGCTGTAAACAACAGGGAAAGCCAAAGACAAATTCCAGCATGGCTGTAAACCTTGTCGAGCATGTTTTGGACCGCTTTAACAATACTTTTATGGTGCTTTTGTGTCATTTTTGTCATGCTTCAGTCCCCCTTCTTTTTAATTACATGGAAAAGGGCGACCAGCACAGTCTTAAAAATATCACACATCATGTGCTATTATCATCATTATAATTATTGCTACCATTACTCTTGCCCTGTCACAAGCTGTAATCAAAGGAGAGCTCTTTCAATGACTGCAAATGTTATGCTGCTACAATACGTTGCGCTACTAAAATGGGGAAGGGCATGATGTGTATTCTGATTCAAATGGCTGGTTTTGCAGGTATATCTACTTATAATTAGACAAATCTTTAATCAAAATTATGTTAGAGCCATTATATTTTGAATGCAACCCCTTGAAAGAGGGTCATTCTTGGAGCCCTAAGAGCAATCAGATTCCTAAATTATCTGACATGTTTAAACTTAGTTGAACATTTCTTGTGAATTTTGAGATTATCTAGCTTTTCGGCATTATCTAGATTATTATGCCTTTAATGTTGTGATCTGGAATGATGCACTTTTGTCAATGCATCATCTTCATTATACTTTGCATTATATGACTTTTATTTAAATTACTACCATGATATATAAATACTTTACAATATATATAATTAATATAATTAATTGTCAGAAAAAATAGTCACAATGCAAAAAAATCCTTTTAAAAGTCTTATTTGCTTTAAGCAAACTACAGATAATATTAAATATACTGTGTGTGTAATATATATATATATATATATATATATATATATATATATATATATTATACTTCTCTCATGATTTACTCACCTTTAAGCCATCCCAGGTGTGTATGTCTTTCCTTCTTCAGCAGAACTGAAATTAAGATTTTTATAAGCACATTTTAGCTCTGTTTGTCCATGCAATGAAAGTGAATGGGTGCCATGACGCTGCTGGCTGTTTGATGGTCCAAAAGACATATTTAGGCAGCAGAAAAGTCATTCACATGACTCCAATGAATCAGTGAATGTCTTCTAAAGCAAATCGATTGGTTTGTGTAAGAAACAAATCAATAATTTAAACGTTTTTTTACTTTAAATCGTTGCTTCCACCCGGTGCTGTATTGCTGTTTGAAATGACCTAACTCTCTCCTGACGTTCATTCTTCTGTTGTATATAAAGCATGCACTTCTGACTTCTCGCGTGAACAGGCCATTGCGGTTATGTCACGCGCAGCTCCATGATGGGTCGACTGGTAGCAGAAAGCCTTTTTAATTAATACATTTTAATTATCGATTTATTTTACACAAACCTATCAATTTGCTTCAGAAGACATTCATTGATCAACTGGAGTCATGGGCATTACTTTTATGCTGCCTAAATAGGTTTTTTGGACCATCAAACAGCCAGCAGTGTCATGGCACCCATTCACTTTCATTGTATGGACAAACAGAGCTGCAATGTGCTTATAAAAATCTTCATTTCGGTTCTGCTGAAGAAGGAAAGTGTCACGATTGACGGTGAAGGCAGACACAGGACGAGGATCTACTTGCAGCGGAAGGCTTTTATTGAATAACAAAACACGAACAAAGAAAACATCCATGATGGGAAAAGGTAAAACAAAACACGGACGGCATACAACGGGTAAAACGGGAAGTAAACAAAGGCAGAGAGCACGGGTAACAGGCATCCACGAACATCAAAGACCAACAGGGGAATGGTGAATCAAACAGGGTTAAATACACAAACACAATGACGACTAAACGAGACACAGGTGAGAACAATGAAGGGTGCAGGCAGTGAGAGAGGCCAGGAATTGTGGGAATTGTAGTTTTTACATAGAGAGTGAAACACGGGCGGGCAACAAGGAAAACGTGACATGGAATTGGAGCGGTGACGGGTGAACGTAACACACGGAGCGGACAACAAGGAAACGTGACATAAACGAGACTAGAGAAACAGAGAACATAGGAGTAAAGTATGAGAGAATTATAATTTTGGATGAACAAATCCTTTAAATTATTTATTTTATAAATATATATATATATTATATTTATTCATTTAAATTATATGTTAAATTATATATTACAGATGTGGATGTGGAGGTGAGTGTGAGTGTATGTCTGTCTATGTGTGGCCCTGCGATGGACTGGCGACCTGTCCAGGGTGTCCCCCGCCTTTTGCCCAATGTTAGCTGGGATAGGCTCCAGCCCCCCGCGACCCTGTACACAGGATAAGCGGTTGACGATGGATGGATGGATGGATGGATGGATGGATGGATTATATATTACAGATGATACATTTCGCATTCAGTGATATACACCCCTAAAATCGTCTTGACTGGTTTTGTCATATTTATGTGATGGGTGAGCATTGTGCATACATGTCTTAAAATTGCTTGTGAGTGCAGTCTTGTGGAACCAATGCTTAGGATGAATTTGTTTAATCTTGTAAATTGTGGTGTGTTTTTAGAAACCTGGGCCTGTGCAACATTCCTAAAACATTGAACATGAGTTGTGTATGGAAATGTAACATGCTTTCCACTGGTGCAGTTCCAAATCCATGTTGGCAAAACCCCAGGGAGGTGCACCGATGTCATTAAATTCCTTTAGTGGAGCGACCTTACATATGATTGTATTTGACTGAGTGTGTGTTTGTGTGTTAGTAGGATTAACAGCTCCATGAACTGGCACCAGATCAGTCTGACGCTCCGTATCATCCCTAAGCCCAATGGGGCCTTCTGACAGCTAATTAAAACAAGTTGGCATCAACTCATGGTACCACACAGAGAGAGAAAGGGGGGTAGGGGTTGGTAATTGAGAGATTGAGAGCCTTAAGAACAATCTTGATATAGATTTTTTAAATCCCAAGATCGATCTTTTACTTTTATGCGCAACCCTCCACAAAAATGAGAGGAAATCACTCACATTTGCAACAAAATTTCATGCCATGCGACTAAAATGTTTATATTTGGCAACTGGCTGGTAAATGTTTAGTCAAGCATGGCACAGGTGAGATAAAGCAATTTGAGTCCTGTCTCGTTAACATGCACTCATTTACAGATGCTTTTAACAGAAATGCCTGGTTTGTTAAAGAGACGGTACCGGTTTTGCACGTGTTCAATAAATCAATGTAAAAACTTGTCAATAGTACAAATTAAGCTAATGAATTGTCAAAACATTATATATGAAATATATTATCTTATTTATTGATTAAATATATGGATTTCTTCATTTAAAAAATAAAATCCAAAATGTGACCAAAATGATGAAAAACTAATAAAATATAATGAGTAACATTTTAGATTTTCATAATGAACATTGTTAAAAGGTCCCCTGTATAATTAACAGCATTAGCTGGGAGAGAATTTCTTTCATATGTAAGCAAAAGGGACATTATGCCTGAAATATACCATATGATTTGATATCGAATCTAATCTGAATTTAATCGAATTGAGAGCTTGTGAATCGGAATCAAATCGAATAGGGTAATCTGTATCAATACCCAGCCCTACTTCAAAATGAGCACATTTATTGGCCTCAGTTATCAGGTTACCTCCAAATGTATCAGTCTATGATTGGAACATAAACTGCAGCCCTGACAGTTTGGATTCAATCACTCTTTTGATTCTTTGTCATGTGCAGACATATTAGAACAAGTCTCGGCATAGAATAAGAGTCATTTTCTTTCACAGCACGACGTCTGTGTGCTTGTGAAATAAGTCGGATACATCAATTCTTTAATCAGTTCAATAGAGAGTTTTGTCCAACATTGTGCATCATTTCAAGTTAAAGGCTCTTTTATGTAGTTCTTTAATCTAATTTACACCCCTTATTTTGTGGTTCTTACTAATAAAGGTGATAGAGAAACAAAATCAGCAATTAAAGCATTTTACTGAACATGGTTGACAAAAAGTTTAATGATGGCTTGAATATATTGAGAATTCCCTAAAATGAATCATGTAGTTCACTCAAAAAACTTCGACCAGCATTCATTTTTCAGACTTGTTTATGCTGGTTAGTGCTGATTTGGTGCTGGTCTAGCTGGTGGACCAGTGTAGCCATGCTATTCACCAACAAATAATACTGATCAACTAGTTTGGTCTCTCTGGTGAAGCTGGCTGAAAAAGGAAGTCTTGCTGGTTAAGCTAGTTAACACTCCTGGTTGGGATACCAGCACACCAGCATCCCATGCTGGGGACCAGCATCCAAAACACAACATATACTGGTGACCAGACATGCTGGTCTTTTCAGCTTCATACCAGTGGAAAGGTAGACCCTGAAGAGAAGAGAGAAATCAAAAATATGACTGATTTCTTAGGCCATCTGTTTGCCAGAGGCTTGTCACACTGCATCAGACCTTCAAATTTCAGAGATATCGTTATATATTGAGCATATGTCAGAGTGTCTGTATGGGGGCTATAATAATGGGAATGAGCCATTGAATCTGCCATGTTGTCAGGATTTGGAAGAGATTTACACAGAAATCATCTGAAGAAAGTTTTGACAATGTTATTTCGAGAGACATGGTGGTGCCTCTGTAAAAATGTGGATTTGCGGTGACTGGTTTTTGAATGGCTTTTACCCATAAGTCGGCAAGGGAAGCACGAGGAAGATCCTGTAGCGTTAGCTAAACACAAGTCCAACTTAAACTTAACACATAAAGCTCAAGTTTGCTTAGTCAACCCATGTTACAGCGCAGAAAGCATTATGAGATCTTTAGATACTACATGATCTCCCATTGGCGCTAATGGGACATGGCATATATGTGACAACTTCCTTAGTTTGTTTTTGTGCTTTTTCATTCTAGTCTCTAGCTCTTTTTGATTTTGCATTTGATAGGTAATTTAAGCTCTTGGCAAAAACATGTCAATATCCTAAAGGGCAGCGTGGATGAACGAGGCAATTAGAGCCGGTAGATCTCTCATTAAGCAGGTTCTTCAGCTCTTCCATGTATTCTATATTGTTCCAAAAGTGATTTAATCAAACCACTAATTGCTTTTGTCTGCTGACCTTATATTTGACCCCAGAAACAACTCATTAAACTTTCCCCAATTTGTAGATGTAACATGGATATGAATGTATGTGTCATATGGTGCCTTTGTACAAAAAACTTTAACACCACACAGCGAGTTGTTGAATACATCACTCGTAAATACAAGTTCTTAAATCAGAAGTTGCACATGAAGGCCCCCTCAAGTCATGATTATGACCGGGAACATTTTTTTTATTAAAATGCAGCTACCTTGTAAGCGCCTGTCATTTCGGTATATCAGTAACTATTTGATGCATATTTTACATTTGTTACTTAGAGAAAATAGCATGTATTTGACAAAAATTCCATTATTGTCAGCAAGCTGACTGACTTACATGTATTACGGTGTCAAAATAAGAGATCCCTAAGAAATATGCTAGAATGAAACTGGTGTCCTCAATGTTTCCTATTCTTTCTGAGAACAAAGCACTTGAACGTGACTAACTCATAATTACAACTTCAGAAGTGGGAGGTAAGATAATTCCAATAGTATGCGAAGGCAGTGTAACAGTCTATTTTTAAGGAGAAAAAAGTCTATGGGACACTGTTAAGAGCATATGTTGCTTGCAAAACAATTTATAGAGGGCTACTTTAAATGGCCATCAATGCAGAAACATGCCGTTTCCTACACAAATTGTATGGCACAATGGTATCTATAAGCCCAATTCAGAAAAAGTTGGGACAGTATGAAAAATGCTAATAAAAACAAAAAGGAGTGATGTGTAAATTATATTCACCCTTTGCTATATTGAAAGCACTACAACTGCACATTATATGATGTTTTACCTTGTGCATTTCATTGTTTTTTGAAAATGTACAGTAATCTCAAATCAGATGATTGCAACCCAAGTGATTTGAGACTAATAAAACTTTGACAAGTTAAAAAAACAAGGTGATGTTAAACTGATGAGGCAATCATGTCATAATATTTAAGGAGCCTCCAAAAACAGCGACCTTCAAAAGCAAGGATCATTCAAGACTTGTCAATTTGCCAACAGATTCTTCAGAAAATAAATCAGCACTTTGAGAACAATGTTCCCCAAAGACAAATTGGAAGGATTTGGGTATTTAACTCTCTACAGTGCACAATATAGTTAAAGGATTCAAGGAATCTGGTCAAATCTCGGTGCGTAAAGGGCAAAATAAAAGCCACTTCTGAATGCATGTGATCACTGGTCCCTCAGATTTCACTGAATTAAAAAACATCATTCATCTGGGTAACTTGCACATCTGTGAGAACACCATGAAAGCAGACAGATATGTACAATTTTGGAGCACCATTTACTGCCATCCAGCACCGTCTTTTCCAGGGACATCCCTGCATTTTCCAGCAGGACAACATCAAACCACATACTGTCCGGATTACAAGTGCATGGGTGTGTAAGCAGAGAGTGCGGGTGCTAGATTGGCCTGCCTGCAGTCCTGACCATCTCCAATTTAGAATGTGTGGCGCATTATTAAGCACACCATACAGCAATGAAAACCCTGTACAATTATGCAGCTAAAGACTTACATAACTTAACAAACTTGTGTCTTCAGTGCCTAAATGCTTAATAAGTGTTATTAGAAGAAATGGTGATGTTACACAGTGGTAAACACTCGACTGACCCAACTTTTTGGGAGCATGTTTAAAAAACAATTCACAAGTAAAAGCATCATATAATGTTTAGTTGTAGTGCTTTCAATATAGAAAATATTAATTTACAAAGCATCCCTTTTTGTTTGTATTAGCATTTTCATACTGTCCCAACTTTTTCAGAATTGGGGTTGTACTAGCAGGGGTTAACTAACCAACCAAATTATGACCCCCTGGGGAATACCATGTTATTATTTATTTTTACTTGGAGAACCTATTATATCTCAAAGTACCATGCTATTAATATCTGATACCGCTGATCACTGTATGATAGTACTGCAACAATACTTTTTTGTCAGGAAGTGTACGTGTTATAAACAATGACATGAGACAATATTAACAATGTCCCATAGACAAAGGGCACTTTGTTTTAGTCTAGCGCTGCTAAATTACTTTACAGATTGGCAACCACACAGCACCCCTCCTCACGACTCTGACACCAACACTTAGCCAGTGTGTTTGTGAAAAGGGCTGATCTGTGCGTTTTGTGCAGCTTGACCTATTCTCCTACGTAAAAAAGTGCAAGCAGTGTGCCAGGCAGCTCCTGTAGGAAAGCCCTTAATCCAATCAGATGAGCCCAAACTCAAAACAATAGAGAACACAGCATAGGAAGTCTAAATTCTGCAGTCACAGCAAATGCCCCTCTGAATGTAATGCTGTCATGGCAAGCAGATGGACTTTCCCCACTGCAAGGGGGTAGGGTGTTGCCTGATGATTTAAGGAGGGAATTGCCTTGCTGTTCAGTTGACAGCTCTCTAATTTAAAGCCCAGTTAGTGGCCAGGGAGCCATATGCCATGCATTGGAACCTTTATTATTACCCATGTATACAGAATATTTAACGTTAAAGTAGTGCAAAGGAATGGTTTAAGAACTGGCTGTATAAAAGATATTAGAGTTATGTGAGAGAGCATAAATATGGAAGTCTAGCTGAATTACACTTGATTTCAGGAATTTATTTGATAGCCTTGGCAGTGAATGCTTGTGAAAGTCGATGCCCCCTACACATTTGAAAGAAAAATTATAAATTATATTTTCTTAATAATTCTACAATAGTCCTTGACAGCAATGTGATAAAATGGAGAGCAAATTGACATATTTTGGCTGAAGTCTCTGGCTTTTTAGATGCTTCCCCAGAGACAAAGACCCCAGTAAACTCACATTTGTCAAGATATCGAAGTCTGTGAAGTCAGAGATTTCAATGAACATGAACATGTCTTATCAAATTAATCACTTGAAAATTTCTCAAACAAGGAAAAAATTTCTTATGTCCCAAAGATCAAATTATCTATGATATGCTATCCACAATAATTTTGTAGCTCTATACGCTTACTGTATGTCAACAATTGACTAAAGTGTGACTATTTTTATTTCTAAGCCAGGACTTTTAGGAGAAGCATTTGAGAGAATGTTGAGACTTAAATGAGACTTAGCTGAGCACACTAAGTCTCTTGAGCTCTGAAATAGCCACCTCTAAGCAAAAACATTGGGTCTGGTCACTGTGTCCTCCACTTCTTCATCTATAAAGATGTATATGGGGGACATAGCACTACCTCAGATAAAACGGTAATGAGTTTAGTTTTTTGGTGTGTGCACTCATTTCTTATGACTGCCCTGACATGCTTGTCAACGTGACCACTTTGGGAAAAGAACAATGACTCATTTAACCCTATTCATCCAACCATATTTCCATTTTCCTTTCCTTCTAAAGAGAGTGTCTAATCCAAAATCCACAGCCTCATGCATAACTCTAAGCTTTTAACTGAGTGGCCTGTTTTACTGCTATCTGCTTTGCATATATGGATATGCGGAGGACATGCTGATGGTTAATGCACAGTGACAGAGCAGGAAACGCAGGCACTGTGCTTCGGGCCTCAGGCCACAGTCTCTATACATCATAAACAGCATAGGCGATCACTGTTAGAAACTTGGCAAGATCAGATTTAAATTGTCTGTATCGTTCTGCTCATTATGGAAACAGCAAACTCTGTCTGGTTAAGCCACATGAATTTGAGATTGATGGATGATGTTTGAGTCACTGGTATGCTTGAATCAACCATAACATACTGTTGCATATTTCAGGTCCTGTAATGAGCACTGAAACTTTGTAGGTTAGTTTTTTTGCTCATGTTGCCGGCCTATATTTCCCAAAGTGACTGGCAGTCATGTTACTACAATGAACATTTCCCATGGAGCAAACTGGGGGTCAAGTGCCTTTTGGAATGCAATGTTGAAAATGAATTACTCCACTATCAGCACTAAAGGGAACAAATAAGTTTTGTTGTCAAAAACTATTTACCTCAAAAGTCACCATTAATTTGACCAAGAATCAAACCTGGACCTCCCACATGGCAGGCAAGAATTTTCTGAACCACCAGTGCTTGTGAGTTTGTGTGTGTGTGTGTTTTCCACAATTTCAAGTATGTCCTCAAAAGCATCTATTGCATTGGCCGGTAATCGAACCCGTGCCTCACCTGCCCGTTCACTACCACTGAACCACCAATGCTTGTAAAGCTTTTTCTATGCTGTTGTGTTCCTCCAATTTTACATGCCTGTCCTCAGAAAGCTTAAAAGTATAGCCTTAAAATCACTATTGCATTGGCCGGGAATGGAACCCTTGGGAATGGAGAAAGAACCTTTTTTTTCTGTTGTGTCCCCAGGATTTTACAGGGCATTTATTGTAAAGTATAAGAATGTGATCTCTACAAGAATCAAAGTAGAGTATATGTGATTTCATAAGGCTATACAAATTTTAATTTAATGTTCAATTCTAATGGTGTTTTTTTTTTACAGTCTTAAAACTACACTGAAAAAGAAATTAGCTAATGATACCGTGGATCTGTCTGGTATGCCCCTCTTTGGCCGTGACTTGCATCGTGTGGCATACTACCTTCAAAACATCAGTTCATCTGTGACAGCAGTGGACCTCAGCTTTACAGAACTACAGGACGAGTGCTTACGGCTTCTTTTACCATTCTTAGGAGTGCTACCCAAACTCACCACACTTGCCATCAATGGAAACCGACTGACTGTAGCCATCCTTAAAGACCTGATAGAGGTGGTTAAAGACCCAAAGAAGTTTCCCAGTTTGGCATGGGTGGACCTGGGCAATAATGTAGACATCTTCACAGTACCCCAGCCATTACTGGTTGCCCTTCGCAGAAGATTTGGAATAAAAAGCAGCTTGCCTACCATCTATGAATACAATGAGGGCCAGGGCAATAGATACTGCTTAGAGACTTCAATTGAAGAAATCAGTGTATTTGAGGAGGAACAGGAGGAGGATAGATATGATGATCTGGATGATAATCTGATGCTTGAGCCCTGGAATGAAGAAGAGAAAAGTAGTAACATTACACTTCATATCTGTGAAAGGTGATGGCCCCACATGGTTCTCTTGCTCCTTTTATACTATGAGTCAAGGTCCAGTTTATCAGCATTGTCAATGCATGAAGCACCCTTTCACCACAAACCCTGACTGGAGCTACTAAAAGTGCCATGAGAGAAAATGGCCATGGAAGTCTGGAGTCTTGAGGTGGGATTTTAGAAGAACAGAATGGTATGTTAGAGAGGGAAGAAGGTCCGGACCTGTTACACACTCTGAAGAGAGACTGTAGCCTTCTTGCTCAGTCCTAGTAACCCAAACACACAGTGTACATCACTGTCTTAGTCCAAGTGCTACAACAAGCAGCAGCCAAACCTTTGTTTGCCTCCAAAGTTTGTTCACCCTAAAATGAAAGGTGAGAGAATAGAGGAAAAGGAAAAGGGCTACTGGAGTGCCTACGGACTACAAAAGATACTGATGCTTGTGTGTGTGTGTGTGTGTGTGTGTGTGTGTGTGTGTGTGTTGATATGGAAGCTAGGGAGTTAGGGAGTGAAAATATATTTGGATTTTTTTTTCTTTATTTTTAGTTGATTCATGTCTATATTTTGTATTTAAAAAAATAATTTGATGTAACAGAGGCAAACTAATAATAATAATGTATTAGTTCTTCATGCTGTGTGTGTGTTTGTGTGCGGTTGGGTTTGGGTGGTTTACGAGGACTTTTTTTAAGGTTACAAACTGGTAATTACAAGGGTATGATGCTATAAATTATAGTGTCCCCATAATTAAAATAACTTAAAAACCATACTAAACTATGTTTTTTGGAAAATGTAAAAGTGCAGAAAGTTTTTTATTGTGAGGGGTAGGTTTAGGGGTAGGGGATAGAATCTATAGTTTGTTCAGTATAAAAAATAATTATGTCTATGGAGAGTTCTCATAAGGATAGCTGCTTCAATGTGTGTGTGTGTGTGTGTGTGTGTAGAGAGAGAGAGAGAGAGAGAGAGAGAGAGAGAGAGAGAGAGAGAAAATCCATGCACCTTTGCTCCACAGGTGGTACCTACGATGTTTCCTTTACAAGACGCATGTCTGATTTGCTCTTTACATGGTATGCTTTTTCTGTTGGCTGGTCATCTCCAGTCTTTGACCTTTTATGGTCTGTTTATGACTCCAACATCACATTTTCATTGTAGTAAAATAATGCAATCATCATTTTATTGTCATAAAATGTGTGACTTTGAGCATTTGCAAATATTCTTTATATTTTAAACTGTTTTATAATGAACAGTTATATCGTGATTGTTCTTGCTACATTATGTGAAATAAACTCTATAATTGTTAGAAAGCTGAGCGTCATTGTATATGTGAGATAACAGAAAGGACCCATTCTCAAGGAACTGCTTTCAAGCTAAAACTGAATGATAATGAATCGAGAAAGTGAGACAACAGAGATGATATGAAAATGTATCAACAGGTCGTCACTGACTATAGTGACAGTTTTTCCAGCTGAACATGTAGAGTGCATTCATAAAATATTCAGACCCCTTCCTTTTCTTCACAGTTTCTATTGCAGCCTTATGCTAAAATGCTTTTTTAAAAAAAATCACTTCAGTCTACACTCCATACCCCATAATGACAAAGCAAAAACCACATTTTTGACAACTGTAAATTTATTGAAAAGAACAAACTCAAATATCACATTGACCCGTATTCAGACCCTTGAAATTGAGCTCAGTTGCATCCCATTTCTCTGGATCATCTTTGAGATGTTTCTACACTTTGACTGGAATCCACCCGTGGCAAATTCTATTGATTGGACATGATTTGGAAAGGCACACACACCTGTCTATATAAGGTCTCACTGCTGAGTATAACTTCTTTCAAATAACAACGATTATTTTTGTGAAAAATTACTTTTTCACAAGCCTTTTTTAGCCTGCTATACAGCAGAATTTTTCACTAAATCACAGACTGGACAGTAAAATACTCCCACACCACCGACATTTCCTTGCACTTATTTGAAATTAAACCACACGTGCGCACGGCATCCGTTGCCCTCTTACGTCATGGCAGAGTCGTGTCCAGACAGTGGCTGTGGATGGTATTATAGTTCCACCTGTTTGATCTTCTCCAAAACTGCAGCTGGGTAGGCAACTGTTGTCCAAGTCGACCGCAAATAAACAAGACATATAAACAGATAAGCATCGCCACTGCCATCGGCGAATTACATCGTATTTGCCGATAGGCCGATGTCAGTTAACAAGGCGAATATCGGCCGATACCGATGTTTGGATGTTTATATATATATATATATATATATGTATATATACATTTATTTATTATTTTTCTTAAATTTTTTTCAGGTTAAAAACTGCATCTGGAATTTAATTCAATTTGGACTTTTGTAGCCTCTGTCTGGCCCTCCCCATCACAGTAAGACTAAGAACAGTAAATATAGGCTAGCAATTTTTTAAAGCTATTGGCAGATTAATTTTCTTTCTTTCAACACATTATCATATCAGCAAAATCCAATATTGTTCAACCTCTAATTTGCATTTATATATTGGTACATAAACCAATTTTAATGTGATATATATGTGGAAAACATGCCTTACATACTGTTTTACTGATAAGTATTGTTAAGGCCATGTTGAATGTGTGCCCCTTCCTGTTTAAGTAAGAGTCTGTGATACATGATTTGTTTTGAGATTGTTTGGGTTTGTTTTGGTAATACGGTATTAATTTCATTTGTTCAGGTCTTGAAAAAGGTCTTAAAAAGTCTTACATTTGATTTGAAAACCTCTGCAGCAACCCTGATTTGGTTGGAGTAAATATTTTACTTTTAAAATTCTTTCCGGCATGTAATACTAATGATGTCCTTCACCAAATGAAAAGTTCAATTTGATTTGGTTTTCTTTCCTACATTTCTCATCCTGGTGTGATCAATACTATGTGTTTTTCAGTGTCCGTATTCTTAATGAGAACAGTGCTCTGTGTTAGCAGACAGCACTTTCTTAATGAGACTCTGTAAGTCATTTCAGCAGCTGGCAGCTTTCACAGGCAGCCTGTGCCATATAAGTAGTTCTAATTCACTAAAGTAGCTTTCTCAATATCTATTTTTTCTTTTTCTCAAAATATACATTCTCTCAGAAATTTCTCATTCTTATATTGTTGTAGGAATTTTTTATTAATTTACAGTAGCTTCTTTAATCATATACCAAAACAATAGAACAATAAGATAAATACTTTATGTAACTCAAATATATTTTGCAAGAAGGAACAAAATAAGATAGCGCCTAAACTTTAATGAGAAAATAATAATGTAAAGTTTAAAAAAGAATCATGTGTTGGAAGAGAGGTAAAAGAAAACAATTAACCATTTTATGTATCCTTTACATATACCTATGCTTCTTTACCTCAGATTATGTGGGGCGAAAAAGCAATTTTCCTGGTTTGTATCGCTAATGCGCATGCACATTCTCGAGCAGATTGACAGGAGATGTCTGTATCTAAAAGGTGATTGTCTCTTTTACCTGTAAGGTGGGACTTCCTTTCTACACTGTTGGGCATTCCACTTTATTAAATTCATTTTAATAGAAGTGGCCCTTCTCTGCTAAATAGTCTCTGTCTTTTTATATCATTGTCATACATAAAAACATTTAAAAAAAAAAAAAAAACAATGGAGATCGAGAATAATTGGTCTTGTTTTGAAGAATATGGAACCATTATAATATTTCCCGATGTGATAATCATGCATTGAAGGGTAGAGTAACAATAACTCCAAATTACAGACTAGTATTATATGTATTATGACACTGCACAAATTGAAATATTACAAATATATCATGTTGTTTGTACATTATGTGTGTAGCTGAAATCTGTTTGCATGTCCTGTGGTGTGACTTTTTTAAACAGCATCTTGATTATTCTTTTTTGTTTTTATGAATTGAAATATTTAGTCATTAATTTGTCACACCACATGACCATTTATAAAGAACTAGTGAAGACAAAAAGGTGCTTAAAAGGATAGCTCATCCAAAAGTGAAAATTATGTAATCATTTACCCTCGTGCCAAGATGTTTATGACTTTCTTTCTTCTGCTGAACACAAACAAAATATTTTAGAAGAATATCTCAGCTCTCTAGGTCCATACAATGCAAGTGAATGGTGATCAGGCTTTTTAAGCTAAAAGAAGGTGATAAAGTCAGCATAAAAGTAATCCATACAACTCAAATGGTTTAATGAATGTCTTTCTAAGCAATCCAGTCGAATTTGAGTGAGAACAGACCAAAATATAACTCCTTTTTCAGTACATTTTGCCATTGCCATAGTCTCTAGGCGTGATCATGATTTCAAGCTTGATTACACTTCCTAGTGCTTGTCGTATGTGCAGAGCACTAGAGGGCGCTATTCACCTTATGCGGCAGATAAACTAAACTTCTAAAGCGATATCTATGGTGTTGATGTCAAAGTGTAATTAGGTAGCGAAGTGGATTTACGGGTTATAGAGTTGTCAAAAGCTATCATGAGTATTTAAAGTGTTAAGGGGATGTCATAAGATCTGGAGTGGGGAGATTTTAAAACAAGAGTACTTCATTCATAAATACACAAGGTCCAAGCTGTGGACGTACTGCTGTGCCTCTGTGCTCCTTAAACTCCAAGAGATAACACAAAGTAATTAAAAATATATTGTAAGGCACCACTGACCATCTTCTCATGTCATTCACCCACTGTGTTATAGTTAAATTAAGCAGATTTTTTTGCGTTAAACCTGGACGTGGGAAGTGTTGCAACTACAATAAAACACACACACGCACACACACACACACACACACACAGTTTGTTTTATATTCAGTTTACAACAATTTTAATCAAATGTAATCCTCTAAAAAAATTTAGGATGACAAATAATTTGAAAAAGTACAATTGTAATTTTTTTAATGTTGAACTTGCATGTCTAATTATACGAGCTGTCACTGTTGGTGTAACAAAGACTCCGGAGAACTGGGGTTAAGATCCATGTGCGGTTTATTAGAAAAGGTGTAAATCATAAACAGGCAGGAAGGGTAAATCTCCAGCAATAGAACAGCTTAGACAGATGAGAGTTGTGGTCATAAACAGGCAAGGTTCAGGGCAGGCAGCAAACAATCAAAGTATAAATTCAGATAAAACAGACGTTATCAAAGGGCAGGCAGCAAGTCAAGTCAAGTCAAGTGGTTTTTATTGTCGTTTCAACCATATACAGTTAGTACAGTACACAGCAAAACGAGACAACGTTCCTCCAGGACCAT
Source organism: Xyrauchen texanus (assembly GCF_025860055.1). NCBI lineage: Eukaryota > Metazoa > Chordata > Actinopteri > Cypriniformes > Catostomidae > Xyrauchen > Xyrauchen texanus. Next base: position 6,660,305 of record NC_068319.1, on the reverse strand, counting down.
GGTGCTACATAAAAACAACAAAAGGACCAACACAGGACCACATGAGACAACACAACGAAATAAAATACCTATATAAAAAACCTACATATACCTATATAAAGTGCACGTGCAAACATGTGCAAAAAGTACAGGACAGTACAACAAATTTCTGACAATGAACAGGACAATAGACAGTGCAGCGTCGACCAGTACTCAGTAGTGCAAAAAGATGACAGTTTCTAAAAATGTAAACATAACATACTATGAGATAATGTTCTATGCACATAGCAGTTATTGAGGTAGCAGACAGTTATAAAGTGACAGTAATTAAAGTGCAACTCAGGACACGTGTGTGTCAAACCAGTCTCTGAGTATTGAGGAGTCTGTTGGCTTGGGGGAAGAAGCTGTTACACAGTCGGGCAGTGAGGGCTCGAATGCTTCGGTACCTCTTGCCAGACGGGAGGAGGGTAAAGAGTTTGTGTGAGGGGTGTGTGGGGTCGTCCACAATGCTGGTTGCTTTGCGGATACAGTGTTTTTTGTAAATGTCTTTGATGGAGGGAAGAGAGACCCAAATGATCTACTCAGCTGTCCTCACTATCCTCTGCAGGGCTTTGCGGTCCGAAACGGTGCAAGTCCCAAACCAGGCAGTGATGCAGCTGCTCAGGATGCTCTCAATAGTCCCTCTATAGAATGTAGTGAGGATGGGGGTTGGGAGATGTGCTTTCCTCAGCCTTCGAAGAAAGTAGAGACGCTGCTGGGCTTTCTTGGTGATAGAGCTGGTGTTGAGGGACCAGGTGAGGTTCTCCGCCAAGTGAACACCAAGGAATTTGGTGCTTTTGACGATCTCCACAGAGGAGCCGTCGATGTTCAGCGGAGTGTGTTCACCTTGTGCTCTCCTAAAGTCAACAACCATCTCTTTTGTTTTGTCGACATTCAGGGACAGGTTGTTGGCTCTACACCAGTTCGTCAGCCGCTGCACCTCCTCTCTGTATGCTGACTCGTCGTTCTTGCTGATGAGACCCACCACGGTCGTGGTCATCGGCGAACTTGATGCTGTGATTCGAGCTGTGCATTGCTGCACAGTCGTGGAGTCAGCAGAGTGAACAGCAGTGGACTGAGCACACAGCCCTGGGGGCCCCAGTGCTCAATGTGGTGGTGGTGGAGATGCTGTTCCCGATCCGGACTGACTGAGGTCTCCCAGTCAGGAAGTCCAGGATCCAGTTGCAGAGGGAGGTGTCCAGGCCCAGCAGGTTCAGCTTTCCAATCAGGTGCTGGGAATGATTGTGTTGAATGCTGAGCTGAAATCTATGAACAGCATTCGAACGTATGAGTCCTTATTGTCTAGGTGGGTGAGGGCCAGATGGAGGGTTGTGGTGATGGCATCGTCCGTTGAACGATACGCAAACTGCAGTGGGTCTAGTGAGGGGGGCAGCTGGGTCTTAATCTGCCTCATGACGAGCCTCTCGAAGCACTTCATGATGATGGGTGTGAGTGCGACGGGACGGTAGTCGTCGAGGCAGGACACTGAAGACTTCTTTGGCATGGGGATGATGGTGGTGGCCTTGAAGCACGTTGGAACGACGGCACTGCTCAGAGAGATGTTGAAGATGTCGGTAAGAACATCTGCTAGCTGGTCTGCACATCCTCCGAGCACTCTGCCAGGAATGTTGTCTGGTCCAGCAGCCTTCCGTGGGTTGACTCTACGTAGAGTTTTCCTCACATCTGCCGTGGTAAGACAGAGCACCTGGTCGTTGGGAGGAGGGGTGGACTTCCTCGCCAGCAGAGAATCAAACAATGGGTAAACAGGCAGGAGTCAAACACAGGTAGGCAAAAATCAATATAAACGCTCAGATATGTTAGCAGTGGCAAAACAAGATTTCGCATAGACATTCGTTTGTACCGCACTTAAATAGTCCTTGATATAGGGAACAGGTGTGAGTATAATCAGTCCAGGTATGCATGCTGGTAATTGTAGTCCACAATGCTCTAGAATTCAGGCGAGGGAGACCTCTGATGGTGAGCCGGAGAAGTCCTTCAGTTCATGACAGTTGGAAATTTCACATCAACTACACATTTTAACACAAATTATGAACATGTTGAAACCTAAAAATTAAGGGGAATTAAACGTATAATAATTAAACGCTTGTATTATGAAAAAGTGCAGTGAGTCATAGCAGTCCAAATGTGATCTGCCAGGTCCAATTCACCTCCGCGGGTGTCGGAAAAAAAACTAACATTTAGAGTGACAGAAAAAAATACCTCACTAGCATTTTCACGTAGTAAAGGGGTGCTGTAGACTCACACCATCAAATCTTTGTGAAAAATACTTTGTGCTCTAACACGTAATCCATTTAGTAGCTTTTAAATACAAAATTTGGAAGAGTGGAGTGTGGAAAAGGGGCTGGCTGAATAATGTGAACAGAAAGAGTAATTTAAGTTTAAAATCATGAGCGCTAAGGAGACTGCTGTCATGATGTACAGTGAAAAATAGAGTTACATTTTGGTCCGTTTTCACTCAAAACCAACTGGATCGCTTCAGAAGATATTGATTAAACCACTTGAGTCTGATGGATTATCTTTATGCTGGCGTTATCTGCTTTTTGGAGCTTCAAAGGCCTGATCACCATTAATTTGCATTGAATGGACATACAAAGCTGAGATATTCTTCTAAAAATCTTTGTGTTTTGCTGAAGACAGAAAGTCCTGGGAAGGCATGAGGGTAAATATATTTCATTTTTGGGTGAACTATCCCTTTAAAATCGTGGGGAAAAAACAAGAAAAAGAAATGGTAACCAGTTACAGAAGTTAAAATATCTACTTATTTAACCTAAAGTCAGGTTGTTTTAAAAATACAGCAAATACTGTGGTGAGATTGTATCTCTTCATTGGTTTGGATAACCCTGAAAAAGTCAACGACCTCTGTTTTCTACAACTCCCAACACTGCAATCAGTGACAGGAAATGTAAGTTATGTCCATAACTATGGATCTACGAGACTGAATGATGAACGTCACTACAATCTTTTCCTGAATGATGCCATTCTGCTCTCTATACTCGAGACCTAATGTCAACAAAATCAGATGACTGACCTTAAGGGGCAGGCTACAATCTTTTCCTGAATGATGCCATTCTGCTCTCTATACTCGAGACCTAATGTCAACAAAATCAGATGACTGACCTTAAGGGGCAGGCTTACTACATAAACATCCGGATGAGCCGACCACTTCTTGTCTGGAACGCCTCAAATCATCCCGAGTGACAAGAGATGGTGATGGTCATCTTTCGGTCTCATAGATCCATAGTTATGGACATAACTCATTATCTATTTTGACCTCACTCAGACCTTCACCACAATCTTATTCTGGATGACTAGTACCATCAGAGTCAAGAGGGACTGGTACCATTTCCCTCATCACCCCATTTAGCAGCGGATAAAACTGCAGACCCCAAAGAGCTTGGGTTTGCCACATTGATCCTCTACAATTTTGTGAAAGTGTATGGAATACTCCAAGAAGCTGCTGCACAGATGTCTGAGAATACCACCCTCTTAAGTGCTGCCCAGGAAGTAGCCATACTCCTGGTGGAATGAGCCACCAGATCACCTGGGATTGATGGGTTCTGGCTGGAATATGCATGTGTAATCATGTCCACTATCCAATGAGACAACTGTTGTTTAGATATTTGCTGACCAATACACTTTGTCAAAATAAACAAACATTTCTGTATGTGATTGTTGCAAAGGCTGAGTGTGCTCAATATAGGCACGCAATGCCCTAGGATTAAATATCTAGACCTGTCCCCAAATAGAGGGGTCGGGATGAAAAGCCTCAAGCTCAATTATCTGATTCACAGTGCTAGGTTTAAGGACCTTGGGTAAAAAAGCCAGATTTGGCCAAAGGGAAACCCCTGCATGTTCTACCTTCCATCTCAGGCAGTCTTCACTGACCGACAAGGAGTGTATATCACTTACTCTCTTGGCTGAGTAAATTGAAAGGAGAAAGACTATTTTCAATGTCAGCGACTTGAGGTCAGCTTGTTCCAAAGGTTCAAAAGGGTCTTCAGTCAGTGACTGCAAAACTACCGTGAGGTCCCATGTGGATGATCTCACAAATAATTATTTGCCTGCAATTGGTATGCCCCCTTAAGAAACTGAGACACAATCCAGTCTACTAAAGCATGGAAGTGGGAGATAGCTGCAACATAAGCCTTAATGATATTTGTTGCTCTTCCCTAACCCAATAATGGAGAATGTGAAGGATAAAACTAATGCCACAGTTGGCTGGGTTCAGCTGTTGGTTTTGGCACCATGTTCAAAATACTTGCCATTTGTTAGAGTAGTTACTTCAGGTAGAAGATGCTTTAGAATGACTTATTGTACTCAAAACCAAATCATCTAAATCATGAGAGAGGGACTGAGCAGAGGCCATACCCAAAGTTGCAGTGTATCCGGTGTACAATTTGACCTCCCACTTGGGAGAGAAGGTCCGCTCTATTTGGTAATGGCTAAGGGTAGGAAGGAAGGGAACCAATGTCTCTTTGGCCACCTGGGAGCAACCAGTAAAACCTTGTGTTGGCCCTTTTCCACTCTCTTGAGATCAATTGTAATTAATGGCATGGAAGGGAAAGTGTACAATAACCCTTCAGGCCACTCTTGAGACAGTATCCCCAGGGACCTCCCTGAATGTTCAGAGAGAACCACATGCTGCAATGGGTTGTCTTGGCTATCGCAAATAGATCGATCTTGGCTGTGCTGAATTGATCCCATATGAGACGCAACACCCTCCCAGAAGAGGTCCAGTCTGAGAAAAGAGGTTGGCTGCCTAGTTTGCCACCCCTGGTATGTAAGCTGCCCTGAGAGAGGAGAATCTCGGAAGGGCCTAAAAGAGAAGCTTTCTTGTGACCTGAAGGCAACACACTGATCTGGTGCACCTTGGTGATTGATGTGATACACTGTGGACATGTTGTCTGATCTCACCAGATTCCTGTTCTGTATTAGTGGGAGGAAAGCCCTCATTATTAGTGGGATGAAAGCCTTCAGAGAGAGGTTTGCACAAATTGATCTGTTCTAAGGTCCATGGAAAGTCCCACACACCTCTGACAGTCTTCACTTCCCACACTACTCTCCACCCCATCAGGGAAGTGTCCATTGTTACCACAATACGTCTTGCTGTTCCAAGACTGTAAGGCTTGAATGCACTTTCATGAAACCTTCAGGTTTACCTTTCTGTGCACTTTGGGTTGAAGATGGAAGCTGTTCAGCCACCATTTTAATGGTCAGGCTCTGAGAAGTCAGAGTGGGTTCATGTTCATTGCTGCCATGATCATACCCAACAATCACTGAAATTGAGCCAATTTCATTCACTTGTATAGGTGGAAGGACTGTGAAGGACGCGGTCATAAGTAGAGAATTCAGGGAGAGCCCAACAAACACTGCCTGATGTCGGGGTTTTAAATAGTTTTTTCCAAATGTATCTAGAGACAGAGACATTGGACATGTTGGATCACTGTTCCATGTCCTTCATGGCTTGGTGGAGAGATGGTGCACAAATCAGCCAGTCCTCTAGATATGGCAGGATTTTAAGGCCTGCAACCTGAAGAGGACAAAGGGCTGCTGACACTACTCTGGTGAAGACCCTTGGAGAAAGGAAAAGGCCAAATGGATGGATCTTGAATTGGTAAGCTTGGCCCTGAAAGGCGAAGCGAAGGAACTGTCTGTGCTCTTGGCAGGTGGGTACATGGACATATGCATCTTTCAGGTCTATGGAAGTGAACCACTCACCTGGTTCTATGGATTCCAGTGTTAGTTTTGTGGTTAGCATCTTGAAGGGCAGTACTTTCATGAATGTGTTTAGTTGTCTTAGGTTCAGGATGGGCCGAAGCCTGCTGCCTTTCTTTGGCACAAGGAAACAGCTTGAATAAAAACCAGTGAGCTGTTCGTTGGATCTTACTTGTTCAATTGGTGGTTTCTGTAGCAAAACTGTGATTCTGTTGGCCAAAACTTGTGCCTCGACAGGGTCCTTGACTACAATCATACGGACCATTGAGAAGGTGGGAGGACATCGTCTAAACTGGATCCTGTATCTTCTCTTGATTGTATCGAGTACCCAAGGTTCTGATGTAGTTGTTTCCAGCTGTCCAGGCATAGCTGGGAACATGCTTTGGTGAATTTTCCAAGACCACTATGCAGGGCCTCCCTGGGGTCCAGAACCCCTGGGAGTAAATTTTTTCAGAAGTGCTCCCTTAACTGAACCACGAAATTGGCCAGTTTGTGGAGCCTGATAAAACTATCTGGTACCTGTGTCAGGTGGCTGGAAGCCGCTATTTTGTCTTCTGTCATACCCCCATGGTTCCGAATGGGGGAAATGAGGAGGCTGGGGGGGTTGAACACCTCTATAACCATACCTGGTAGCCCTAGTATGACCAAATGTTCGTTGTACTTATTCCCTCCTGAGTCTTGCCTGTTGAGCAGTATTTAGCATGGTTTGGGAATCAGGGTAAAAACCTGACTTGGCACGACTAGCATATTATTCAATTCTCTTCTGATGGTTTCAGGCAGAGATGTCTGGGCTAACCAGATCTGTCTCCAAGTCAAGGTTGTTGAGGACATAGAGGCACAGGTGTCCCTGGTATGCTGTGAATGTGTGAAGAGGGCTGCTTCACCTAGGCTCATAACATCACTATCTTCCATATTAACCCCCTTTCTCAAAATGACTAAAACTATTCCCTGATTGGGCTGCCCGCGTGGCTGCGTTATATGCTTGGTACATTAAACAATCAGTCTTCTGCCATTCTCTGCTAGGACAGCGAGGATTACCATAAACCGGTCTAGACCCAAGTTTGTTAGAGCCGCAATTTCACACACAACTGAGGGCATGTCCCCATACCACTTTCAGGGTATAGTGCATTTTAGCCAATCATCTTCAACCTACGTTGAACTGGGGTAAACCTTTAGGATTATTGCTGGCCTTCCTTAACATCTGAGAATAATCCTCAGCCACAGGAATGGAAGCAGAATGCGGATAAGAATGTCTTCCAGAGATGCCAGAACCATCTTCTGAGGTGCCAGACCTGGATTCATCCTGCTGGTCTTCCTCAGTCTGCTCATCGCTACCATAAAGGGAATTATTGGCATGAAGTGGATGGTATCCATCAAATCATCCTTCTCCTCTTGATATGATGGTACTTAATCCCCACTAATTACAACCAGTTGTGTGACTACCAAGCCTGGCTCTCAGCACACTTTCTTGCAAAGATAACCCAGTCGCAGCTGCAAAGGGGTTTTCAATATCATCCAGTAAGTGTTGCATACCTAAACAAGAAGGGCATTCACGGTGGCCATCACATGGATGCATGCCAGCCTGGCAATAATGACATTGTGGCGAGCTCATGACAATAAGCTAGTGAAAATAAAAAATTAAAAATACAAATCACTGTTTCTTGATTGATTTCTGGATCCTTAGTCTGCGAACAAATACGAACTCTCCCGAATAAATATTTTAATATTTTGATATCAATCAAACTGCACAGACTAGTTATTTTACAATAATAACACTTTTAACAAATACTCACCTGTAGTAACAGGATAAATGGGCTGTGATCAGTCACTATCTATTAATTATCTTCTGGTAACTGAGTCTGCAGATAGAACTCTTCTAGCATAGAAATTATAACACGAGAAAACATTCAGTTTGGAGGTGTAGAAACAGAAAAAACCCTCATATAGTTAGCAACCCACCTATTCTGCGTGTGAACGCACTGTGGATAAGTGGTAACACTGTCCGCTGTGAACAGCATTCATGCAGGAAAACAAAAGATCCTTCTGCAAATTGCAGTTTATTTATAGGGAAACAGAACTGTCATTTTTAAATTAAAACAAACAAAGACTACAAATCAAAAACCATCCACTTTGTTTACAAAGTGCTGGGAACACAAATAACTAATATTAAGAATAAAAAAAATTATAAGAATGAAAAGGATACTCACCAACACCTGCACTTCCAAACGTAGCGTAGAGAAATAAATAGAAATAAGGGGAAATCCACCGCAATCTTCAGGGACGTGGGGCGCCTGCACACAATGTGACGGATTGAAAATGCGATTGCTCCTGTGATAGTGTTTAAACGTGAGATACTTTCCTGGGGCTGGATGCACCAGCTATACGTATGTTACAACTTAGCCTTGTTGTGGCGTAAATGGGCAATAAGTCAAAATTTAAATTTTAAAACCTTTAAATTTAGGTAGGACGTAACCCTAGGTATAAACTAAATATTTATGGAAGACTCGTATACGTATTTATTTTAGATACAATTATTGAATATTGTTATTTACAGAAGCTAAATATCCTATTTCATTAATGAAATCTTGTTTTATTATGTATCGTATTTTAATGGGGATATTATTTATTAAAGCTGACGGTAACGTAAGTAAACAAGGTTTGAACATCAACCTTAACAAGATCAAACTGAAATTCACTGCTTTTTAACACTTCTGTGTACAAATTTGAAGGCTGCTTATTGGATAAATACAGGTAAATGTCATATTATGTGACTACACATTACTTTATGGATAACTTACAACCTATTAACTAAGTCTTGACTTAAGAACAGGTGGTGCAACCATATTAAGCACTGACTTACAAACTAACTTGTAATTACTAAGCCCTTAGTGTGAACTTTAAGTCTCAGCTTAAGTGAGACCTTACGCACAGCTGGTGCAACCATACCCTGGTCTCAGATGAGGAGAGAAAGGCAAGAGGAAGTGGTTTGGATGTTTATATAGTAAGACAACCCCTTAAAATCAGTCACCTGACTTTGTTGACATTAGGTCTTGAGGATAGGCAGTAGTGGTGACAGTCACTGTCCTGACCTTGAGTGAGGTCAAAACAGATCAGCAGTTTCAATCCTTTTGTCTTAAGTGGAGTTCTACTGATTTATGAGGTTTATCATCATTTGTAAACAGTGTGTGAAGGAGGATATGGAAAAATAAATTAGTGCATGTGCTGAGTGTGTGATTTGTTCCATGTGTTTGCTGTTTGTCTTCTTTAAATGACCTCAGTTGCAACATAATAAAGTCTTTCACAAACGGTTTGGTTTGGTTGGTCTCTGGGGGGGTTAACTCCACAGGATTAATGACATTAATCAAGTTATGGATTAATGACACCATAACATTTCTACATGTAACTTTGCATGCCTGTCACAGTGTTCCTGGAAGACCCGAAAAGATTTGGAAAACAAAAACTGGAGTGGCCTTCCTCTTCTTGCAACTGTGTGATTTCCCGTAACGTCATATAATCAATGTGTCATTTGGATCGGATTATTTTTTGTCAGCTGAGATTCTTGGCTCATATCATCATTGATTTCAAAACATAAACAATGCAATATTTAGACAGCAACATTAGCAAACAGTAGTAGGGTAAACACACAAAATCACATCCTGAAATCAGCACCAGTTGCAATAACAACACACTTTTTACATGACACAACTGTGCACAGTCCAGGGATATGTCCTAGATTTCTGGACTACTAATTGGAATTGTTTGAGACACAACTGAAACAAGCGTCCAAACAAAATGTTACACAACACCTGATCTCCCCTACATAATTAATATTACCTTAAGTCTATATTCCCCTCTCTAGTAATGTTTCAAGGATAGTTTACACCAAAATTATAAAATCTCACTCTCATACCATCCCAGATGTTTGACTCTCTTTCTTCTGCTGAACACAAACAAAGATTTTTGCGTTTTCAACGAATACAAGTGAATGGTGACCAGAACTACAAAATACACATAAAGGCAGCATAAAAGTACTCCATAAGACTCCAGTGGTTAAATCAATACTTTCAAGCAATATGATAGGTGTGGATGAAGTTTTTTTTTTTCTGTAAATTCTACTCCCTGCCCAGTAGGTGGTGATATACATGAAGAACGTGAATTGCCAAAAACAAAAGAAGAATGTGGACATGAAAGTAAAGAATAATAGTGAAGAAAGGATTTAAATATTTGTCTTTTTGATTTTGATTTATATAAAAATCGAAGTTTCAATCACCATTCACATGCATTGTATACATAGTCGAGATATTTTTCTAAAAATCTTAATCATGTTCAGCAGAAGAAAGACAGTCATACATATCTGGATTGCTTGAGGAGGAGTAAATTATGAGAGAATTTTCATTTTGGGGTGAACACGAGTCTATCAAATGTCCTAGCTCTGTTCTTAGACTATGATTGAATTTATTTATTTATTTGTTATTACATATATATATATATATATATATAAACATACTGTATGTAGTCCTGAATTTAAGGAATGTTTTATTTACCCTCTGACAGACTGGCTGCTGAAGATTTACGTTTTATGGACAATGTCGCCCCCAGCTGGGCAAAAGTTTGAATTACTCTTAACATGTAAAGGACCTAGAAAGCATATCATATTTTTTTATAACCTTTAGAGTTATTCAGAGCTTCTGATAAGAAGATATCTTAACTACAAGTAAAGCTTAGAACATAAATATATTTAAAAAAAAAAAAAATAAAAAAATAAATAATAGTAAAAATATATCAGTGAAAAATTGTTAGATAATAAATATGTATTTTGCTGTGGTATGAAGTGTTGTTTCCTTGTCATATTATTTTTAAATTAGCTTGCAGTTGTTATTTGGTCTCGCCGTGTCTGCTTCAAAGCCGAGTTTACCTTCTTATCTTGTAGATCATAATGAACTGTTAGGAATTTGTGTCATGAATCTTTAGATAGCATCAGATTACATGTGCTTTCCCACTCTTTTCTAAGATTTGTTTACTTTGGCAAAGAACCCATGCACTTCTTGATTTATGACAGAAAGACTTTCTTGTTTCTTTCACTTGTATCAGATAGACAACAATCATGTTGGTAATCTGATCATTTAGATAAATAGTATGTGTACATTTGTAATAAATTTGTAATTTCGATGTCAATTAGGGGCCCTTTTGTTTCCCTAAGGATTACTGTTAATATTATTCTTTTCAAGATTTCAGGGGCTTTTGGGCACATTAACATGCTCAAAAACTCCTGAAAATTTGCACAAACTTCAGAATCTGCCGGCCCCTTGAAAATTAGATTTTGGGGAGCTCTGTAGCACATGCCTTTTCACCTACAGTCACCAAACTTTGTACACATATAGATCTCATCAAGCTGGACAACTTTCGCCCTCATAGTCATATGCTCTGCCCAACAGGATGTCTGCCATGCATTGTTTGAAAAACGCATGCTCTGGAATTTGAAATATTACACAGAATGTCGCACGCCGGTCCCCAATCGGCCTGATTGGGCACGCGAGGGACAAGCCGGTTCTTGCCTCCTCCTTGCCAATCTAACCCCGGATTTCCACCAACTGCGGAACGGCTGCGGATCCGCTCAGAAACGGCGGCGGAGTCAATAGGTTTCCATTAAAGTCAATGTGTGCATTTTCACTGACTGCGGAACGGCTGCGTTCCGACTCCGTCCCAGCTCCGGCGACGGCAAGAGCGCCGCAGGAAGTCGAGCACAGAAACAAAACCAAAACATTATTGTCACTCATAAGTACAATTTAAACCAAACAAATTTTGTTTTATATACTTTTTCCTTTTCCAACAAGAACAATAGTTAACTTTTTACACAACCTACTACTTTCCCAATACATTCAAAAAGGAACCCAAAATAAACATTTAGCATTTTATAAGTTGATCAATTATAAATATTGTACTTACCCATGGTAGAATCACAATAATCTCCACAAAAAAGGGAGATCAGCAGGTCAGCAAATAGATGTTTCCCCTGTACTCCTCTGGATGGAAACAAACTGTTGCTGGTTTTGTAGTTCTGTTTATAGAAACTACATCCTGTTATATCGCGCGATCATACGTAAAATCGCGAGATATCGTGTGTCCTCGTGACTTCAGCTGTCAGTCATGGCCGCAGCCGTTCCGCAACAAATCCGTATCTGGTAGGTATTGAAGGACGGCAGAGCATGGATCCGACACGCAGCGGAGCAGATCCGCAGCCGTTCCGCAGTTGGTGGAAATCCGGGGTTAACCCCATTACATTGGGCCCAATCAGGCCGATTGGGGACCGGGCGTGCGACATTCTAGCCCGGCCCCGCCCCCCTCCGCTCCACAGACTCTTATTTTTTTATCTGAACTGATTAAAAAAAAAATTATTTTAAAAGGCAAAGGTTCATTCATGTGTTTGTAGAGGGGGCTCTGTAAAGGCAAATAGAAAATGGCTATGTTCAGGGGACTCTGTAGCACATCCCTTTTCAGCTATAGTCACCAAACTTTGTAAACACTGTAAGTAGATCTCATCAAGCCCGACAACTTTCAAACCACAGACATTAGCTCCGCCCAACAAGAAGTCAGCCATTTTGGATTTTTGAAAATGGCATGCTCTGGAGTTTGAAATTCTCCTCATAGGGAATTAATCTGACTGGCACCAAATGTAGGCAATGTCATGCCAAAACATTGAAGATGCTGAATTGGGAATGGATTTTTGATTTATCAAACAATGTCTCCATGGCGACGCAATAAAGTAACAAAAAAATAGGAAGAAATAATTGTCTCAAATCTTCTGCATGCATCATGTGATTTAAATCAAAATTGACCCATATGTTTGGTCTTGAGGCATTGTTTTTGATACAATATATAAGTTTTTGATACAATGCATCAACAATTTTGAAGCGATTTGTGTAAATGTAAATTCATTTACACAAATCGCTTCAAAATTGTTGATGCATTGTTTTGCTAAAGCCGCCAGGAGGAAATGGGCCCACGGTGCTTGGGCCCGTTGATTGCAGCATGCACCTATTTATAAATTACTTTCGTCCTCAACATCATCATCAGTGCCTTGCATATTACTGCAAATACACTGTCTGGCCAAAAAAACTAACAAAAAAGTTGCATACTCTAAGGCTATGTTCAGACTGCAGGCAAATTCTGATTTTTTTTTCTCAAATCAGTTCTTTTCAGGCAGACTGTCCACATTATTAATTGCAAGTGATCAAATCAGATTTGCGCGTTCAGACATAACCAACCTATATGCATGGGTTGCTTTGGTAACTACGTGGGCGTACCCACGTGACGATGCTTTCAAAACAGATGCGGGAAAAATGGAGGTGCATCATCTCGCTCTCCAAATAAGCGCCCAGTTCAGTCGCACAAGAAAAACTCAGCGACGCAGGAGACTGGTAAATAGTGTGATGTTCCGTGCTGCAGTCACCGATTGTTGACGTCATCGTTGTGTGTCGCGTTAAGAGTGATGCATAAAGACCATTTAAAATCCGAATTGAGCGTCCGGACTGAGACGCATCTGAAAAAATCAGATTTCAGTCACATTTGAAACCACCTCCCGATGTGGTTTGAATCAGATTTCATGTGGTTTTTTGCTGTCCAGACTATCAAAAACTTATCTGGATACAATCTGGATATGCAAAAAAAAAAAAAAAGGGCATTCATCATGGCATTGTTTCGACAACCTTATGCAACGTCACAACATTTATTTCTGTCCAGACTTGCATTCATTTTTGTCCGACAAAAGTCGAACCACTCCGTAAAGTCTTCTCCCAAAGCACATCCCAAAGACTTTCAATGCGATTAAGGTCAGCACTCTGTGGAGGACAATTCATGTGTGAACATGGTTCCTCGTGTTCCCTGAACCACTCTTACACAATTTAAGCCTTATTAATCTTATCATTGTCATCCTGGAATATGCCGTGCTGTCAGGGAAGAAAAATCAGTTGATTGGAATACCTGGTCATTCAGTACATTCAGGTAGTCAGCTGACTTCATTTTGTTGCTGCATAACGTTGCTGAGCCTAGACCTGACTAATTGAAGCAACCCCAGATCATAACACTGCCTCCAGAGGCTTGTACAGTGAGCACTATGCATGATGGGTGCATCACTTCATGCGCTTCCCTTCTTAATCTGATGCACCCATTGCATAGGAATAAGGTACATCTGGACTCATAAGACCACATGACCTTTTTCTATTGCTCCACAGTACAATCTTTATGCTCCCTAGCATAGGCAGTGTACTTTGTGATTATTTGTGTCCTGTCTCCTGAAGACATGAATTTAACCTCTGGAGTCTTATTGCTTATATGCTGCCTTTATGTGCTTTTTGGACTTTTATTTTCATTTAACCACTTCACACCTACAGAGCTGAAAAATTATTCTAAAAATCTTTGCTTGTGTTCAGCAGAAGAAATAAAGTCATGAACATTTAGGATGGCATGAGGGTGAGTAAATTATGAGAGAATTTTTATTTTGGAGGGAACTGTCCCTTTAAAGAAAATTATTTAAAAACAATTTTAATGAAGCTGTTGTCTTCCATGGAGGAAATAAAGTCATACAGGTCTGGAACAAGTGAGTAAATAATTACATAATTTTGTGTGAACTATTCTTTTAAGTAGGTGTTTATTTTTAAACAGATTTGAATCAATTGTTCCTTAATTTTGCCACTTTATTTTCTGCATTTCAGGGATAAAGATATTCCTCTATAAATCTTTATTTGTGTTCAGCAAAAGAAAGAAAGTCATGCACACCTTGGATGACATGAAAGTAAGTAAATTATGAGAGAATTTTAATTTTTGGGTGAACTATCCCTTTGATTCATACAGTACAATGTGCTGTGTCATTTTAGCATATGTATCTGAATGGGATGCAGTTCATCTACTTGGCCACTAGATGGGGGTGTTTCTCATTTTACTGCAAAACAATGACGGAAATCTTGTGAAACTTATACCACAGAGAAGTTAATTTTGAAAATTAAAACTTTTCTAAATACATTAGCTCTCTAACTAGGTTGAAATAAAATTCATGCCATGTTAAAATATATTATTAAAAATCATAAACATAATAACAGGAAAGCTATAATGGCACAAGAAATTAAGAAAGAAACCTGTTGAATTATTTAAAGGTATTTAAACCCGTTTGGATTATTCATACCGCAGTTCCTAATCACTACTAGAACAATCCGGCACTTTCCAGAAAAAACATGTGCACTGACTGAACATACAGCAGCCAGTCATCCAACACGGTCGCCGCATCAGACTGATGCCTGCCTGCGCACATACGTGCCACTAAGTCACGCCCATTCAACGGGGAGAGCGACGCTGATTGGCTGCTAAACATAACAGCGGCTCTTGCTATTTCAGGATTGGCGGATCCGTGCTTGGCCATTACGTTATGCTCTTTTCTACAAATACACAGGAATGATAGAAAGAGGAAGACGTAATGGAGTGTTCCCGAGCGTCCTTGCAATGAACATCATATTAGAATTATCCAACAAATTTCACGGACTGGAGTTTCAATGAAGGTATGGTAAAAACATAAAAAAATTGGTGTACATGTCGTACACTATTTTCGCTTTTTTTTATGATACCGGTGGCGCGTTTCCGTTGCATTTTAACTTTGCTATTTGCCTTCTCCTAGGAAACAACAAAAAAAATTAATTAGCGTATTTCGTATCTGATGTGTAAACAATCACATTTATTAACAGTTGCATCAGTTGTGTTTGGATTTATTGCATGATGTCTTGAAAAAGCAATGCTTGTGTTTTCTTCAGCATTGCTCTCGCTTTAAGACTGTTTACTCTTATATATAATTTAATAATTATTTAGAAGAAATTATTGTGGACACTTGGAACAGAGTGTACAAGCAGTGGTCATCATAACCCAGTTTATCGCAGCTCTTCTCTAATGAGATTGGAGGATAGGCAGCAGTTTGAGCTGATATGAATGGACAAAACAAGCGGCTCAGACAGTCATGGGGGACGGAAGTGATTTCCCCAATAAAACGTTACAGTGTAATTATGGCCGTTGTGATTATGACGTATAATAGTGATGGGGGTGATTATGATGGTGATGCTTGACTATAGGAATGGCAACGCAGCTCATAAAGTCATAAGGGGAATTAAGGGCTTTCCCCAACTAAAAAGACAGTTGAATTATGGCCGTAGGAGCTAATTATGACGTCAGATGTGTGGACAATGACGCGAGGAGTCGACACTGTGACACAATATGTCGCGAAGTCTGGAGATATTGATGAATATTGTTGTGATTATGAGGATTTTCTAGGCTGATGTTAATGGGAAAACAAGATAGTCAGGGGCATAAACGGTTTCCCCACACTGAAACGTCACAATGTAATTACGGTCGTAATAATTATGATGTCAAACAGTAGATATCGATGGGAGGGGTGAAAATGGTGATGAAAACGATTGTGATTTTGATTATGATGATTTGCTAAGCTCAGGCAGTTATGAGGGATGGAAGGAATTCCCATGTAAAAACATCATAATATAGTGATGACATAGTGATTTTGACCTCAGATTGGTGGATTGTGATGTGTTTATGGTGCAAACGCTCGTAAAATGCATCATTCTTAATTAAAGTGCCATTGTTTTTTAGTGATTGACTTGTTTTACATTTTACATTGCTATTTGATGAATAAACAATGTAGAAGTAAACTATAGCAAGTTTAACACATGAACAGTATGATTTGGCTTTTGTTATTTGGGTGTACTACTGAAATTATATAAAATATGCATCTCTTTAGATTTTAAGTGCCTGTGAAAATACGTATGTGTATCCTATGTGTAACACATTATGTTTTTGACAGCCAGTTTCGTCTCATGTAATTTCAGTGTGAAAGTAATTAATCATATTCTAGATTTGTCCTGTTTCATTTTCTCTTTGAAAATTTGAAAAATTAAACATGGATATATATATTAGATAAACAGGAGTACTCATACTTTCATATTGCTTTTTGGAAATGCAGCTGTTTTAAATAAGATAATATAGTAGCAAGCAGGAGCATTTGGTGGAAGTATGATGTAAAGTATGATGATGGGTGGTAGATTGTTATGAAATTATAAGTCAGTAGCTTTCATATGTTGGAGATGTGAAGTGTGGTCTTTTTTTTATTTTTTTTTTAAGTAATTTAGAATTCTTGGATCAGACCAGATATTTATCTCTTCATGCATTTAGTTTATTGAGAGACCAAACTCTTGGTCCACTCCTCTGTGATTCAAGAGTCACTTTAGACTAGAGAACGACAAGTCCCTGAAGTCTGAAAAGTTTCAGATGGGTATCTGCTGTCATATGTTTAATATTAAAAAGTGGAAATTGAATGGCATATCTCCCCAGAAGATCATTATTGGAAATGCCAGTCATTTTGTAATAAGAAGGCTGATGCTGATGATTACTTTGATTCATTAAATTTACATTTAATAAAGGATTCCATCTTTTATTTCTGAACTTTTGTCTGAATAATTTAAAGAGACAGTTTACCACAAAAGTGAAAAATTTGTCATCGTTCATTCATTCACCCTATTATTTTCTTTCTTCTTTAGAACACAAAAGAAGATGTTGGGCAGTTTGTCATGTTTAAAAAATTTAAAAAAGATGCAATGAAAGTGAATAGAAACTGAGGCTAACATTTTGCATTAGGGCTGGGTATCACCTGGCACCTCACAATAAGATACATATTGCAATACACGTCATGATTCAATATATTGCAATACATCACAATATCAAAATTGTAGTCAAATACAAATCAATTCCAGTTTCAATTCCAATTCATTTGAGTATATTTCATTTATATGATGTCTGATGAAGAGCCTGTAGCTCGAAACATCACATTTTTGTCTCTTGGTGAACTCATTAAATTGATTTGGAAGGATCAGTATGCCAGATTTGTTGTTTGTTTACATAATATGAATACACAAATAGTTGAATATAAATATCGATACATCGATCTAAAGTATCGCTATATATTGATATTTGATTGTATCGACACAGCCTTTTTTTGCATAATATCTCTTTTTGTGTAAGATGGAAGAATTAAAGTCATGGGTGTTTAAAAGATGACAGAATTTTTTATTTTGGTTGAACTATTCCTTAAAGTCAAGAAAGATTTCTAAAATCAACAACATTTTCAAAGCTGCAGTGTCCCATATCTGCTTGTGTAATAGTTATGCACTCTCATGTGAATGCTCATTAGTCAGAGAAGTCATTACAATTCGTGCATCAGTCTGGGGGGGGGGGGGCTTTACTCAGTAGCACCTTCGAATAGCTGGAATTAATTTTTTCTTTATTACATTGCAAATTAAAAGTGCTGATTCATTGTTTTCGAGAGACAAAAACATACTCATACAAGTTATCTGATTCCCATCACTTAATGCAGTTATAAGTCTCTGCATGTATTATTCTGTGAGCGCTTTTCTGATGCACAGTTCAGTTGATGTGGGAATGCAGGGATCTTTCAGATCTCTCTGGAGTACAGCGAGTTTATCAATTCAAAATAAGCATTTACCGCAAGATACTCTTTGAAAAGATTCCCCATGCATCAAATTGTGACTGCAGGGAACTGTTATGCTCTGTTTTCCTTGAAGGACACTGTGTAACAGAGCTTTCAGCCTCACTGCTGTCTCCTGGTCTGACATGAGGGAATAGGTCTTCAGGAATCAGACCTCTAAAAGCAAGAGACTCCATCACTGGAGTCCTCCAGACTGTCAACCTGTCAGAAACTAGCAGCACCAATTCTGGGACAGCTGTACTCAACCCAGGGAAGATGTACACACATACACACACACGTCATATAATCAAACAGGTGAGGATTTGATTTTGAAATGTGAAAAAAATTCATACAGTCACAAGTGATTGCCGTTGATAGGCACGACATGCAGAGGAGCTAGGTGAACAGGTGTTTTACATCAAAACGGTTATTATATTCTGTATTTAACGCAGCAGTTATGTAATGGGAGACAAATTCACACAAACCTTTAAAGACAGACTTACCGTGAGCTCAGAGGTTTGTAATCGATGGAAAAAGCTTCTGTTGAAGCCACCAGACCACGTTATTTGAACTTTATTTTATTTTTAAAAAAAAATTGTTTATTAGCGGAATTCCTCCTGAAAAACTACACTACCCCTGATCAAGCAAAACAAGATCCACAATCAGTGAACAGCAGCAAACAAAGCATGCCAAACGAGCTCTGCGGTGAATGATGCTATCAAGTCGGTCGCCCTACACTCTCAAACAACTTTGTATATTTTTTTTACAATGCTTCATGCATGGGATTGTAGTTAATTTCTTCATGAAAGACAATAAGTGCACACAGCCTTGTATCTTTGTCTTTTTGTCCAATTTATTATTATTTTTTTGCCTCAAATCAAAGTTTGTAATGTAGTGTTTTACCTCAGAACTGGTTGGTTTGGTTATGAAATTCCTAAGGAAAAATGATTGGGGAAACCCTTTTTTTGTGAACCAAGATTGATGATACGCTTTGTTGCGCTTTTTTTGTGTGTTTTTTTTTTTGTAGATTAGCTGGAATGCTGTATTGACCAATCATCATCCAGGACCGGAACCATACAAAGTTTATAATAAAGTATTATGAATATCTTTCCAGTGAGTAACGAATTTATATATTACATATACAGGCTTCATTAAGAGTTATCGTTATATGTGCATAATATATATGATGACACAGTAAATTCAGTCTAGTTGCCTTGCTCTAACTCCATTGATTCTGTGATGGACGTGTCCTCCTCGCTCAGCTAATTGAAGTGACAGGGGGAAGCTGTAGCGTCGGCTCTCTGCCAGACCAAGCATGAGCAGTGACTTCAAGCCAGACCTTATGTTACGCAACACAGCGCTCACACTAACTGTCATAATGTTCAGATAGTCTGTACTGACAGAGGGGCTTCACTTTAACCCACGGTTTCTCATGAACCACCCTCATTATAATCAGATAAGAAAGGGGAAAAAAGTGACTGGCCAGGATAAACTTCAGTGTAACGGTTGAGGATTTGAACTGGCTTGTATAATTGCACACTATTGATATTGTCTTAGTTTATGGACTATTGTCTTAAAAAAATGTGGTTACAAGAGGATACTGACAATGGGAGTGAATGGGGCCAGTCCATAAACATTTAAGGGATAGTTCACCCAAAAATGAAAATTCTCTCATCATTTACTCACCCTCATATATACCAGATGTGTATGACTTTCTTTCTTCTGCAGAACACAAAGAATAGAATAATTTAAAAGAATATCTCAGCTTTGTAGGTCCATTCACTTCAAGTGAATGGTGGCTTGGACAAAAAGCAAATAAAGGCAGCATAAAAGTAATCCGTAAGACTCCGGTGGTTAAATCTATATCTTCAGAAGTTAAATGATAGGTGTGGGTGAGAAACAGATGAATACAAAAGTCTTTTACAAAAAGTGGGGATTTGGATAAAGGCAGTTTATTTATATAGCACATTTCATACACAATGGCAATTAACACAAAGTGCTTTACTTAAAAATTATAAAGAAAATACAAGATAAAATACATCTTATTACCAAAGAAAAGAAGGACTTAAATATTGATCTGTTTTTTGTCACCCACACCTATCATATCACTTTTGAAGACATGGATTTAACTTTATAAACATGGATACATTTTAGACCCTGTTGACTTGCATTGTATGTACCTGCAGAGCTGAGATATTCTTCTAAAAATCTTTGTTTGTGTTCAGCTGAAGAAAGAGGTCATACACATTTAGGTTAGGTTTATGCAGATTTTTTGCCATTTTTTTATTGTGGTGATTTTATACAGCAAAGGGCAAGAAATAGCAGTGCTACATTATATAAGTGTTTAAACGGAGCAGAGCCAAAGGGCAAACTGAGTACTTCATCTGTCTTAACCTGCGCTGTGTCCCAGTGTAAGGACGACAACAGATCTCAACCGTTCAGCTTAAACTACTGATACGTCAAACAACATTCCATTATACAAGTATATTTTCTCTTTATCTCTCCATGCCTGCGTCTCCCCATCCATTTCGCATCATA
This sequence comes from Xyrauchen texanus, assembly GCF_025860055.1. NCBI lineage: Eukaryota > Metazoa > Chordata > Actinopteri > Cypriniformes > Catostomidae > Xyrauchen > Xyrauchen texanus. The sequence continues at coordinate 6,639,484 of NC_068319.1, read as the reverse complement.
GGATGCATACATGTTCATATTAGCCCATTGATTTTCCAGCACTTAAATAGAAGATGCATCCCCCTCCCCACCCCCTCCCCACCCCCAATCTCCTCATGCAGTATTCTAAGACAAGACAGCACGCCATGTGGGTCACAGCCTACCAGACATCAGCCGTGTTTAGAGTGTCAATGTATGGGTATTTATTGATAGTGTATTAATAGTAGTGCTCTCAGTCGATGATTTTTTAAATTATTGTGATTAATCGCATAATTGTTTTGTAGTTCATTGCAATTAATCACAGATTTTGAAAGTGCTGAAATGTGACTAAATATACACTTATTTTTTGGTCAAAATGCATTTATTTCCATCTTAGGAAAGAAAACAAAACAATATGCACTAATATAATGCTTTATTACTAAAACAGGAGCACCAATTTGAGGAACATTAAACGTTTCCCAAAGTGTAACTGGGAGATTGACTAATTGAAAGATCTAGTTTCCCCATAGGTAGCATATTCATTGCAATGTGCATTAAAACTCTTAAACTTTCATCCTCTACAATATTAATCTGTCGGTAGATTGCGGCTATCCGCTTTGTTACAGAAATCGTGAAGCTGCGTTCATGATTCGTGTCAGAGCGTCAACGCCTGAGCTTTGAACTCACTATGAAAGAGATGTGTTTCCGGACAAATAGATCTCTTTCTGCGTTTTGGTGATAGGTAAGACTTGGCTTGCTTCTGTGGTAATTAAAATGCACCTTACAAGTCCCATCTGGGCTTGTTTTGTACACTAAAGAGCTCCTTTCTACATTATTTTATCACTAACAGGGTAGCGCTGTCAGAGATTCTTTTATTTAAATACAAAGCAACCTCCGCGGCTCTATCATATGAGCGTATTAAGACAGGACCACTGCGTTACGCTATTTTATGCTAGGCTTGTCGGCTAGTACTTGGTAGAAGGGCTCTGACGCTATGTCTGTTTGTGAAATGTGCGTCAGTGGAATTACTCCGGGCGGACTCTTTACAAAGGTTCCGCCCTTCACACAAGAGTTTGTCTTATTAACGGTAAACTTTTTTAATTAATGGCATGCTTTAACGCGTTAATTCTGACAGCTCTAATTTATCAGAGAAGACAAAGAAACAATGACTTTTATTGACCTGTATGAGTTTTTAATGTTTGCTTTGCATTCTTACGCACAACTGAACATTGAGTAGAGTTTTGTTTTTGGCAAATGTGGTATCAATAATATTCATAAGAATGTGTACGTAAAATGTGGTTCTAGCATGTACGTACATTTTCAAATGTTTAGATAGAAACGCTGAAACCATATTGTAACAACCAGTATAATTCGGGACAGAGAGGAGCACACAGCAGTCGTAATAGAAACACACAATCTTTTATTAAATGTTAAAACAAACAACAAGTCAACAGGATTCACACATTAAAGGTTAACAGGGTTACCCTCCTTTTCAGATGTGAGCAGGCAGCCTCCACCTTTCACGTGTAATGGTGTTGCCAGTCTAATGATATCACAGGATAGATGTGCAATCTCTGCATTTAGGACATCAGGAGCTCCCTAACAAAGATCCAGTCCTATAGCTACCTAACACATTTGGCCCCATCCCCCCCCCCCCCACCTAACAATCTTCACCACCAGAGACACTAACTGCCCGAGCTGCCGTTTAGCATGTCCCCAAAAATAATCAGAGCTTCCATCCCCAATCCTGAAAATGAGCCAGTTGCCTCTGGGCCCGTAATGAGTGTCCCTCCACAGGAACAGTAGACACAGCAATAGTCGGCCCAGAGACAGAAGATGCAGGGAGTACAGCAGCATCAGGCACTACAGAGGGCACAGTAGTCTGCAACACATTGACAGCGGCCACAGCAGTATTCAGTAGAGATGCAGAGGGCAAGGCAGTATTCAGTACAGATGCGGAGTGAAGGGCAGCATCCAGCACAGGTCAACAACAGTGTCAACAAATTCAGCGGGCAGAGCAGACACAGATGCAGACACCGCAGAACCCAACACTGCAGATGACTACAAGGAAAGCATTGAAAGCAAAGTGCAATTAAAACATTCCACCAGCCCATTAGATTGGGGATGATAAACCCACATAGCCATTCCTGCACAAGTACCCTAGCCACAGATGCTGCTTCTTGGTTTGGAAGAGGGGAACACCTCTGTCCATTTCGAAAAATAATCCCCTACCATCATAACATACTTATTTTTCTCAATGGTTTAAGAATATCTACCGTAACGGGCTCAAACGGTTGAGAAAGTATGGAGGACTTTTCCATGCACTCCCTACATCACTTTTTCATGTCTCCAAACCAACCAGGCCAATAAAATGTGCCGCTCACATCGGCAAAGGGTGTATCCAACTTCAAGTTCATCACATTATCAACCAGAAGTCGATGTATATATCGGTTTTGCCGATTTATGGAACTTATATGGAATTTATTACCATCTATTTGCATTAATTTATATCCAGTCACGATTATGCTTTAGCCAGCTAAGTTGTATATTTAAAGATAGTGAGAAATTTGATAAAAATATCTTCATGAAGTCAAGAGAAATGTATAAACAAATCAGAAACACATCTGATTTTAATAAAAAAATTTATACGTAATACGTATTTTGGTCTTTTTGATTAGATAATCATCAAGTGAAGTGGTACCATAAAGTGGTATCGGTGCATCCCTAATTTAAATGTTGTTTTTTCATTCAGTATAAATTTTTTAAACTATCGGTCGATTAATCGGTTATTGGCTAAGATTAAACTTAGTTAACGGTATCGGCAAAATCCTATTTCGGTCGACATATTGACATGTTTTCTTGAGAGTCAAACAAATCTTTACAAATCCTTTGACGACTGGTCATGACTGAAATTGCCAAAATTTAAACAAATAGTGTGTTTCATTGTCTAACAAAACAACATAACCCAGCCTAAGGAGGTTTAGCATGTCTCCCAGCCTGGCAAAGCTAGTCTTCAGCTGGTCTAGCTGGTCATTCAGGCTGACTACCTGACAAGTAATACACATCTCTCTGAAAACCAGCGAAACAGACCAGCCTAACCAGCTTGGCCAGGCTGGGAGACCAGCTAACCACCTTTAAGCGTAATTAAGCTGTTTTTTTTTTTCAGAAGGGTACAAAAAAGTATGTTTACCGTTAACATACAACTACCTACTATAATGAATGAGATTGCCCTGTGTTGGTAGTGTTATAGCACGTCCAGCAGAGTGAATGCTGAAAGACTTATCCAACATCTAAAGTGACTTGTTAAGTAAAAGAAAGCTCTTAGAAACCCCAGTGCATTAGACCTTTAGAGAGCAACAGTACTCATTGTACTATAATCTCTTTCTTTCTTCCTCTAGATTTTATGATTATTATGGAAGCATTGTTTGGTTTGCACATCCATTTAGCTGAAACCAGAGACGTGCATTAATATTAGCTGTTTAGCTCTCACAGGCATGATGACTTTACACCCTCCTGACACCATTTTAACATTCGAAAAGAACGCTAGAAATGGTCAAATTTCATTAAAAGTGAGCAATGTTTTGAGAGCGCCACAGAACAACATATTAAAATGCTATTAATGGCTTGCTTATAGAGCCCAACAGTCTGATGCCAGAAGAAACAATGCCATATTCATGCCAATTCATGCCATATTGACGTTGAGTGGAGTTAGTTGCTTGCCTGTTATGTTGTTGAACAGCAGGAAAAGAGTTACATAATGTAAAGCTCAGTAATGCATATGATATGCATGATTTCATTTGTGTATAGCAGACAAATTTGCCCTCTGTGGGGACAATGAACTGCAGATTTGGGGCAAAGTACCTTTTTAGCCATGGCATGTCCTTATTTAAAATACAATACAGAAGTAGAAGAAACTAAATAACTTGGTGTGTTCATGTTGACTGATCTTGACTGGCTGAACAACATAAACAGAATTTTGACTGAACAACGTAAACAGAATTAGCTGACTGCCTCGAAGTAGGTGGAGCTTCAGGTCACACCAACTGATGGGAGTAAACCAATGGGAGTAAAAAGGTGTTTATGAGACGGTAAGAAGGTTTCGTAAAGGTTCGCCCAACAGCAGCAAGCTGTTATGAAACACTGAACTAACTGCAAAAACAGATTTTGTTCTAAATTACATCACACCTGTTCTTTTTTCAATTTTGTATGAAGTATTTTGAAGTCTTTAACAGTGACATTCCTGAATCTGGATTAACCTATGGTTGAGTCTCACCGGAGACAGTATAAGATGAGATGGGTAATGAATGGGAGAAATTGTAATGCTGAATAATATGGCAGCAGTAGGTATGGAAATCCTGCCTTTTAGAGTTTAAAGAGCCAATCACCTTTTTGATACTGCCATCACATGTTCACTTGAACATGCATGCAAATTAGTCAGAGCAGCATGAGAAGTAGTATTTTTTTGGGTGATCCAAGTTGAAAAAGCATAATTTTTTATACAGTATTGGTCTGATATTATTGCCTAGTTTATATACGTTATTTGCGTAACCATAGACCAGCCATTCTGGAGATTTCAATCTTTCCCTATTCAAGTAAATAGGAGCTGTATTTGTATCCAATAGAGAAAGAGAAAAAGCTACCCAGAGGTGTTATATAACATGGCCGCAGAGTGACCTGACTTGCCTTCAAACCTAAAACCTTGTTGATTTCATCTTTAAGCACTAGGCCACCCCATATAACTGCTCATCTTGTAATACCAAATAACTGTTTTTCATTTAAATATGTTTCAAAACTTATGCGATTGCTTTGTCATAACATCCTCCATATCTGATCTTTGTTTTCCAGGCGGGGGCCTCCTCCATGTGGGCATCATGTTGCGGGCTGCTGAATGAGGTGATGGGCACAGGGGCGGTCCGCACACAGCAGCCGGGCTTTGGGGCTGGTGCCGGGCCGTTCCGCTTCGCCCCTAGTGCTGGATGTTCCACCTACCCCCCCAGCAGCGCCACCTCAGGAAGTACAGGCCTGGTGTGCAAAGCCTGCGGACTGGCTTTCTCCGTGTTCCGACGAAAGGTTGGGCAACTGTGGTTTATGGGATACGATTTGGCATGAATTAAAAGAATATTTTTCAGGATATTATCAAAAGATCTTTATAAAAATTTAGGTGGTTCACCGGTGGCCGGACCTGCTGACAAGTGCTCAAAATTCCTCTAAAACCATCAAAACAGACCAGTCTAAGCAGCTTGGTCATACTGGTAGACCAGCTTCAGCCTTTGGCTGATTTAAAGGAATGTTCAGGGTTCAGTACAAGTTAAGCTCAATTGAAAGAATTTGTTTGTAAAATGACTGTAAAAATGGTGATTTAAACAACTTTACACCTTAAATAATACACAAGTTTTAAGGAAAAGGAGGAATTAGTCGAAATAAATTTTTGTGGTAATCAACATTATGCCACAAATGCAGTTGATTGAGCTTAACTTATATTGAACCTGGAACATTCCTTTTAAGCTGAAAATGTGTGTAGAAATGTATGCTGCTCTGACTGCATCTTGTAAGTCTGGCATGAAGTTTTTTTGTCTGGCAAACGAAAGCTGTGATGAAAGCTCTGAACGTTAACTTTTCCACACAGCATCAGTGTTGTGTGATATCCTATCAGCACTTACACACCTGTCTGCAGATGCTGGGAGAACCGGACAGTGTGCTGTATCTGCACACCAGCGCGCAAATGCAAAGTCATGATGGATAGAGCTGGCATTAACTCAGAGTGGAATGGACTGATTGAACATGGTGGCATTTGATAACAATCACTGAGCCAGCCAACAGACACACAAGCGCTTTCTCAAAGAGTTTGAAAGCTAAAACCCCCCTCATGCAGCACTGATTGCACAGAGGTTAGAGATGGCAGCATTTGACAGTTCTTCTTCAGTGACAATCAGAAAAACTAAACCTTGATTTAATTAAATCACTAATCTTATAAAGTTGACCATATACTGCTTAAGGAAATTATCAGTAAGCTTTGTAAAAGTATTTTTTCCCTCCAGCCTATTAAGCACATGTTTATCATCAAGAGGCATTGCGTTCTATTTTAAGCATCATATTTGTGTACAAGCATCTAATAAACATTGTAGTGAGAGCTGATTCACAATCACGTGTATTCTAAACTGTAAACATTTCAAAAACATTTGCTGAATGTTGTTCTAATGTCAGACGGACTTAAACTATAAATTGCAGATGAGCAAATACACTAAAAATTACAGTAAAAACATGTTTGATCTATTTATTATTATTTTCCACATTTTATAATAATAGTAGTCACCAAAACTCTGAAATAGCAGAAAGAGCCTTATGCAGTAACTAAAAGAAATGTAAACAACTTAAAACTCTTGTGTTTCGATTAATTAACCTAGTATTCTCTCGATCAACTTTACTTAGAAGTTTGACTTTATTTCTTCTGTTGAGCACAAATGTAGATTTTTAAAAGAATATCTCAACTCTTTAGGTCCATACAATGCGAGTGAATGGGTACCAAAAATGTGAAGCTGCAAAAAGCTCATTAAGGCAACATGAAAGTAATCCAAATGACTCCAGTGGTTAAATCCATGTATTTAGAAGAGATAAAATAGGTGTGGGTGAGAAACTGTAATTATTTAAGTCCTTTTTTTATTATAAAATCCTCCTCTCTGCCCAATAGATGCCGATATGCATGAATAATGTGATTCGGCAAAAACAAAAGAAGAATGTGAAAGTGGAGTTTTATAGGAAAAAAGAACTTACATTTGTATCCATTTTTGACCCACACCTATCATATCGCTTCTGAAGATATGGATTTAACTACTGAAGTCATATGGATTCTTTTTATGCTGCCTTTTTGGGCCTTCAAATTCTGGGCACCATTCACTTGCATTGTACGGATCAACAGAGCTGAGATATTCCTCTAAAAATCTTTGAGTTTGATTTCAGTAGAAGAAAGTAAGTCATACACATCTGGGATGGCATGAGGGTGAGTAAATGATGAGAGAATTGTTTTCTGCAATGTATACAATCTTTAATAAAATGCATAAATCAAATAATTTGCTTGACAACATACAGTGCTCTACAAAAGTTTTAAGCAGTTGTGAAAAGTTTGTGTAGTAAAGATGTTTTCAAAAATAATGCCATGGGTAATTACAGATATCAACTGACTATGCCCCTATGCCTTGAAAACAGCACCAATTCTCCTATGTAGACTTGCGCACAGTTATTCATGGTCGTTGGCAGATAGTTTGTTCCAAGCATCTTGGAGTACTTGCCACAGTTCTATGTAATTTAGTCTCTTCATGTAATCCCAGACTGAATCTGTGGTGTTGAGATCTGGGATCTGTAGGGCCATGCCATCATATTCTACTCTTTTTGTAAAAGGAATATTTGGAAATCTAAAATTGATATTTTCTACTGACACACTAAAGCAGTAGATTAGAAAATAACCATCATAAGACAAATGTTTTTGTGAAACATCTAATGTGCTCAGCAATGTATGTGTGTGTTCAGGGGATCTCTAATGCTTGCTTTCTCTTCTCTTCACTCTGGCAGCATGTTTGTTCGGACTGTAAGAAGAGTTTCTGCTCGCTGTGCTCTGTCCTGCAGGAGAACCTGAGGCGCTGTGCCACCTGCCACCTGGTGTGGGGCACGGCCTTCCAGCGGCCACTCTTAATGCGACTCCGTGTTAAAGACCTGCGACAGTACCTCACGCTGCGAAACATCAACACAGACACCTGCAGGGAGAAAGAGGACCTTGTGGACCTCGTGCTCTGCCATCTGGGTGCTGAGCTTGAAATCGGAGATGATGATGATGAGGAGGATGAAGCGGAGGAGCTGGAAGCAGACACGGATAGCCTACCAACACTTCCGCACTCTCTTTCCAGTCCGCCTGCCTCTGCTGCATGCTCCACATCCCAGCAGTCCACATCCCAGCAGTCAGCGCTGCCCGCAACCGTCTCTCAGGGAGAAGCTCTCAGTCGCAGCAATAGCTCAGGGACAACCAGTCAGGTGAGGCTCTGGAGGAGGGATGGCAATTCTTAAAAATTCTGGTTCTGATCAATTTGTTTAGTTTTTAGTAGGGCTGTCGATTTAACACATTAACTTGCCATTACTTACCATGTAAATAATTAAATGGACATGAAGTAATTATCTGAATTGAAATTGCGTTATTATGCGAGAAGAGTCTCCAGAAACAGCTGAATTCCTCTGGTTTGGGTCAGAGGTCTGTTGGTGTTTTTGTTGTGAAAATGACTGTCTGACTCATTATCACACTGTGGTGTGGGGACATGGTCATGTGTCGGTCTGCGGGAGAGAGAGAGAGAGCAATAAGGCTTGTCACACCTGGTTTGTAATTAACCCTAACACCTGTGTCTTGTTATAGTGATGCAGAGCGAGACATAAAAGAGATTACAACTCAGCTGTTAGTAGTACCGAAGAGCCGTCGGGAAACACTCCCTTCATGCGGTGGAACCAGGTGTGACAAGCCTTACCGCGCTCTCTCCCTCTCCCGCAGACCGACACATGACCATGTCCCTACGCCACACACACACGTATTACAAGACTTGCCAAATAAATGAAATGTTGATTTGAGTTGAAATCATTTCATCAGGTCACTTGTAGCGATTGCTGAGTGATCTTCGGTCGTTTTTCGTAAATAACAGACAATTGGATGGCGCAAATGACCAATCAGAATGGAGTATTCCAGAGAACCGTGTTGTAAATGTATATACAATTTTTATTGTGGTTAACGTTACTTGAAAAGATTTTCATCAACAACGTTTGTTTGATTAATTACACATAATTCGTCAGTTATGTAGCAATTGAGGAATGATGCGATGCGTGACGTGGACAACCATTGTTGTCCTAATGTAGCAATATACATTAAAGCACATCAACAGTTTAAAGTTTTACATTTAAGGTATGACTGACTGTGTTTAATGTTTTAGAACAAAATAGCAAGTATGAAAACATTCAGGCAAAACATTCAAGAACGAAAAAGAACAAAATGTTTTGTAGAACGAATCTGAAAATGGGAACGAAGTCCCTTTCAATAGTTCCGGAGTGAAAACTTTATTTTTAAATGTTGGTAACCAGTCAATGTTGTTCTGATCATTTTTTTTTTTTTTTTCATGAAACCAAAGTCTAAATGGTTTATTACTGTGAATTTTCAGAATGACACCACTTCCAGCCCCAAAATTGAGGCTTCTCTCTTTTTAGTAGAACATGATAAGAATGTGCTTTGATCTGTAGGAAACTGCTGCATCACACATTACCTTAATGCAGTGTGTGGATGTGTCCACCTGTGACATACTGAAGACCTTTTAGACAACTATGTATAATTACTTTGTATACATGCAGTTAATCCAGATACAAGGAACAATATTAAGGTCATATTGCATTTCTCAGTTGTTTCCAAGTCTTTACTGACTTATTGTTAGATATGATGCGTTTATGCAGATTTAATGCTGCCAGGTTTTTACAGAGATCTGTAATTAAATAAATAAAATGAAATAATTCAATAATTATTACTTGTTGAAAATAAAATAATTTGGCTTGTATAAAATTACATTTAGTTCAAACAAGCCCAATCAGTGTGTGTGCGTGCATGCAGGAGAGAGAGATTTTGGCAATTAAATGATTTTATTAAATATTTGTAATATTTTTGGGGATGTATTTAATTTTAAGAATGCATTTATTGAAAAGATGTTATTTTATATAGGTTACTGTGTACTTTGCTTGTTATGGTATCTATTCTGATGATTTTATGCTGATCCCCACATGGGACAAACATTTAATAGCTAATTATTACTTATTTTGGTTGAGGCAAGTCCCTTGTATTGAGCATGTTTTTCCAGACCGGTTCCTTTTTTACTTAAGATCTGGTAACAATGCAACTGGTACATCACCCACCCTTAGCACAGAGTACTGAATGAAAGAATGTTATTAACTGGTCTTTAATTTATTTTTGACCGGTTACCAATTGGAAAGGAAAGGAGGCTGTGGAAAGCTGGAACTGGAATGAAAAAAATACAGTTTCTGCTAAGAGTGAACCAAAATTATAAACATTTTGCTTTGAGTCCCTGCTTATGTTACTCATAAATTGAAAACTACTATTGTAAAAATCCATAAAAAATTATTGAGGAAACCCATGGTGAATTAACCAAATTGATACTATGACTGAACAGCTCTATTTTGATTCCACCTAACAATTCTGGTCCTTCAACCATTCACATTATTATCTGGACATTTATGAAGTAATCGAACACAAAATAAAACGAATGAAAAAGAAAACAAAGTCATTTCATGTGGTCTTTAAGCTGCTTACAGCCCGTAGTTACTGAACAATCAGCTCTGATGTGCGTTGATGTGACGTGACCGCATGGTTTCTTGAAACAGCTGTATCCCACGAGGCTAGCCGTGACATTTAAGCTTTGCCTTTTTCAGATTTGATATGCTGAGCACATGACATAATGTTAAAACAGGTCTTCTGAAAATTCCTTCCTGCGCGACACAACTAAGTACACTTAGAGGGAGTCGGGACACAGACAGCTGCACGGGGCAAATGAGTAAGCAGCAAAGTTTGTTAACTTAATTATTTCACCCTGAAAATTTTAATAGTACTAAAGTGTGCACTTTGTAAAAGTGTGTGCCTGTGTGTGTGTTTGAGGAGAGACTGTGATGTGATTGTGACTCAATAGAGGGTAGGCATGCTGACCCACAGCCAGCAAAGCTGTGAGAATTCATTCCATGTGCTGAGCTTCCCTTATAAACACAGTCAGTTCTTTAGCCAGACAGCAGACAGGAAGAACGCAGGACCATTAGCTAATTGTTGCAAAGAGGAAGAGAGAGAAAGACAGGCCTCTGTATTTCCAACAAAGATTTGTTGGTCTGACTTACTTTTGATAAAGCATTTCAAATCAATAAAAGTGTATTAAAGTTAGCATGATAAAAACATAAATATATGTACAGTGGATCAGATTTGCTTTGGAGAAAGAAAGTTAGTTGTCAGTACAAGTTAAGCTCAATCGATAGCATTTGTGGCATAATGTTTATTACCATAAAAAAAATATTTTGGTTTTAAAGGCAAAAGTGGTAGTAAAAGTAAGACATTTGCAATGGGGCCAATTCTTGTGTACTTTTGAAATATGGTTTCAAAAGAATATCGCCATAATACGCAAACATTATAATAATTCCTTACATTTATTTAGGGCTTTTCTAGGCACTCAAAGCGCTTTACATAGAATATGGATGATGCGACGGCAGCCATAGTGCGCCAGAACGCCCACCACACACCAGCTATTGGTGGGGAGGAGTAGAGTGATGTAGCCAATTCAGGGATGGAGATTAATATGAGGCCATGATAGAAAAGGGCCAATGGGGGGAATTTGGCCAGGACAAATTTTTAATGACCACAGAGAGTCAGGACCTCGGTTTAACATCTCATCCGAAGGAAGGTGCCTTTTTACAGTATAGTATTCCCGTCACTTTACTGGGGCATTAGGACCCACACAGACTGTTGGGTGAGCACCCCCTGCTGGCCTCCATAATACCACTTCCAGCAGCAACCTTGGTTTTCCCCAGGAGGTCTCCCATCCATACTGGCCAGGCTCAACCCTTCTTAGCTTTAGTGGGCAACCAGGCAAGAGCTGCAGGGTGATATGGCTGCAATAACTGCAATGCAAATGCAACAATTATACACGTTCACATGATTTTAGTGTGATGATATCGCTTACTAACCTTATCAGTGTAATGTGATAACTTTGTAACGCAACACAGGTAAACCCTGTAAGTGATTTTATCACTGTAAAATCATGTTAACGTGTATAATATTTACGTCTAGTGGCTATACTTTTGAAATTGTGAGAAAAAAAAAGTACTCTAAATTCTCCTCCCTACCCGGTGGGTGGCGATATGCACAAAGAATGCAAATCCCAAAAAAGACAAAGAATGTGAAAGTGGAGATTTATAGTACAAATATTTTCTCAACCACACTTATCATATCTCTTCTGAAGACATGGATTTAACCACTGAAGTCGTATGGATTACTTTATACTGCCTTTATGTGCTTTTGAAGCTTCAAAGTTTCAGTCACCACTCACTTGTATTGTATACTTAGTCGAGATATTTTCTAAAAATCTTAATTTATGTTCTGCTGAAGACAAAATCTGATACATCTGGGATAGCATGAGGGTGAGAAAATGATGAAAGAATTAAAAGTTTTTGGTGAACTATCCCTTGAAGTAGCTAAGTGTTCGGATATAGCAGGTTTTTAGCCTTAAAACTAAAATAAGTTTTTTTTTTGTGTGTGTGTGTTTTATTTTTAGGACCATGGAGATGCTGCATCAATTGCTCTCCTCAACCTGGAGCCTCATGAGGAGATAATGGAGGTAAGAGAATCTTGTCTCTTTGTCCTCTTTCTCTACGACAGCATGACAACAAATCAACCTGCGTACATTTACAGTATTATGCCACTGACTGTGAGGATGATTGGCTTACTTTGAAATACACTGATTCACATCCATTAACATGCATAATTTAATGCTCCTGATACACCTACAGAAAGACAGAAATGTCTTCTGATGTAATATGAGGTTAGTGTTGTTGTACGGTTGTGGACTGCAGTTGATTGCTACTGTATAACCCCTCACTCCATGTGTTTTGCACTGAGCAGGCAAGCCCGGCGACGCAGAGACGGGCACGCGCCTCCCTCTCAGACCTGTCTCAAGAGGACGACATCGAGAGTCTGACGATACGGCAGTTGAAAGAGATCCTTGCACGAAATTTTGTCAACTATTCAGGCTGCTGTGAGAAATGGGAACTGGTGGAGCGTGTCCATCGACTCTACAGAGAGAACGAACACAACAGAAGATCCAGTAAGAACACCAAACAAATTATTCTTTTTTTTATTATTTATTGTGATGTTGTGTTCATTATATAATCAGTCAATGGAATGTCAACCATAACTTGACAGTTCTAATCCTATAGTAGGAAAAGTTAACTATAATGGGACACGGGTGATAAACCGTTATGGGTTGCACAAGAAAAGAGTAATAAATCTACTGACCAAATGCCATAACATTGGCATGTACAAAAATGTTCTTTGGATACTTCATAAGACTTAGCTATATAATTGGCAAAATAATGAGAAGGAAACTCTGTGGTCAACTTTTGTAGATGTTCACGCTGGAAATAGCACAGACGTACATTGAAAGTGTTGGGCCATTTATTCACATTATTCAGTTCCAAAAAAGACACAGAGCCTTTCCTGATAGACTTAAAACATGTCAAGGATCAGAACAAAATCAACTTTGGCTAATATGATTGTCAAAATGCCTTGTGTTCTCCATAAAATAGTTTTTTTCTCATTTCTTCCTTTGCAGTGGAAAACGTTAGCAACGTGTCTGCAGGTAAGCTAATAAATATGCTACATGTATTGTGTGTGAGATTCATGTTTTTTAACCCTGGTTTAAAGGAATAGTTTATCCAAAAATGAAAAATCTCTCATGATCTACTCACCCTCATGCCATCCCAGATGTGTATGACGTTCTTCTGCTGAACATAAACAACAAAATGTGTTTTTGAAGAATATTTTAGCTCTGTATGTCCATATAATGCAAGTGAATTGGTCTAAAACTTTGAAGCTCCACAAAGCACATAAAGGCAGCATAAAATTCCTCTTTAGGACACCAGTGGTTTAATTCATGTCTTCTAAAGCAATCCAGTCAGTTTTGGTTGAGAACAGACTACAATGTAACCCAATTTTCACTATAAATTTTGGCATCAGCGTTTTTTGAGAGACACATTTCGTTAACGCAACCACACGTTATTATAGATATTTGGCAAAGTTTTGTTTGTACCTTTCTTTAGTAAAGCATTAACATGGGGGCCTTGGTAGCTCAGTGGTAAAGACGCTGGCTACCACGCACAACAGTCTCTAGAATTTACTCAGAATGGTGCCAAAAACAAAAAATATCCAGTGAGCGGCAGTCCTGTGGATGGAAATGCCTTGTTGATGAGAGAGGTCAACAGAGAATGGCCACTGGTTGGAACGGATAAAGTTTACGGTAACTCAGATAACCACTCTGTGCAATTGTGGTGAGAAGAATATCATCTCAGAATGCTGTTCTGAGATGCGGGTAGGTGCTGTTTTGATGGCACAAGGGGAACTACACAATATTAGGCAGGTGGTTTTAATGTTATGGCTGATCGGTGTGTGTAATATATATATATATCAGTGAATGCGATTTGTCAAGATGTGATATTAGGCTGTTACATTTGTCATTTAGCAATAGACAACCAATCTAAAACCAAACAGTGCTTGCCTCCATTAAATGTTCATGATTTGTACAGTCACAGAAACGTCCACTTACTATCTAGTTTTGCGTCTGAGGGAAACAGTTAAAATGTCAAACAGTGATGGCTAACGCATTAACTGGAAGGATGAAGAATTATATTAGTTGATTTATGTGGAGACATTTCCACAGATGACGAGCAGTTATTAAAACAGGTTGCGTGTTCGTTGTGTGCTCTACTGGTCCAATCAATGTTATTAACCTCAGAAATGTGCAAATGAGAAAATAAAACCACAGTTTACAGACATGCAGTGTGAAATCTCAGAACCTGACAACCCAGGATTAATTGCTAATTTAGGATGAAGTATAAACTGTGTGAAATTTGGACCAGTGCTAATGCTAAATCATGCTAAAAAATGCTAACCCTGCTATTACTGTATTTGTCAAAGTTGTAGCCTACCCTGTACCTATATGCAATGGAGGTATTGGAGGTAAGATTCAGTCTTTGTGTAATGCTGCTGTAACATCATTTGAAATCATCTCATTACCATGAATGTGGGTGAAAAGTGATTCTACATACCAATGCATGCTGGCAGTGGCTTAAGTTTGATATGTGGCTCTCATGTGTATGATCATATTTGTGTCTGACAGCATGTCATGAATTGTGCTCCTAATGTGATCTGTCTGTCTTTTTATAGCCTGTCACATTACTGTACTTGCTCTTGCCATCATGAATCAATTTAAGGATTAACACTTCTTGAACAAGAGCCCAAACTGATATTAAGATCCCAAGATTATAGCCACCCATTCTGGCACAATATTTTAAGTGGCTTTTTGGAGATGGACCAGATATTTTTGTGGTTTAGCAGGCTTTCAGGATGTACACTATTCATGATTTAGTTTTTACAGCACTTAATTGAGATAACGAAGACATCAGCAAATACAGGCTTAGTCTGGAGTACAGTACAGTTGAAAGCAGATATGTTTTATTGAAGGGTTCAACCACTGGCATTGACTGGCTAGAAGGATGTCAAATAGAGGAAAGGCAATATGTTAAAGGAATAGTTCACAATATTCATTATTTACCTCATCTTCATGTTGTTCCAAACCTGTATTCTGTTATTTTTTCTGTGGAATACAAAATATTTTAAATTACAAAATATTTTAAATTTTGTATTGGTACCACTGCTGTCAAGCTCTAAAAAGGACCAAAAATTCTATGAAAGTAGACCATACGATATTGCTAGGCAGTTCAGTTTATTTTCATTTGATTATTTAATTTAATTAAATTTCATTTGCACAGGTGTCACATTACACATTCAAACACACACAAAAATGCAGGACACAAAAAAATGTCAAAGTCAAGATTAATAGGAATTCGTCAGAATAAACTTAAATAATTCAATTAAAACGATTTATAAGGTAACATTTTAATAAATACAATTTAAAAATATAGCTGCAAGCAGCAATTACGGGGCCAAGCACACCAACAGCAAACATTTAGATTAAATATAGAATTCCTGTGATGATTGTAAGCATAGTGGTGAAAAAAGATTTGTTGTATTATACAAAATCTTATATCTTTTGAGCAATAGGTGGCGCTGTCACCAAATTGATATGGTATTGTTAGGGCTTGGACACAATGTCATATATGAAGTTTCATGTCAATACACTGAAGCTTTCAACAGATAAAGCCAAATGTATATGAACATACTCGGCATGACCCATTGAAGCTAACGACATGTCTCATGACAATAGGCTAAATTAATCAAAAGTTATAAGCATTTCTTTGTATCTTTTAATCACTAGGTGGCGCTGTCTCCAAACTTATTTAGTACCTTCAGAGCATGGCCCCAATGACACATACAAAATTTCGTAATAATACGCCAATGCGTTTGTAATGCACAACAATTTAAGACAAAATTCAAAATGGCCGACACACAGTATGGACAACATAGGAACATTGGGAAACATTTGACTCAGTATAACACAAGGAATCTAAAGAGATCATTCTCATGATTTTAGTCCAAACTAAGCAAAATAAGTAGGGCTGTCGATTTAAAGTAGGCTACGTGTTAAATGTCTTTTCGATTAATCATGCCCCAACGTGTACATACATTACGTAATAGAAGTACGGATTTTCCTACCATACGAGCTGTAAGTGGGCAGAGAGATCTTAATGTTCATTACCTACATGAAGCATTTGTAGAGGAGATGTCAGCAAGCAAAATCACAGACTTTTTCAAGCTTGACGTACATCTGTTCTTTTATGAGCCACGTGAAAAGGCGGCAGTGTGCCTCAACAAACCTCAGCCAAAGCAGTGCAACCAAAAAATGTGATTCGCTCACTCTGGGGAAGCAGAAGCACAACAGGTGGGAGAAACACTACAGAATACAGAAATCTTGCGACGTGATTTTCGAAGTTTCCACTGCTAAAAATGCGGCATTTATGACACTGAATACCAGTGAGACGGTCCAAAGGTTTCTGTCCGAGGCACGCATAAATAAATAGAGCAACTATAAAAATAGCGCAGATGGAATGCAAGTATGCATACTTTGAGAACTGGACACATTTTAGTGAGAGACCCCAAATTTGGGTCAGTTACATTTGATACTGTCTTCAATCATTGTGCCCAATTTCAGAACTTTCCTATATACAGTTCTATGGACTGCCATAGACTTTCTGAGGGAAAATAATAATAATAACAGATTCAATAGAAGTTTCGTACCTTTGGTGCTAGACCCCTAATAAAATTACCATTTTAAATAAGGGAATAATATTTTTTTTTTTTTAAGTCATATAATAGTTTTGTGTGTGGAACCAATACATTTTTTATTGTATTTTTATATTCACAGAAAATCTTCTATGCAAGCGTGAGTAAATAATGACATCTATCTATCTGTCTGTCTGTCTCTGATACTGTAAGGTGTGCAAATATGCAAAGCAGTGTAGTGTGTGATAGAGCAGGCAAACAAAAGATTTCTGTCTTGTCTTGCAGATGGAATGCAAGTTGCTCAGCTGGGCGGCGTTGATGAGAACCTCTGTCGTATCTGCATGGATGCCGTTATAGACTGTGTTCTGCTGGAGTGTGGTCACATGGTCACCTGCACAAAGTGTGGCAAGAGAATGAACGAGTGCCCTATCTGCAGGCAGTACGTGGTGCGGGCTGTGCACGTCTTCAAGTCTTAACACAGGGCCTCTAGTGGAAAATCAACACACACACACTGCTGGATCGAGCAGTATGGGGCCATGACTGGACAAAGTGACTGCCCCTGTATTTTCACACTGAATTAAAGGGATAGTTGTCCCAAAAAGAAAAATTCTGTCATGATTTTGAATGGACATAAAAACTGTTGATATGACTTGGGTTCTATATTCCAAGCTTTCTGGAGACAAGCAATAGCTTTATATGAAGAACATACCAAAATATGTCATTAAATCTTGACATCCGCCCTAGTTGTTCTTAAACAAATCATTCTTCTTTTTGAGGTTAGGTCTTATTTAAAGAATCGGCTGATTTGCTTGAAACTAACATATGAGGGTGAGTAAATAATGACAGAATTAAAAATTTTGGGTGAACTGTCTCTTTAAAGTCGTAAATGGTGGCACTGCGCACACACTTATTTCAAGTGCAAGCATTTCCTCCTGGCTCTTTTGTTTGGTGATTCATTGACACTGTACTGGAGTTTGAATCAAATCTGTGGTTAGTAAGCCAGGGAAGATGGACTGTAATGGAAAAAAATATATAAATATGAAAGATTAAATGATTCCTGTAAACATTTGGAAATATTTTATTTTATGTGCAATATTAGAATTCCTTACGTGTGCGTGTAGAGAAACCGATTGCCATTAAGATGCATGTTGTCGTAGCGACAGTGAAGACCAATGCGTGAAGGGAGAATAGGTGCCAAAGTAGAAATGTGCAGAATGGCTTCTGGGTTGTTTTTACATGCTATTGTTTATAACCTTTTTTCCATGTATTTAATCTGCTATTGCCACAATATAGCATCCATCACACAGGATCAAACGACCATCGAGCAGTGAAGTTATCTACAGCAACGGTGACGGCAAGTTGAAAGAAAATATATTTTCAAAGAGTCACTGGAAACCAGCATCTGCCGTTATGTAGCTTATCACTGGAACCTCGATTTTGAAACTTTTTGAAGTGGAAAAACATACTTGCGACTTAAACTGGCCACATGCCATGATTGGGTTTGATTAACAAAATGTCACATTTTATCTGTTGGTCAAAAAGAAAAATCTGCTTTTATCTTCATCTCAAGCAATACCATGATGACAGATGGCTATTTTTTGGTGTGTTGTATTGTTCCACACAAACCTGTGTGTACATTTTCAAATACACTGCCTGGCCAAAAAAAAAAAAAATTGCATATTTCAATAATTTGTTGGACTGCCTTTAGCTTCGATTACAGTGCACATTCGCCATGGTATTGTTTCGACAAGCTTATAGAATGTCACCACATTTATTTCCATCCAGAGTTGCATTAATTTTGTCCAACGTATTGTTTAATGACGGGAGAGTCGAACCACTCCATAAAGTCTTCTCCAGCACATCCCAAAGACTTTCAATGGGGTTAGGGTCAGGACTCTGTGGTGGCCAACTCATGTGAAAATGGTTCCTCATGCTCCCTGAACCACTCTTTCACTATTTGAGCCTGATGAATCTTGGCCTTGTCCTCCTGGAATATGCTTGTGCTGTCTGGGATGAAAAAATCCATTGATGGGATAACCTGGACAATCAGTACATTCAGGTAGACAGCTGACTTAATTTTATCACTGCATAATTTTACTGAGCCTAGACCTGACCAACTGAAGCAACCCCAGATCATAACACTGCCTCCAGAGGCATGTACAGTGAGCACTATGCATTCCTTTCTTACCCTGATGCACCCATCACTTTGGAATAAAGTAAATCTGGACTCATCAGACCACATGGCCTTTTTCTATTGGTCCACAGTCCAATCTTTATGCTCACTAGCAAATTGAAGTAATTTTTCCGATTAGCCTCACTAACAAATGGCTTTCTTGAGGCCACACAGCTGGGAATCCCAATCCTGAAAGAATTGTTGCCAGCTGAAACATTTTAATCACTGCAATAATGATCCAATCATAGGCTCTTAACGGAGAAAATTATCATAATATGTTATCAGAGATTTAGGAAACATGCTAAGAAATAATAATGGAAAATAATGCTACAGCCAGGATATTCTACATTGCAATGTCCCTTCTATTTGTGTTTTGGCCTGTGTGATCCCGCACACTGCCCTTATCCCAATTGTAGTTCGACACCCTGGGTTGACAGATTTGAATCAAGTTAGCGGGCAAACACAGTGCGCTGCAGCCATGGAAGCCAGCAATACATCTAGTTAACATTGACAGAGATATAAAAATTCCACATGAGTTGGTTTATAATTTGCAAACAATTAAAACATTTCAAATGCATACATTAGCTGATGAACTTACAGTGTAATGCTCCTCGCTTGCCATTGTCAGTTTGCTCATCCCTGTTGCATGTTCTCAACCTGGAAACCCGCATGCAGTGCCCATTATAAACACTTGATGTCAGTGTTACATATTGCTCCTTTAAGCATATGGTTTTTATGTCCAAATTGCGCCTATCTTTTTCTTTTCTTTTTTTTTTTGTCCAGGCTGTGTATTTCCACAAGCAGTACTACATGGATTACATTTTATTTCAGTTAAATCTAATGATTTCCTTCCCCCTCTTTTGGGAATATTGAAGTCTTCTAATCTAGATAATGGTAAGATACTGAGAGGGAATTGTCATATTCCTCTATATGCCCTTCGTTTGCTGTGAATTATGTTGTCAAAAATAATTTAGTATGTCTGTGGTATTGCCTAGACAAACAAATAATGGAAAATTTAACCAATTAATTGCATAATATTTTATATAGATGTGAAAACAAGATGTACACCAAGTATATGAATATACTTTCATCCGTTCTTCTCTCTCTTTTTTTTTTTGTTTTTTTTGTTTTTGGTGCCCCTTCAGCATTCCCTAGAATGTAAACATAATTAATTTAGTTGGTTACATTTTAAACCAGCCTAAAAGAAAATTCTACAGTAGAATTGATATGTCTCAGCCATGTATTTAAAGTCATGTATGTTTTAATTGTTGTTTTAAAACATATCCACCACTGTTTACCCAACATTGACACTGTGCATACGTTTCTAATGCTGCTATCTTTAAAGATGTCACAGTAGGCAACTACTCTTGCAGAGCAGACAATTGAATAGAGGTCTGCACGGGCCTCTATTCCATTGAAACTTGTACCCGATACCGTCAGATTATAAATTCGAACCTGACCCGAAATCGCTCACTATCTTTATCAATTCTTATCCTAGCAAGTACTGTTGCAATAAGCTATTTATATTTTTGGAAGCATATAGGCAACATTCGTAACAGTACTGAAAGCAGGGCGGCCCGACCCAATAAACAAACTAAACATTTGTTTAGGGCCCCGTGATTGGTTCGGGGCCCCACCCACCACCCCCATTTATTTGATTTTTTTGCCAATCAATTACTCTAATCAACAAAACACAGCCGTATCAATGAAACGTAGTATGTTTCATTTTGTATATTTTTTTCTAAATTAACTAGAATTTTCTAGAAACCTGTAGGGCCCCATACACTATTTTTGTTTAGGGCCCCCAAAACCCTAGGTCCGGCCCTGACTGAAAGAGTAAACAGTTTTAACAAGGCACATCAGCCCCTCAGTACACTAGCAGAACGTGAAAAAGCATTGATTTACCGTTTATGTGTGTTTTACTTAAATTTTGCTTGGTACAGAACAAACTGGAATAATATGAAACAATGCAACAGTCCCCTCTTTATAACCTGAACTTGACCAGAACGTTTGGTGTGAACGGCATCAGTGAGTGAGAGCACGTGCGCGATTCAAGTTCGGTAGCCCTTTTTATTTTTTCAGTAATTACAAACACGAACCCGAAGTCCTACTTGAAAAACTGACCCGAAACCCGTCGGGTCTGACCTCTAAAATGGACAAGATTACACTCTAAATTAAGTGAGCGCTGGAAGAAGTTTTGTGTCTGGTCTTTGTATTTTGGAATGTTGAACTTTTTATTTTGGTAATTCCAAGATGATTTATTAAATTTAATAAAACATGGTACCTTGAACTAACAAAATAAAGATTTTTCTCATTTAAGGATTTCATGTGTTGCAAAATGCTGATCTGCGTCTCCTAGTGGCTGTGAATTAGTAGAGCGCACTTAATTCAGATGCAATAATTCAGTCAGACTAAATGGTTATGATTCCATTTAATTAACGATTGTATACTGGTAATAATGGACTTAATACCTGTATTCAGTTCCTATTACACCGACACACCAAGGCTGTAAGATGTTTAGTATTCAATTGACAGAGACAAGAAAGGGAGAACCAGTGTTGGGCAAGCTACTCAAAACATTTAGCTAGCTAAGCTAACAACTACTCAACAGGAAAAAGTAGTAAGTTACACTACAAACTACACGCCAAATGTAGCTTGCAACATTTAAGCTACTTTCAACCGCAGGTGCACAGAGCATACTGTCATAGACAAAGCATCTAAAAGACGTATTCACACAATGTTTATCAAAGCCTTGGTACAGTATATTAAAGTAGTGATGGGAGTCGAATCCAAAAGAGTAAATTCCTTGACTCTGACTCATCCTGGACTCGCCCAACTCTGAAACAGGTATCGATTCTTTTGTTCAACTCCATAACTTTATGAACAGGATGTTGTGCTTGGCTCAAAATAATGAATTGAAGTTCTTTAAGGGTTGGTTCACCCAAAAATGAATATTATGCCATAATTTACTCACCCTCAAGCCATCCTAGGTGTATATGACTTTCTTCTTTCAACCAAACTCAATTGTCACTTCTCACCAGAGCTTGTGCTACACCTACGTCATACGCCGAAACTCGACTCTTTTGTGAATGCACAGA
The DNA here is from genome assembly GCF_025860055.1 of Xyrauchen texanus. Classification (NCBI taxonomy): domain Eukaryota; kingdom Metazoa; phylum Chordata; class Actinopteri; order Cypriniformes; family Catostomidae; genus Xyrauchen; species Xyrauchen texanus. The sequence goes on along the minus strand of NC_068319.1, from coordinate 6,617,235 downwards.
TGGCCGTTACTGGAAGCCAGTTATTATAGTTTAAAAAGTTAATAATATGGATATTTTTTCTTACAAAAAAAAACATCCCTTCGCATCAGAAGGCCTTTATTAATCCCCTGGAGCCGTATGGATTACTTTTTTGATGGATGTATGCATTTCTTTGGGCTTTAAAATCTAAGGTACCATTTACTCCCATTATAAAGCTTGGAAAAGCCAGGATATGTTTTAATATAACTCCAATTGAGTTTGGCTGAAATAAGAAAGTCATCTACACCTAGGATGGCTTGAGGGTGAGTAAATGATGGGATAATATAAATGTTCCTGATTTTGCACAATAATCTTACTTCTAACATTGTAAATTTTACAGATAGGAATTAAAAAAAAATTCACACAGTCATGAAAAGTTCAAAGATGCAAAACATCATTACTGGAAAAAATAGCTGTATTTTTAAGATCAAACAGTGCAAATACATATTCTCTCTATATACACACATTAACGAAGCCAAGGGAAGTAATGTAGTCATATGGAAAATGGAATGTACCTGTACAACATCTTATAATAACTTAAGAGGACAACAGGTCTTAAATTAACATTACAAAAACATCCACACAGTTGTCAACTAGTATAGATAGGAATTTGTTTAACTTCCTACAGCGTTGAAAAAAAATGCAGTACTTTGTACTGACTGAATACTGTCAATAAAGTCTATAGGAGTGCATTAATACTGCACATAAAGAGTGAAATCCCTTCTGATTCAAAAATGTATACTGCATGACGCTTAATGTTTGCATGGTAATGAAAAAAAAAAATAACTTAAACTTTTCTGATAAAGAAAATAACAGTCAGTTTCATCACTGCAATACTGCACTTATGTGACACTTATTTTTGTTTTTTAATTTACAGTGATTTTATATTATATATATATATATATATATATATATATATATATATATATATATATATATATATATATATATATATATATATATATATTCTGCCAAATGTTATGGGTAAATATGCCTTTCAATGCCACTATAATGATAGCACGCTCCTCCAGCTGTGCCTTGTAAATGTAAAAAATTTTATGTTTGTTGTAGATGCACAACATAAACAAATAAATATAAACAGTGGAAGGCTAAATTGGCCACCAGAAATTAATACATTTCTTTATTTGTGAGCTCAGGAGTCAGTGGATTCAGGCTTGGAGTGTTTTTTAGCAATTAGCCATTTTTCACTTGCTGGTTTTCTGTCGAGTGTGTTAGCCTTCACACGTCCCATGTTGAAGAAAGGCGTAGAAAATGGAGGGCGAAGTGGTTCGTTCCCTGGGTTTCTCGGTCAAGTTATTGTCAGTGTCTTTGTTGACTAGCTCAGTTTGCTCAGTAGTTTTTCCTCTATTAGTTCAAACTGCACACTGACAGACATTTCTGCAATGAACCGTTCACATCCCTCTTTGCTCACTTGCTTGCAGTAGCGCAGGTCGATGTGACAAATGTTTCCACAGCGCTTGAAGTAGTTCAGAGACAAGTCTGTAACTCTGTTACAAACTGGAGGAAAAGGAAAAGGGATTTAACGCACACATTATTAAACACTATAAATAAACTTTACCTGACTACAACTATTGCCAGACCTAACACTAACTAAGGTACTTTGGTATTACCATATTTTTTGATGCAATAAAATGGTAATATCAATAGATTTTTTTAACAAGGATGGTACAATGGAATTTCCATGTTAATACATTGCAGTACCATGTTCATACAATTGTATAAAAATATGGTAATCCATAGTATATGGGTGTTTTACAACCCACTAAGCTGTCAGTGTGTTAGTATTTACCTGACAGGTTGATGTATGTGAGAGAATCTCTGGTCATGGTACCAGCTGCCGTGAGGATGTTGACACTCTGGTCATTGATGTGGTTACAGTAACTAAGGTCCAATTGGGATAGTGAGGGCATGTGTTTAATGATCAGCTTTAGGGACGAGTCTGTGATGTCCAGACCAGCTAGGCAAAGATCATCCACGTTTCTCAGTTTACTCCTACTGTCCAACTGACCTGAGAGACATGGAAAGACACCAATAAGCACATATTACTGTACAACTTTCTGCCTACCCATTGAGGCGCTATAAGAACAATGATAAGAACCACCAAATTTGTAGAAGGAAATTACAGTCTGTTTTTATAAAATGGATCAAATGTGTTAGTCCGATTGCACTCAAACTGGAGTTAATGCTATCATTCAATACCTGGTCTGTTTTCTGTTGGGGGGGACAGTAAGTCTCTTATCTGGTTATCTTTCAGTCCCTCTACCCACTGGACATCTAGAGTCCGTAGCAAAGGACAGCTGGACGTGCATAAAGCTGATACAGCTGCCCACGAGCACCCTGCCAGCAACAGAATCCTCAGACCTGCCGGGAAAAGCAACACAAAAAACTCTAAACACATTATCCAATAAACACAAAACAAGGAAGCCAAGGAGTACCTTAAGTCTTTGATATAATAGTGCATGCATGTACCAGGTAATCTGTTGATTAGCCAGCTTAGCTGTTTCTTAGAGATGTTGGTCCAGCTCAGGTCTAGAGAGACGGGCTGTCTGCGGATAATGCCGCTCAGCATGAGAGGAGTGATGGACATGCAGCGGTTTAGACTGATCTTGGTCCACAGTCTTTTATCACAACACCTGAGGAAGGAAGACAAACAGAATTAACCTTATTGAGCAATATAACAAGTTTGGCACTAAATGGGCTTTATCCTCAATAGGAGGACCCAAACATCTGAGATCTGAGTGATTGTTCAAACAGAAAGTATTTATGTGATCCTTCAGAAACATTTCCAATCCATTGTTTTCTTTTTTTCAAGATAAAAGTTATAGGTGTGGTTAATGCTGCATTCATGTTGTTTCGGGATTACTGTAATTGCAAGATGACAATGGTTTCTATGATAATGCTCACAACGCCACATTGGATACATATACAGCTTTGTTGGGAATTACAGCCAAATACTTACATTAATTAAACTATATTCTTGCTAAATATTAAAGAACAAGGATAACGTACCAGATAACACTGGCTACAATAAAATGGCTAATCAAACGGAAATATATGTAGAGGCACCTAACTACCTTTACCTGTTGCGGATACTGCCATTTTGGTTACTGATAACAAAAAGGTGGAATGTGGGAGAAGACGGCTCATTCATAATATACCCATTGCCCAACTTGTGATTACAGATTTGACAAAGACATGCACTGCTTTTACAAGTCAGAAACTCACAATTACGGTAATTCCGACATGAAGTACAACACTGAGTTTTCCTCAAGACTTTGAGGAAAGATGGGGGCAAACATCAGATCAATAAAAACACTTTGCAGGAGCAACTGGATCTAGATCAATCCATACTCACTAGGTTCTGTGGGAAGGGTTAAACCTCTTAAGATGTGTGGTAGTAGAGAATAAAAACTCTGCACAACACTTGATAATGCCTTCTTTTCTAGTTGCCAGAAAACGTACCATCTGTTCCAGGTCTTGCAGATCTGCATACAGACGCACAGATCTTCGTGCGTGAGATGGCTGAACACTGCCATCCACACCTCTCTCCGCATTATGTGGTTTTTCCCATCGTCCAGGGGTAGCCGGTCAGGCGGCGGGCTGATCGGAGGTGGCCGAATAACATGTCGCTCCATCTGAACACATTTTAGTGGAGAGCGACAAGGTGTTGGCCGCACGACAGGTGTGGGTGTAGTCCTGATCCAGCCCACTGGGAACTGCTCTCGCAGGGATCTGTTTAGTTCCCGCTTAGGCCCCAGCCAGTGTCTCAGATGGCTACTGCCACTATTCAGTGGTTTTATGTCCTCTCCATCACTACCCACTTCCATCTTCACCGTACGGCCATTCTGATAGGCCAATCGATCCTCTGTCTTCTGGATCTCCTGGTTCAACTGTTTACTCGGTTCTTTGTTGGGCAGGTGAAGTTTACGTCTTGGTTTTCGCTGGCTCTTCACCTGTGCATCACCACCTGAGTCACTGCTGGGCCCTGCCTGTGGAGAACTGCCCTGTGATTGGTCAGTCTTCCATAAAGCTAAGGTGCTGTGCAAGTGGCTGGGTGCAAGTTTCCCATTCTTCTCTCTGCTACACTTCTCCTTTTTTGTCTCCTCTTCCTCCTCTCTTTCATCATATCCATCCTCCTCTTCTGAGGGCATGAATCTAAAGGGTCTCCTCTCCAGTTCTTGTCGGTTATCCTCATTATCCTCCTCACCATCTTCTCTTTCCGTCTTGATCTGTCGCAGGACCTTAGCGGTCGACAGATAATCAGGCTTTGAGCTTTTCTTCTGTGGATTCAAAAGAGGGTCAAAATACATGCTTTGCAAAAAAATATTTTATTTCTTATTGCTTTTACTTATTAATTTCCTCACTACCTTTTTCTTGATATTGAAATCAGAGTCTGAGTCCTTGTCAAAGTGTTTCCTCTTCTTGCGGAGTGGGTTGTCCTCGAATTTGGGCTTCAGTAGACATTCTGGAGTGACACCTGGGGAAGGTTTCTTTAATGTGTCCTCTGATTTACACATAGGATTATCCTCTTGCTCCGTGTTAGACTCGGTAGACATGTTTGAGTCTGGCTCATCCTTCACATCCCGGTTCAATCGCTGCTCTTTGAACAGCGAGCCTGGGAGATTGGAGGCGTACTTAAACCCTGGGCCTCTTTTTTGCTTTGTGGCCAAAAGGTGGAAAAGAAAACAAAACAACTTTATATCCAACACCGAATGTAATTGTTATCTCTTAAAAGTTTAAATTGTTGTCATCATTTACAAGCCTTGTTTTTTTTTTTTTTTTTTTAAGTGTGATTAGGTAAGACAATGATGCCTACTTTCTCTGTCTTTCCAGAGTGATTGCATTTTGGACACTCCCAGCAATTTGGCAACTCGTCATTCACAACACCACCAGCATCCTTCTCCTGAGCAAGCGAACACAACAGGAGAAAGACAACATTGTACATCTAAAATTATAAAAGGGTTATGTCTAAAATATTTTTTTTATTTGTTTCACAGCATTAAGCAATAAGTAGACACAGTAGCCTAGAAAAATTATATATATATATATATATATATGAGACAATATAGATGCTGAACTGATATGGCTCATATATCAAGGTTTCCATTTTTTTAAACCCTGACCTTCAGGCAAGCTGGATGGATGATTTCATTGCAGGTGGAGCACTCCATGAGCATCAGGTTGAACTTGTCTTCCTCGTTCTCTACAGTGTCTTCTTTCCCAGCCTCTCCACACACCAGACACACAGCAGTGTGAGGTAGAACAGGCTGCAAAACATACAAAGAGGAGTGATGAGCACCTCCAAACAAGTAGTTCAGTAGATAAAGGGGCACATCTGAAACTAATCACACAGACTGACCGCTATACACTGTCTCATGATGCAGGACTGCTTCATGCGGCCTGGCCCTCCAAACTTCTTCATGTCCTTGCAGAAGTGGCACTCCCCACACTCTTTGCGTGTACATGCCTCACACTTCCTGCAGCGTGTCCGTCTGTGCCGAGCACTAGATGAACCACGACTGGACGAGAGCTTTACTACTCCCACTGTCAGGCCTGCCACAGCGGATGGAGATGAGCCCATCTTGGGTTTTGGCCGATTAAGCGGCCATGGCTGAAACGCACAGTATACCAGAATGTTGTTAGTCAAAAGCTTGTAGGCCTTTTGATTATTATTTATACAAGAGTCATGGGAAAAATTAAAAAGGATTAAATTAGACAGGTTTTACAAATGACCAAACAGAAGAAAACAAAAGTGATCATGTATGGGTTAATGTACAGTTAGCTGGTAATTATTGCAAAATAAACCCAGACAAATAAAGATACAAATATAATAAATGCTTCACAAACCGATTATCCTTCAGGCCTCACATACAGTAGACCAGACGAATCTCAGGGTTCATATAGTTCAGTTTGAATTGAACACGCACTTATGAACATTTTTTATATGCCCCTGATATTCTTTGCGGTTATTCACTTGGCATATATTAAAGAACAATAAGTCAGTATACAGATGCAGGAACATGTATTAAACAAGCCTAATATATATATATATATATAGATGTAATTCCCATCAGCAATTATGATAAATGTGAACTTTGTTTCCTTAGAAACGCAAATTCTCCAGAATTGAGCATTTAGATATGTTGTGTAATACAGCAGGATTGGTAGCAATAAAAGATATCAAAATGAGTGTAAGTGTTTGTGTAGCTACCATTAGATTGCCTTGATGGGAACCACTTCACATTATTGACTGTTTCTCTTTTGTTAGAACCTTTGTTTACCCCCATGTTTTTCTTGGCCATTAGGCCAAGATTATAAATAACAAGTAAGCTCAATACATAAACACACACTCATATACTCTCATAAACCAAAGTAATTGTCAAGGGAATGCCACTTCAAACAGCAGTATTACACATCCCCAGAGTTGTCATGTCCATATTAAGCACAAGGCTGATGACTTGGATTTGGCATCCCAGCAGGCACGGCATGGCTTTCCTATCCTGCGCAGGGCACCATGGGACATGAGTTGATTGATGGGAATGGATCTGGCTTCCACCCACTTTATGAACCTCCAGTAATGGAGAGGAAAACATGAACAATCGTATTAGCTGCAGGAGGAAAGTGTAACCTGATCTTCTCAATAGATATGTTTCTTTTAAACAGCCTAAGTGGATTTCTCAGCCCCTGAGAGTTGAGATTAGCTGTTCAGAAGGAGTCGAAAGTCCTGTTTGCATGGAGCTTTAGAAGTGATGCTTGTAGTAGAATTAAATTGTAATGGTGTGTGAGAAATGCAATTTAAAATAATGCTTCAGTAGATGAGGAAAAAACAAAAACATTGAGTTTTTGCTGAAATGGTTAACATGTAGAGGAAAGGAGAAAGATGTTTCACAACATCTCAGACATGAGATGTTTTCTGTATGAAAACAGAAGCGTGAACTGAAGCATGTGGTCAGCTAAGCCGGAGGAGAGAGAGACAGTTATGTGGCTGCCAGTGGGAGAAACTGACTGTAGCATTCCTGGCCAAATCTAATATCTTTTGCTGATTTCATGGAAACATCCTAAATTTGTATATCAGTGGTGGAGAGAGAAGTCTCAAACTGGCTACTTTGACCCAGGTTCAAGACGAGCCTGAAATTTCATCATATCTGTTCCAGCGAGGGTCCCTCAGGACCATCACCCAGAGGAACCCAGAGTCCAGGTCTCAACACATTAAAACTTTGCTTTTCACAGCTAGAGTACATGTAGGCAAGGGCGGTAATGGAATAAATAAACAGCCTGAGTGTCTGGGATTAAAATAATACCTGATCAAAGTGAAGATATATTTGGCTTCTCATTGTGTAACCACAAAAATGATGAGAACATCTAAGTCAACTTCAACTGCAGACCATTACCAAAGCACTTGATAGTGTGCATATGCTATAATAGATTAGTATGGTAAACAGATTTGCTTTCCATCATTAGAGCAGTTTACTGACAAGGTCAGAAGTTAGACGCGGCATCCACCACATTATAAAAACCACTGTGGATTTGAGATATGAAAGAAACGGGGGCCTGTGTAGCTCAGCAAGTAAAGACGCTGACAACCACACCTGGAGTCGCAAGTTCAAATCCAGAGCATGTTGCCTTCCTAAGCAACCAATTGGCCCGGTTGCTAGGGTGGGTAGAGTCATGTTGGGTTAACCTCATCTTGGGCCTCGACACTACACCACCACGAGGACCTAGAGTGCATTGGGAATGCCAAAAGGGGGAGAAAATCCCCCCCACACCAAAAAAAAGATATGAAAAGAAACACAGGCGACAGACAGGTTTATGGTAGATATTGAGGGCAGTCATAAACTGGCATGGATTTTGATGGTTCCCAAGCATGCAGTACTATCATTAAATCAGATAATATTTATCTAATTTGCCAATTCATTAAAAAAAAAAAGATTTTTTTTGTCTCTGCAACACAAAAACAACAATCCCCACCTCACTCCCAGTTGAAGTATAATGGCAACTTGTAATACCATTGGCTGGGCATGATGATGAATTTGATACTTAACACTAAACTCACAAAACTTGATGAGGCAGATATCAGCAAAATAGTCATAATCAGTCCTAAGCAGAGGTGACCAAACAACAAGATATTAACTGTCACAAATCAGAATCCTTCTCAATCACTACTGTGGCAGTGAGAGAGTCACTTAAGTCAGGAAGTATTTAAAAAAGTGGGTTCTAATTAGTGTTAATTTGCCAAGTCAGCACACTTATCGGTGAGGGAAATCTCAAAAATAGCACAAGTTGACACCCTGGCTGATTTATCAGTCTATCACTAGTTTAAGACTAGTTGGTATTTTTTTGGTATTTTTAGTAACATTGACAAATAGAGTAATGTAACAGAAGAGTTGATGGAGGCTTTACAAAGTTGACCTGTTTAGGGGTAAATTCACAAAGACAGGGTGTGCTGATATCAGACCAGCTTTTTTAGGACTCCTATTAGTATGCCCAATATTAAAATCTGGTCCAGGATCAGGATACCCCTATGTTTTGATACTTCACAACAGGAACATGCCTGGACTGTTTGACACATTGGCTTTTTGTTCTTCCCCTCCCCCGTACACTAATCTTGTAAGACCGGCTCACAGAGGCCCTTGTTGGGCTGTGGCCAGAAAAGTTACAAATATCCTGGAAATTGAGGAAGTCCAATAATACAATGATCTATATTACAGTATTCTTTGGATCAGTAAATGAGCCATGAGAGTAAATGGTCTGTAATGAAGGAAATGTAGAGTGTTTTCACCTTTACTAAATCCACTGAGATTTACATTTACATAAATTAAAGAAATAGTTCACTTAAACATCGAGTCAAACCCAGTATTTTTTTCTGTGGTACACAAAAGGTGAATTTAAGAATATGTGAAGAAAAGACAGCATAAAAGTACCATAAAAGTCATCCACACAACTAGTGCACTATAAGTCTTTTGAAGCTACATGAAAGCTTTGTAAGAGGAACAGGCCAAAGTTAATTGTAACTGCATGGAAAAGAGCGACCAGTACAATTCTTCAAAATGTGTGATTTTGTGTTCTAAATAAAAAAGAAAGTCATATGGGTTTGGAAAATGAAGGTGAGTAAATTATGACAGAACTGTAATTTTGGGTGAACCATTTCTTTAACAGATGTGGACTCATGATCATATGATAAAAAAATCTATCAGCTGCTTTTCCTCTTTGAACTTGTCTTACTCAAAAGACAATCAAGAAACTTGTCCAATCCAACCAACAGATGTCAAGCTGAACCAAATGAAAACCAGGCAGTCAAGTTGTCAAAACTGGATTCTCACATGTCATTTTAGTTATCAGCGTTCACCAAAGACATCTGACAGCTCATATGACCCCCTTATCATGTAAACTAACTCCAGTTACGCATGCAAATACACAAACACACACGCTAGTACAGCGGCATGCTTCCTCTTGCATGAGGCTGTCACCTCTCCTCTGCTTATGTCTAGCATATTCGCACTGCATGTTTATGATGCCCCTTTTCAAGGCCGTAACCATGTCGGTCCAAATCAGTGTTGCTAACCTGCTCAGGCTCCGATCTCTCATAATCCTCCTCATCAGCAGTCAGCGACATGGTCATGGCTCTTAGAGTCTGCTCATTGCTGCGTTAACTGGCATGGCTGCAGTTCCAGCTTGCTACTGGCAGCGAAGCAACCTAGCCCTTCTTTCTGTTCCTCAGCCATCTGAACACACAAGCTAGAGCAAGATATGCTCATGTATATCCAACAGGAGGAGTTCTGACAAGGGGAGGAACAGTAGAGCCAATGGCTCTAGAGCATGCAGATCAGGCTCATTAATATGCATCTAGACAGCTTGGTGGCCACCAATGAGGTGAGGGCATGTAGAACTGAAGTGCTGCATGTACAAACAGGGTCATGGGATAAGGAAGAAAGGCCAGTCAGGACAGTATAAGGACAGATGGTATTCGATCACAAAAGACACACATAACGAGTGTGAAAATTCAGCAGCTGGGCTTTTAATAGTGCAGACAAGTTTTAGGGTTGTGAAGTGGGGATTGTATAAAATACAACATCCAATCGTGGGTGTCACAGTCAATGGGGAAATAAAGAAAAACAAGTAAATAAGCACAGATCTGAATGTGATTGGTCAGGTCTAATTATCAGGGAGTGACAGCACCTTCCTTGTGTCAAAGATGATTCATCATTCAATGTGAAGTTTAAGGAATCTTGCTCCACCACATAGTTATGTTTCTAATTGTTTTTGCATATAATAAACCCTCTCACCTTGCCTGTCTTCTTCGGCCAGCATACAATAGGAGAACCAGTGATGGCCAACTTGGGATTGTCATCTGCATGTTCTTTCAAGACAACCTGTTCAAAGACAAAGCAGACAGAAGAATGGAATGTGACAAATCTGTCCACTAAAGACCATTGAGAGAAGTAGAACAATAGAATAGAAAAGAAGAGAATCTTGCATTCTCTGGAAAATGTTTGGTGTCTGAACAATTAAAAAAAAAAAATTCAGTGTACACAAACAACAGATTGCATCCTTTTGAACTCCTTTTATACCAACTCTGAAATATACTGCAATGTTTTGTTTTAAATTCCTGTTATGCATGTTATACATGCCAACCTTTTGTACCTAGTAGGGTTTGAACCCACAACCTTTTAGATACATGCCTAGGTCTTTAAGCTATAAGCTACACCTAACACAAGTTAAAGTGCTTTTTTTTTTTTTTACCATCGGGCTGAACGGTTCTGAGCATGGCGAGTAACAGTTCGAGTATCGTTTCCACGCGAGCATGGTTTAGTACGATTACAAACAATTCCCAGCACGGATTTCTCAGCACGGATAGCTAACCGCACTCAGGACTGAGAACTGTGCTGGTGGAATGGCTTTAGGAGGGTGCTGACTTAAGATTGGTCACTTGCTCAGTCAGTCCATTCTAATCCTGATGTTGCAGCACCACAATGGAAAAAGAACCCATAAACAGATTGGCACAGAACATTAAATCAGAACATTAAATAGAAAAGAAATGGTAACTGTTTGGCCTGATGGTGGAAAAGAGCCTTTATTATTTTACTGTTGGTCACTCATGAAAGGATTCCTGGATAAAGCAATTTGTGGTGGTAAGATCTCTGGAGGCAGCAATAAATATGTGTACACACTGCACTAAGAAAGAAAGAGAGACATGTGGAATATATATAACGAGAACGACCTTCATGTCCTCTAGCAAGGCTTGTGGGTCTTTGATGCCATCTGGAACACATCTTTTCGTCTCTGGCAAGGACTCCAGGTTCTCCACCAGGGCCTTAAGTCCACTTAGCTCAAACTCTGTCAAGTGGGTCCATTTTCCAGAGTGCTCTCTCCCAGGTGAGCCAGATGGAGTCTTGGGACACTCGGAAAGGAGGGACTTTGAGCTGTCTTCAGAATCAATGGCCTGGGGTTTAAGGGTCTGATAAGGAGGGACATTTGAGTAGGGCTGGGTCGTCGCCTCTGTCCTGTCTAACCGAGTCTCACATGAGTCCTCCTCCATGTCCAGCCGGGGCTCAGAGATGGAACTCTCAGTTACAGCCTTGGGTTCAGCTAATTAGGATAAGAAAAAACAAATTGCCCATTGCCCATGTAATGATGTCATCTGAACTGTCTGGTAACCATAGGCTGACACTTCAAAAAGGTCATCAGCAATGGGGTAATAGTTAAAATTGTTTGAACTTTGAGCGGTGTGTTCCAATACTTGACGGAAGCGGAACGCCTAAGGCATCCCATTTGTCATTTTAACTTTAAGAGCGGTGTTCACAAACGCCCCCTTTGTGGCCTCCATGCAGCTTTAATAAACACTTTTGATGAGCCTGCAATTATGCAGGCTCCACAGCAGACTACTACCCAAAAAGGCTATGCAGCACTATGTCACCAAAGTGTGATGTAAAGTGTGGCTTAGGGCAGCATTTGGGACAGGGCCATAATAAAATGTAGGCATAAGTGAAACGTGGACAAATACTTGCATGCACTCTCTGAGATTGAAAATACAAGGAAGCGCACACTTAGAAGATTAGCTCACTGCTCATACATGTTCAAAGAGTCTGAGTGTTTAGAATCAATTCTCGTAAACCCTTTCCAATAAGCATTTATGTATTGGTTCTACATCTTATACAGTGTTCTAACCAGGCATGACAACAACCTTCCAGCGACAATAAATTTTTCGCTCTACTATGAAAGTGAAAATGCTATGCAACATGACAAAATCCCAGCCAATCAGACCATATTTAATGTTAAAATACAGCAATAGATATACTACTGCATAATACAATAAATTTATTAAATAAACCTTATTATAAACAAAAACTATTAATTTGAACTAATCCAACTAAATTATCCTGGCTCAGTGAAACTTATGTGTTAAAACTTTCTATAATTAAATTAAGTTAGGGTAATGACTTCATTTTTAAGTGTGGAAATCAACCCCCTGACAAAAACTGCTGTTGGTTCTTAGCAGATGTTCCTATTCAACTGTAGTACTGCTTCAGGTGGTGGATTGTATGAGCTGTTATTCTGCATTTATTTTTATTTTTTTATAATTGTACCCAAATAATCTCCCCAATTTTGGAATGCCCAATTCCCACTACTTACTAGGTCGTGGTGGCTTGGTTATTCAACTCAATCCGGGTGGTGGAGGACAAGTCTCAGTAGCCTCTGCTTCTGAGAGAGTCAATATGTGCATCTTATAATGAAGCTCGCTGTACATGAAACCGCAGATACTCACAGCACGTGGAGGCTCATGCTACTTTCCGCGATCCTCGCACAACTTACCACGAGCCCCATTGAGAGTGAGAACCACTTAATCACAACCACGAGGAGATTACCCCATGTGACTCAACCCTCCCTAGCAACCGGGCCAATTTGGTTGCTTAGGAGACCTGTCTGGAGTCAATCAGCACACCCTTGATTCGAGCTCACGACTCCAGGGGTGGTAGTCAGCGTCAATACTCGCTGAGCTACCCAGGCCCTGTATTTCTGTATTTCAATGTAATCGCCACATTGCATCACTGTGGATCTGCATTAACTTGAACTCTGCTCTTAGTTGCATCAGCAACAGTAACTCGTGTCACCACAAATCACCATTGTCTTAACACTGCACAGTGCAGTTAGTGAGAATGCCCCTTTAGGATTTATCACTTGTCGCTTATCATGCCACATCTTAAAGACACTTGTAAAATCCAGCTTTTAGCCAACTCACCAGTGTGAACAGACTCCCGGCGGAACTCCAGTCTGAGGTGTGAATGTCTGGTCAAGCAGTTCACGTACCTCTCCAGAACATACCAGCACATCTCATTGAAGAAAGGGTAGCGGAATTTGGAGTGCACCTAAAATATATTTACAATGTATTGTTCATGTAAATACACCAATATAAAGACATAGGCATACATGAAACCAATATACCCCATTAACTACACCAATAGAGAGCTCTAAGAGTATGAGAAAACAACAACATGACTAAGATGCTTCTCATGCTCATATCTTTCCTTTCTGGTTCCTCTCCTGGGAGAAAACTCACATTCTCAGATTTATGAAGGACTCTGCTCTCATTGCCTCATGCTTTCCTCAGCCAAGGCTAAATATAGAGCACTGCTATAATGCACCCCCAGAACAACACAGCCAATGCCATGATCTGTCTTCTTCTCGGCCGGCTCTGTCAAGCAAATATAAAAATAGCCCGGCCCACCTGTTCTAAGCCCTGCAGAACATATCAAAGTATCTTGGCTGTTACTGGTTTGTCACTTTGAAATATCACAAAGTGTTGGCTGTTATCCCTAAAATGGTCTTTTCCTTTTAGTAAACAAGCCATTCTGAGGCGAGAGCTGATATATATTTTTTCAGTTTAGTTTGTTTCCAGTCATCTCAAACTTATTTACAACAATAATGCCTATTTTCAAATATGTTTCCCGAACACTTCCCCAATCTTCCATTGGTAAAAAACAGATCTACCACTCCAAGCTCACACATTGGTTGTGCCAATTTTGCTCTGTTGGGCTGGTCAGGATTTAAAAAACAAACTAGTGATAGTGCCACAGAGCCAGGGGAAAAATCAACTTATGAATGGTGTAGTTGTCTATAGTTTGGGCCCAAACTCTGACCTGGCAATTGGTGAATATTTGGTGGTGGGTATATATTTCCTTTATGCATCAATCTCTTCTTTTACTGATGATTGAGTCTAAATAATGCTGGTAAATATTTCTTTCATCTTGCAATATAATGAATCAAAATCAGATTATTCATGTTCAGAATTTCCTTTCACCCGAGACAAATCTTTTGACGCTTCAGCTCTGCTGACAACTCAAGAAGCAATCTATACCTTTTTATTTAATAAATGCTATACCTTTGTCCTGTTCTCAATCTCATAGATGGTGAGCTGCATGGGAATGTTAAAACTGTGCAGAATATTCCCGCCAAACACCAAGGTGTCCTCTGGAGTGTAGACGGCATGAATCCAGCCTGCAACCACGCATTAGATGGCAAAAATCAGAATGCTTAAAGATACACTCAATAATACTTTTGTTGCGCTGACACCTAGCACAGTAGATGCAGCATCACACAAGTGCAAAAGTTCTCAGCTACCGACAGAATTGTAGAAATGCGCTATCACAGTCAGCCATGACTTATTGATTCCACATATGAAAGCATCCAATTTCAGGGGATTATTAAGATAAAGCAGGTAATATTCAGCTGGTCATATGATCTCAACATGGTGGTAAGCCCAGCACCATATGTAGAATAAAGCAGCTTTTTCTCTAAAACTAATATGACTAGAGCCTTCATCTCATGGGAGTGTATATAATTTTAAACATATTTTTCAAAAGTACTATTCACACACACAAAAAAAATAAATAAATAAATAAAAAATAAAAAAAATCACAGAGGGCACATTTAGGTTATGGGAATTAAAAACTGATCTTCTTCAATGTGCCTACAAAGCTTCTATTTCTGAGCTAACCCACAACATATGCAAAAGAAATCAACGAATAAAATGCCAAAATCATTAAAAACTCATAAAAATGTGTTTGCTGTATATGATAATTAACATGCTAGATGGAAAATCATGACATACAAAATTCTCCTATAAGTGCTGAGTTAACATGCATGAGCTCGGTGCCTCACCTGAAGGGATAAAGAATGTGTAGCTCTGTTTCAGCTCTACTCTCTGACAGCCATCTGCACGATCACCAAGGAAGAAATCACTCTGTTTACCTGACAGCACCCAGTCCTCATAGAGAGACAGATTGTGTGGGTTTGGTGGAATCAGCCAGAAAACCTGAGCAAGCGAGAGAGGGCTGCAGGTTTGATTCTAAACCAGGATATGATTTTTATTCTTTAGAATAAATACATCACAAGCTATTGTCAGCATTAATCCAACCACAGAAATGTATTTATCGCTTCCTGACTCTTACAGTGTTCCTATACCTCAAAAAGAAAAGAATGGAGCTGCAATGCCAAGGTCTTTTGTTTATGTGTCCAGACATACAGTGGGGGTCAAAAGTCTGAGACCATGCACATTGAAATCTGGTATTTTATTTTTTCATTTAAATCTGGAAATAATCAGAAACCTTTAGGATTTTCACAAATTTAAAACCAAGAAAATTTCTGATATAAAATGAAGAAGAAATGTTAATATCTCCAGGTTCCATTATGTGCTTTTCTGTGTCTAGTGAAATTGTTTTCCTAGTTAGAAATATAAATTAAAACTTTTATTTCACGAGAAAAAAGGCACCACCAACAGCAGTAAAAGGACAAAAGAAAAGAGCATAAAAAAATAGCAAGGGTACAATACTATGCAGTATTTTCCCCACACAATTCACTCAACGATGCTGTGGCATCACGTTAGTAGATTGAAAAATTTGTGGGTCAAAAGACTGCTCGTTGTTCTGGCGGCCATACGTATCATCACTTATTTCAGGTGGGCATACGCAAAATCCTAAGAAAGATAGGTGGACATACGGCATATGCCTGCGTATGCCCAAACTACACTACTGATTGTATATCAGGAATAAACTCCTAGAATCCAAGTTCCTAGAAATGCCTTTAGTCATACACGTGTCATCCTTGTGATTCTTACACACACCAGCGCTCCCGTTTGACCTTTCAGTGCGGATATTATTTGATACCCTCCAGTAAACACACAAACTCACACATCCGCACAAGCAGCATTTGTGCTGACAGTGCAGCCCCAGCTGCGATGCAACAATGCAAACAGGGAAAAGATTCATTTACAGGGCCTCTGGATACCTGATCTTTACAGATCACAAGCAGACAGAATCCTGCAGCTCTCTGCACCCTATAAACTCAACATCAGCTTGTGAACATGAGTAATAACAGAAAATAAATGCAGATTGACCCAATCAGTCAAAATTTTGGGTGTTCATTAATACAAATTTGGGGGTTTTCTAAAGAAAATGTGAGTGTTGCTTGCTCATATTAATGTCACTGATACAATGCCGATTGGTTGTGGTGGTTGCCATGGTGTTGCTATGCTGTTAGGTTGTTTGCTAGAGTGTTCTGGGCAGAGGTTGAAGGTAACAAATTACAACTACTATCTTTACAGTACTACTGAGTAAATTTTCTAATTTTTCTACTTTTTATAAGGATCTATGTAATAGGGTGGAGTCCGTCACCAGTCGTGGGCGAGGCCTGCTCTAACATGACATCACTGTTTTTCTGCTTCAGAAGTTCATAATCTACTGTCATGTTAGTTTCTCTTTAACTGTATTGGATGCTGTTTTGTGAAACTGGTGATTCTTTGTTGTAATTGGTGCATTATCACTTGAATTCTACCATTCTCCACCCCTGACAATCGCTATCACTGCTGTTGTAGACTGAAAGAATTTATGACAGTGTGTGGAGAGAGAGAGAGAGAGAGAGAGAGAGAGAGAGAGAGAGAGAGAGCCACCCTCTTGCTGAAGCAGTATCAGGGAAACTAATTAACGAAATATGCTAAACATCCTGTAAAATAAGGAATTGTCCCATAATTAAGGGAAAAACTTGCGTTCCGTAAGAAATACATAAGCAGTGCCGTTTGTCCCATATTTTAGCGTCACACACCCAAACTGATGAAAATGTTTCACAATGAGAGAAATTGACCTGAAACATATCACATGTTGCTTTACACTGATGCTACACTTGACACAGAAATGGCTGGGGGAAAGATCAGTGACAATCAGTGGACGTCTTCTGTTGTGTTTTCTGTCAGAAGCTAGATCATTTTGAGAGAAGTATATAGCATTCGAGTGCATGTTGATTGTTTCCCACCTCAATCTGTAAACGCACCTATTCATGACATGCCATTACATTTTGTTGCATATGGCAAGTGTGTGGTATTTATATAGTTTAATTTCACCAGATTACAATTTTAATAAGATTGTTAAAAAGAATAAAGACTTTTTATAATGTTAAACATTTCTGTGGGCTTAAAAGTTACATTTGAAATAATTGAAATCCTTTTCAGATATTTAAATGGTCCCAAAAACTTGTAAAAGTATGTTTTATTTTTCAAAAGCTTCAAAGCTGGAATGTCACCAGATTGTAGGAATGACCCATTTACGATATGTACAGAGTTGCAGTTCCACAGCTCTCTGTACACCGATTATGTCTACAGTCTATAGTAACAGACAACACAAGCATACCTTGCTTCCTTTGAAGACATGATACCATACTGATGTGCCACCAAAGTCGATGTGGAAGTCAGTGAAACAGCTTTTTACACTCATCAGACAGTATCTACAGAGAGAGAGAGAGAGAGAGGGTGATTCTCAACATCAATAGAGAAATAGATAGAGAAAAAACATATTTGGTAACTGGGAGTAACCAAAGCATGGGAATGTTCTACTCCCCAAAAATTTATATTTCCTTCAAAACCACCAAAAGTGGAATTTCCCCCCTATAAATCAACAGCTTTATCAAAGCACAGCAAAATAGTCTCACTTTTTCTTTTAAATTTAAGAAAAAAACTTTTTTATAATTTTTTCAGTGGTAAATCAAGTCTAATTTCTCTTTTGTGGACAGAACATATGAAACGCAAGTCATAGATGTAGGTTTGTTACAGATAAAGCGTCTCAGCACCAGGATGTGAATGGAAGTTATTTTGTGGCTTATGCATTTGTGAACCGCAGCGCTTGGGAAGGAGAGAAATTAATCAAACCCCAAAAAGTCTTGGTGTCTGGTTAAAATCTGCCCAAGTTTACCATGAGACTATGAAAGTGAAGGACTCAGTTCGTTCTAATGAGAAAAAGGCATTGATCACCCAGGGACATCCTTCTTTTGGGGAATTATTAGTCATCTATCTCGGCACAAACCCAGATGGTTGAGAGCTTGAGAAACGTCACTTCTAAATTAAGAGTCATGGATTCGTGGATTTCAAAAGTCATCTTGTGAGTAAGTGACAGTTTAATTATTAACACACACTTTTTGCATGTTGCTTCACTGTGTATATATTAGATTATGAAGTTGTCGTTCATGGCAGTATAAATGTCAGATCGATGACAGACAGACGATGACATCATACAGTATATTAGATTATCAGCACACAAACACAATGAGCTAACTTTGGAACTAGATGCTTTCTAGAATTGAAAAAAAGTCAGAGAAAACCCCTTTAACCATTCTTGGACTAGATTGTTCATAAACAAATATAATTGTTACATAAAAAGTTGTCAGAATTTGCATAAACTGATGCATTCAACTCAAGGTGAAAATGGATTTATGAATGGAACTTGTCTTTTATGAATAAGGCTTATTGAATGTAGGCAACAGAAGGTTAATATGTTGTAACCTGAAACCACAGAGGTTATATACCCTATAATTGGAGCTCTAAGATTAAAGGTTATGAATAAATAAGCAATGGCAACATAGTGCCCTCACATAGGCACTTATCCTGTGGTCTTCACCACAATTAATATATAAATTACAAAATGTGCAACAGTCCAAAGTACAAAATAAGCATCTTAATGGAGAAAACATAAAATCTCATTATGCCTCTTAATGAATTGTTTTTCACATTCTCTACTGTATCCATATTTCTTATTTTGCAAAATGTCATTTGCACTAATATTTCAAAATTAGAGCTAGTTAAGTAGAATTTGATCACATTATAAACCTGTATATGACCATAATGACAAATTTTCACTTCAAGAAATTATTAAAATCAATCCTTTTTATACAAACACAGGTCTCTCAAAACAAGTGCTATAGCTGATATGTAAGGGAATCGTTTGAAACCCAAACCGCTGCAGCCCGTGTCATCCATCCCTCAGAGTAGCCGGTGAGGGGGATGACGCACCAAAGCAGCCAAAACAAAACTTTATCCTTGATGCTGCACAAGCCTTAAAATCTGAGGCCACAGACTTCATATCCATCACAAATTATAGAAAACAACCGCTGTGGAAGCCATTACAAGCATTTATGTCACCGGACCCGGTCACCAAAGACTTTTGTGTACAACGACCACAAAGTAAACTAGCAAAGAAAGTTAACCAAACTGTACACGGCTTTTGCAAAAGCTCTAAAAAATAACATCCATCATCCTCATCCTCATCCACACCCACACACACACCTACCCGACATAATTTCATCCCCAATTGAGCCATTTCACCTTGGCTCTGATATCTGCACAAGTAGCCCAAATAATGAGAACTGAAGTGACTTTTAGCTCTAAATTCTTCCTTTATGTAGAGCTCCATGAACACAGTGGGGAGGAGTGAGTCAAAGGGGAGCGATAGAGAGAAAGTTACATACAGACAGAGAGAGAGAGAAAGAGAGAGAGAGCTTTACAGCGCAGGAAATGCTCCTTTTCAACACTATGATTGGCTGAGGGGGATTCATTGGAAAACTGCAGCGGTTCATGAAGACCCGCCCCCTTTCCGCATTAGAAGTCTGCTGCCTAGCAACCTGCTGGAGTCACAGCCAGCTGGAGGCACAAGAAATATGCAGCATGTGCTGAGAAGCGAAGCAAGGGACTCTGGGAAATGAACATAACTTGTCTTTGACTAATATAAGATATCAAAGGATATTTTTCAGGTCAACTGTCAAAATTATTAATATAAGCAGATAATAGCTTGTCTTGCTAAAATAATCTATATAGCGAAAGCTGCATCAGAGTTGGATTCATTTTCAGCCCGGGAATTTCATGTCCCCCTCAAATACGATAACGATAAAATGAGAACATAGCAAAAATATCCAATGTATGCAATCAATAGAAAATTATAAGCCTTCCGAGTCTTTATACCAAATATAGCATTTGAAATTTTTAAATGGGGCAATATTATCTTGCTAATTTCGGTACCATTACAGTGTGGTGCTATTAGCAAAATGTTACGGGATGTGATATTTTTTTGAATAAATCAATAATATTTTGACAATCAAATTAAAATCTTAATATGGCCATATGTAATCATTAAAAAGCGGAAGGATGTAATTTAATTAAATAATATGCAGTCTACATTCGTTGCACACCTCAGAATAACGAGAGGTGCAGCTCTGCTCTCTGTCATACTTCACACACACACAAACACACACAAACAGATCGCACTGTATTAGTGTATAAGTGGCTGTGAACACTCACACACTCTCCTTGTCTTTACAAAAATTACAAAAAATGGCAAATTCCTTACAAGAGTGAAAAAATGCTAAAAGTAACAAATCTTACTTTTCTTTTACTTGAAATGTAAATGTTAAAACATGCAATTTTAGATAATGGGGCACTTAATGTTTTAAACGTAATTCAGAATAACTGTAACATTAGCAACAAAATCTGGTGTCTTACCACAGTGGGACTTTTGATCAAGTTCTCCAGTTTGGTGTGACTGAACTCCAGGCTCCTCCTCAGTGGAGTCTTAGCAGACGAATTGAGCCATGCTCATCTCTGAACCTTTTTGTGTGCAAACATCCATCATGTCAACAGCCTGCCTACTGCCTGAAATTTCATAAAGAAACACACATTTTACCATAGGTTGTTCCTTGTATTTAATGGGTAAATATTATTTTATGTTAATGTGAGACTAAATATTCTGGTAAGGGAATGTTGGACCCAGATTCCTGATTTACATGAAAAGAAAACTTTTACCCAGAGCTGTTCTTGTTGTAGACACATAATAGCATGGCCTACTTTCAGTTGTAGTTGCAGATTCATTACCACCAGAGGTCGTAACAGATTAAGATTCACAAGGGGACTGTTTGGAAAATGCAACTTTTCATTTTCTGAGCAGGTGTTGCTGTTAAGATTTACTAAAACTTGGCTCAAAGTTGTTCAGATAAATCATTGTACCTTTTGCTGTTCTTTTTTTAAATAAATTAAAACCATGAATATGACATGTACGAAACATACACTGATTTAAAAGTACTTCAGATTAAAAAAGAAGGGTTCTATAGTTGGCCATATGGTTCTATGGAGATTAAAAAAAGTTATTTAGATGTGACTAATAATGACTGAAGATCCATTGCTCTTAAAGGAATATTCCGGATTCAATACAATTTAAGCTCAATCTAGTGCATTTGTGACATAATATTGATTCCCACAAAAATTTATTTTGGCTTACCCCTACTTTTCTTTAAAAAAGAAAAGAAAAATAAAAGCACAAATCTGGGTTCCAGTGAGGCTCTTACAATGGAAGTGAATGGAGGCAAATTTTTGAACATCAAAATAATCACTATTTCAAAATTATAGCCACAAGCCATAAACAATATGTATGTTAACATAATTTTAGTGTGATAAAATCACATACTAAACTTTTCTGTGTAAAGTAATAGCCAATTTTATGACATTAAACTCCAAAAATGACTGCAAAAAAATTACCATTTAAACAACTTTACAGCTCAGAATTAATGTAAACAAAAGAATTAATTTAAGTACTTTTATAAAATTATAAGCTCCACATTTCTTCCTTTAAACTCTCCAAAAATTAGCCCCATTTACTCACATTCTAATTGCCTCACTGTAACCTTTTTGGTTTTTTTAAAGAAAAGAAGGAACTATTTGAAATTCATTTTTGTGGTAATCAACATTATGACACAAATGCTGTCATTTGAGCTCAAATTGTATTGAACCCAGAATACTCCTCTAATACACATAATAATTACAAAGTTATATACCAGCATCATAAATTTATTCACAGGACAAAAACTAAATATCTGTGTACACATATGATGCTGGAGATGTAAATAAGATGTAAAATAAGATACACTAAAAAGAACTTGCAAATATGTTGCCGACATCAAATTATCAACCTCGTATATAGCTAAGCTCTAGATAAACAGATGCGCCCAATTGCTCTGCACATCTTCAGAATGCCACAATGCAAATCTATGCAGCTAGAGCCGACATATAACATGCATTTAGTTTCATGATATAGGTTTGGTACACTGTCATGCTCATGCACTTCAAAGGGTCTGATTAAGCAGTATAAAGCACAATAAAACAAGTCCCAGTCAATAGTGATGACAACATAAGGTTAAAAAAAAACATTTTGTTTGGACAAAATGTAAAGTCATCATTCATTGCACCAAACATAATTGCTTATTTAAGATGAACTTGTAAACAAAACAAAAAAAATGGCACAGATGGCACCATAAATACAATGTAATTTAAGCATAGTTATTCCCTGTATGAGAGTAACTACACTTACCAACCAATCCCTTGATTTCACTTAAATTCCGGATCTGGCATTCTGTATTGGATTAAACAATGAATAAATTGATTTGAAGTATAAACACAATTTAAAGACTATGAAATAAAACTGTAGTTACACAAATTTGATCTGATCTGAGCTAATTCCTAGTCCATCTTTGGCCTTAAATATAAGTGGGTTTCGGAGTGCTTCTCTTTGAACATATTCATAGGTAAAATCTAGGATACAATAGAAGGAATTGTTGTAAATAATTTCAAAGTACTTCAAAGAATACCATAGTACTACCATGGTATATGGTAACATGTTAACTATAGCATCATGTAAAAAAATAATAATATTAAATGGAGTAAATAAATAAGTGGAGATTTATAGTAAAATAAAGGCTTAAATATTGATCTGTTTCCACCTATCTTGTTGCTTCAGAAGACATAGTATTTATCCACTGGGGTCGATTACTTTTATGATGCCTTTATGTGCTTTTTGGAGATTCAGATCTCAAATATTCAAATGTAAAATATACTGGATGTACCATTGTTATTGCAGAAGCCAGTATTTCATTTTAGCATGTTTCCTAATTCTCTAATGACATATTATGGTAATTTTATGATTTAGTACAGTAAAAAATATTACATATAGCACCTTTAAGGAAATCTTCATTGGTGTTCAGCAGAAGAAAGTAAGTCATACACATCTGGGATGGCATGAGGGTGAGTAAATGATGTGAGAATTTTCATTTCGGGTGATCCCTTTAAGTTAGATGCCACTGATGATCCCTATTGTTTATGTTAGATAGTTTGACTTTAAATTGAAGTAGATCTTTTATTTGGCAAGTATAGCTATAAAAGGAATTTATCTTGGTGCATGTGCCAACATACAGGGGAAAAAACATTAATATATCACAAATATCATCAGAACAAACTCCAATGCAACAGAATCGAAAACAAAGCAGTAATAAAGATTAAAAGATTATTTTTTAAATCACAAATAATAACCATTATGCAATATGTATTATTTAATGTTAAAATACAATATGTAGTAATAAATAATATTCAGCATTGCTCCAAGAAAATAAACACTTACCTTTTCCCTCCATGCTGAACAAGTTCACAGTTGTATAAATTACTCTCAAGTTTGTCTTCCACGCTGAAGCCCCTGCTATTTGTTATTTCATCAACATCTGATAAATCCTCGTTCTCATCGTACATCCTTCTGCGAGACGCGGGAAATGAACATTCTCAGATACAACGAAGATAGCCTGTTGCATAGCCAACGCTTGGCTCTGATATTATGTAATTTGCACAAATGTGATTACACATTTTTCCTAGCATGATAACTGTTGGCCTTAATCTTTCATTGTCTTGCAGCTATTATACAATTTATACATTTAAGATCAGTGTGCACTGAGTTAAACTTCACTATGAATATTAGATATAGGATTGATGGGGGCAACAATGTGTCCTGTTTCGCACGGCTACCATGTAGCGCGCGCCTGTATGTGGAGCATCTTGTTCGTTTTGTAAGAGGAACGTGCATCTTTTCCTGTTTACCATTTCAAGCAATACTGCATTTAACCTTTATATGCAGTGTATGTTGTTCTAGTATGTCGTATTGCAATGATACGCACAAGCCGCTATCCGACTGAGGCCACTCAAAACAATACATAATTTATCTGAGACTCAAAGTCCCGATTTAAAACGAGCCTTCGCGAGGAAGGGTTAAACTATACAAACCAGTTTGTGTCCGAGACTTTCGTACCATTTTTAAATGCGTAAAGTTGTGCATACTTTGATTGCTTTATAGAAAACTAAAGTAGAAACAATTTTTGTGTAGTATATCGTGACGTCACTGTCAACAGAATCAAAACATTGCGGGAACGTCACGGGCTGTGTTTATAGGGGTCAACACATTACCCAGATACTAGTCGGGGTTAAGAATGATTGTTCTTTCTGAATTCAAAGTTTAGGGGACATAAATAATTTTTGTGATGAGTCAGAATCTTGTTTGTTTCTTCGGTGTACCACGCGCAAGGACTGCCTTGCTTTCCATACATGCACGCATACGCTGCAGCTGCTGCCTCGTGCACATGCATATGCGCTACATCGAGAATTGAAATACTTTTGCAACCGTTCCTATACTTTTGCTTACGTTTGCCTTATCTAATGTTACATGCTCGTTATAGCGTCGCAGTTAAATGGGCGTCAAGGAAATCCAAATACATACCCAGCATAACAGCATAAGCACAAATGATCGACCATTCTGAAACAGGCGGGTTTTAATATTTTGAAATATTATACGTGCTATCAGATATCCACTTTTCAATTATGAATCGTTGACTATGCAAAATCATGATAAAGGAAATGAACTTTTAAGCTCACCACTAAGAAACATAACAAAACATAAACTTTGAAGAGTTTACTTTTAAAATGAATTAAAAAAAGATGTAATATTGACAATGTTTTTTGATTTATGGAATCGTTCATTACTTTAAAAATGTGTGTATATATATATATGCACCGGAACACAATTCTTTTTAATAATACTTTGTCATCTTAAATAGCACACAGATGTAGAGTTAAGACAGAATGTTAGATTTGCTACATTTATATATAAATATATAAATATATAAATGTAGATATGGAAACAAAAGTCATTCTCACTATTAAAGGAAAGTGGGAAAACATACAACAAGGTTGTTTTTGTTCAAATAAGTTAATGCATTAGGTATCATGAACTAACAATGAACAATATATATATTTTACAGTATTTAATGGTTAACGTTCTTTTAAAAAAATACATTTGTCCATTCTTAGTTCATGCTGGTTTATAATGAATTTATTAATGCTAACAGCTTCCAATTTTAAAATGCACTGAAATTAAAATAATAAACAAAAATAACAAATGCTGTAAAATTAGTCTTCATTATAAGTTAATGTTAACTAATATAGCTAATTTATGTAAACACATATAGCCTCAGTGTAGTTTTGCCAAAGAAATCTCAATAAAGTTACAGGATTTTTTTCTGATGCATTTGGAACAAATATACATTTTAACACATTGTAAATGTTGGCATCAACATAGGTATCATAACTAACAATGAACAATTCTTTCTTTTTTAATATACAGTTTTTATTAAGCTTTGTTAATGCTAATAAATATACAATTGTTGATTGTTAGTTAATGTAGTGCATTAACTAATGTTAACATATGCAACTTTTGTTGAAATGAACATTAACCAAGAAATAATCAATAAATGCTGTAAAAGAATTGTTCATTGTTAATTCATGTTAACTAATGTTAATAAATTGAACCTTATTGTAACAATTTTACCAGACAAGTTTACTTATTATTTGATTTTTTTATTATTATTATTATTATTATTTTAGCATAATAGGTTCAGATGGAAATAAGATAAATTATTTTCTATTATTTTCTTTGCTTTTGCACATTTAATTTCATATGCATTGTGCATTTTAACCCTTGTGCATTGTTCAAATTCACTACCCTTTGGTTATGTTCGTGGCTGAAAACAGCCAGTACTTTAAACTGCTGTAAAAATTTATCAGATAAATATTTTTTTCCAATTTTTTTTTGCATAAATCTATTAATCAACCTCAGTCCTGTTCAAAACTACTAATTTTTTTTTTAAAATTCAGGATTTTAACTCTTTAATTGCCAAATTCATAAATTATGTCACTGATTTGGGGGGAAAAAAACACAAAATGAGTATTTTCAATATAAAATGTGATTGTGGACTGGATTTTTTTTTACCTTTTATCAAAGTCTTGGACATGTCAAAGATTAGAAACAACATTGGTTTCGATGCATTGTTAGTTTTTGTGCAGCATCAGATTTTAACTTTTTCTCCCTCATTTACTGTTCGTGGCTGTTTTTGCCCCATTGACTTCCATTATAACCACATTTTTTGATTGCAAAGCCATGACACCATATAGTCATGCATTTTTGATTGTTTGTGGTTTTCCCTGTTGGGAAGAAGTAAAATTTGTAATTTTTACTGTTGATAACCACCATTACCCCTTTAGATAGGCCTGTGCAAAAAAAAGCTTTGTTTCTGGCTTTTACATGGAGTTATATGGCGTATAATAGCATATTAAAGTGTGTGTGTGTGTGTGTGTGTGTGTGTGTGTGTGTGTGTGTGTGTGTGTGTGTGTGTGTGTGTGTGTGTGTGTGTGAGAGAGAGAGAGAGAGAGAGAGAGAGAGAGTGTGTGAGAACTCACCTTGTTATTTTTGAGTATTTTTGAAGCTGCACATGACAATGAGAATAATCATGCAAACATTGTCAAAACACAAACAGTATCTTCTAAATTTATCTCTAACAAGCACATGAATTCAAGTAAAAATTAACAGGAATAGGATGCATGTAGTAACAAATGTGTAATGGCACATACCTTGTCTAGATTGTCGACACCTTATCATCTCTAAAACTTCACTACAAGTCAAGCCCTTTCTCATGTTGCTTGCTGCTCTTCTCACCATCAAATGACCAGCAGGCTTGCATGCAAGTGTTTAAATCCACTTGCTTTGTTTTTGATTATTCTGCATTTCTCACCATCAAAAGGAACTTTGTTTTTGTTTACTCCATGTAGTTGTGAGAGCTGAGGTGCATGTTTTGATTTTCTCAGACGCAACAAGGTGAGTTCTCACACTCTCTCTCTCTCTCTCTCTCTCTCTCTCTCTCTCTCTCTCTCACACACACACACCAACACACACCCACATACACCCACACACACACTTTAATATGCTATTATACTCCATATAACTCCATGTAAAAAGACAGAGGGACCAAAAAGAAGCCAGAGATAATCGCAGATTACAACCGCTGCAAGGGAGGTGTCGACAATCTAGACAAGGTATGTGCCATTACACATTTGTTACTACATGCATCCTATTCCTGTTAATTTTTACTTGAATTCATGTGCTTGTTAGAGATAAATTTAGAAGATACTGTTTGTGTTTTGACAATGTTTGCATAATTATTCTCATTGTCATGTGCAGCTTCAAAAATACTAAAAAATAACAAGGTGAGTTCTCACTCTCTCTCTCTCTCTCTCTCTCTCTCTCTCACACACACACACACACACACACACACACACACCCACACACACATTAATATGCTATTATACGCCATATAACTCCATGTAAAAGCCAGAAACTAAGTTTTTTTTTGCACAGGCCTATCTAAAGGGTTAATGGTGCCACGTGGTTATCAACAGTAAAAATTACAAATTTTACTTCTTCCCAACAGGGAAAACCACAAACAATCAAAAATGCATGACTATATGGTGTCATGGCTTTGCAATCAAAAAATGTGGTTATAATGGAAGTCAATGGGGCAAAAACAGCCACGAACAGTAAATGAGGGAGAAAAAGTTAAAATCTGATGCTGCACAAAAACTAACAATGCATCGAAACCAATGTTGTTTCTAATCTTTGACATGTCCAAGACTTTGATAAAAGGTAAAAAAAAATCCAGTCCACAATCACATTTTATACTGAAAATACTCATTTTGTGCTTCCCCCAAATCAGTGACATAATTTATGAATTTGGCAATTAAAGAGTTAAAATCCTGAATTTTTTTAAAAAAATGTAGTAGTTTTGAACAGGACTGAGGTTGATTAATAGATTTATGCAAAAAAAAATTGGAAAAAAATATTTATCTGATAAATTTTTACAGCAGTTTAAAGTACTGGCTGTTTTCAGCCACGAACATAACCAAAGGGTAATGAATTTGCCCACAGTGTACTGCTGAGTTTTTGAAAATTTTCAAAGCATTTTCCTAAAATATGTGTGAAAATAAGATTTGTCACCAAAAATCATTCCATTAGCTGAAACACAGAGAAAGTTATGGCCAAAAAACGACTCAAAAGCACACCCTAGTGGCTGAAAACAACCCGAACAGCACACAAGGATTAATGGAACATGATGAAAAATCGGTGTTCTCGCGGAGACTTGTGGGTAATGCATGCGTGCATGATGCATCCTGTTTCACTTGGACAAGCCAGCTGACTGTCTCGAGCGCCGGGGATTCACCATTAACCCAAAGCCATGCTTCAGTTCTGCTGAATCTTATGAATCCATGTTTCCAGGATCTATATGAGAGTTTCTCCTATCTTACCCGATCATTATGAGTCGAAGCGAGCATTCTTTGCAGGCGCTGTCCTGGAGGAAGCTATATTTGAGTAGAGCCAAACTCAAAGCCTCCAGTCGCACTTCGGCTCTTTTATCGGGTTTCGCAATGGTGAGATGCTGTTAATTATTTGTTTATGTTGTCGTTGTGTTGTTCATGCAACTGCCTGCAACACCGCACATTTGTTGTTTAAACGCACTCAGTTGTTAAAGAGATCGCGCGTGCAAGCGGTGCGTGCAGGAGCTAATGTGATGTTGTTTGGTGAGTTTAACGAAAGATTATGTCTGGGCGTCGCGGATTGATCTGAAATGACTTCAAATGACAAATGCCTTCTGGACCGTCACAAACTGACAGCCACAGATGTTTAGCTTGTGCTAATACTCGCCTACATGGATATATGATTGGTTGTAGTTTCTCAGTGATGTTTTTAAGACACATTAAGAAAGCATCACGAGAGAAGCAAAATACCGGATATTACCATGCATGTCACATTCTCAGATACTTGGTTGCACGTCCTCTGCAGTGCATGCAGTCAAACCCTGATTCAACAGTGATGTGACAGGTATTACCACAGTCACGAAAATCCTGGAAATATAAGGGGTTAACATTGTGACCTCCAGTCATGGGAAAGTCAAGGAAACAAGTAATATCTTAAAAAGTAATCAAAATTTGCTGTGCTCTGCTCTAAAAGCTAGATATTGCTCTTTTTTTTTTTTTTTTAAGTAATTTTGTCGACTAAAACTTGCTTGCAAGCCATCTTATTTGAAGGCATTTGTACTCTAATTGTTTAAAGGGATAGTTCTCCCAAAAACGAAAAATTCTCTCATCATTTACTCACTCTCATGCCATCCCAGATGTGTATGACTTTATCTTCTGCAGAACAGAAACGAGGAATATCTCTGCTCTGTAGGTCCATACACTTCCACGTTCTTCTTGTGTTTTTGATGATTTGCATTCTTCGTGCACATCGCCACCTACTGGGCAGGGAGGAGAATTTATAGTAACAGGGTTCCCATGCATCCTTAAATCTTAAAATGTCTTAAATTCAGGTTTACAAAATTGGGGGGCTTGTGAGTGTTTCCTGCTGTTGCAGAGCAGTTCACAATTATTAAGCTATATCATAAATTTATGACAAGTGATCACTAATGATCAACTGTTGATGATGACTATATGGTGTTGATGAAATATGACAGTGCATACATTTAATTGTTAATATTGTAATACGTTCTAGATTATTATAGGAGTGCACGTTTTATTTCCCTTACCTGTTTGAATGAACTGCTGGAAGCAGTGATGCACATACATTTCAAAATAAGAGTCCCCAGTGTATTTCAGCCTGTAAAGTTAAAATTTCCACACTATGAATAAAATCTTTACGACCCCTATTGTTAAGGCCACGTTGAATGTGTGCCCCTGCTTAAGTAAGATTCTGTGATACATTATTTATTTTGAGGTCTTCTAAAAGGACTTAAAAGTCTTAAATACGATTCTAATATTGATCTGTTTCTCACCCACAACTATCATATCACTTCTGAATATATGGGATGGTATTCGGGTGAATTAATGATTAGAATTAAAAATTTTGGGTGAACTATTCCTGAAAATGTATTGATTCAAATTATTTGTACTTGACATGGACATCCATGCAGAAATCTCAATAAAATTATTTCTAAAAATACTTATCCAGTTATCATAAGTCTGAAAAAGTAATAGAAATTACTTGGTCAAAAAGTTTGTGAACATTGGTGTGTTTGAAAAAAGCTCTTTACCCGTTTTGTGGGTTTAGAAGTGGAGTAGTTCTAGTAGGTTAAACTTTAACCATTAAAGGAATAGTTCACCCAAAAATGTAATCTAATGCCATTCCAAACAGACTTTCTTTCTTGCATAACACAAACAAATATATTTAGAAGAATACAATCTCACTGCTGTTTTTGTCCATACAGTGTCAGGCACTGGGGTCCAAAATTTTCGAGCTCCAAAAATAAGACAAAAGGTAGCGTAAAAGCAATCCATCTGACTTGAGTGGTTTAATTCATGTCTTCTGAAGGGATATGATAGATTTTGGAGAGAAACAAAGCCAAAAAGTTCACCAAAAATCTTCACTTCCGCCATCTTCCTAGCTTGTTCATGCTAGGTATGTGCAAAAGTACCAGTATTCGGTGTTAAGGATAATAATGTATAATTGGGTTATTTTCATGTGACCCCGATCAGA
This sequence comes from Xyrauchen texanus, assembly GCF_025860055.1. Taxonomy (NCBI): domain Eukaryota; kingdom Metazoa; phylum Chordata; class Actinopteri; order Cypriniformes; family Catostomidae; genus Xyrauchen; species Xyrauchen texanus. Next base: position 6,586,168 of record NC_068319.1, on the reverse strand, counting down.
CATGTTTCAGTGGGATATATGGAAGCTAAGCACTTCGTGGTACTAAAAGGATATTCAGTGAATAAATAGGCTAAATAACTGTAAAAAACATATTGCACAAAATTATCAAAATAAGAAATAAGCCTCCAATACAGAGCAGCAGGAAACCACTTATGCACATCCTGAATGCAGAATATAATGCTAGATAATATCGTGGGTACACATCTAGTTCACGACATAAGGCAGTTTAAACCTTTTTTACGGCAACTATTTATTTAAGCAGTGTCCGATAGAATCAGCAAAAGACTTTAATCTCTCCACATCACCTCACTAATATGGGAATATTACTCACAACAGAGGATTTAATGTCCAGCAGTGATCGTCTTGAAATTTATTAAAATGATTTGCCGCTTTTATTGCTGTAACAGCAGCACATAAAAGGACTAAACCTAAAGCATTAAAGAGATGAAAACTTTTTCAAAAACGCTCTCCAAGAAGGTGCATCCCTTAATTAATTTGAAAGTTGTCTCCCAGCCACCATCACTAAAAATATTTATGTTAGTAATTGATCCCACTAATCAACTAGTCAGCTGTTGGATGACTTGTCGATTAGTTACCACTCTGGCACATCCCTCGTTCATGCGCATTTGAGCTTAATGCGTGCATGTTTGCATATTTGCAGGTGCACGTGTCAGTTCAGGGTTGGTAAACTAATGGTTGTAGGTTCAAACCTTGTAAAGCTGATACATTAACTTTTACTATTGTGATCAACTCAGATTCTTCTAAGGGAGTTAGTCCTTGTAATTGTATTTTAAAAGTATCAACCAAGTAAATGATTAATTAGGTTAACACATTTTTCACTATGTTGTTCACAAGCCTACATATAGTCTGTTTTACCTTTGTGTCTTTTCATTCAACAGGTGGCCATGGTGGAAGTACAGTTGGATTCCAACCACGACTATCCACCAGGACTTCTTATCGCTTTCAGCGCTTGCACCACAGTCTTGGTGGCCGTCCACCTGTTTGCCCTCATGGTGAGCACCTGCATCCTGCCAAATATCGAAGCAGTTAGCAATGTGCACAACCTCAATTCGGTGAAGGAGTCCCCTCATGAGAGAATGCATTGCCACATCGAGCTTGCCTGGGCTTTTTCTACTGTCATTGGAACGCTGCTCTTCCTCGCCGAGGTGGTTTTGCTTTGCTGGGTCAAATTTTTACCCATTAAGCCTAAAGACCAGAAAAATGGGACTATCTCCGCTGGTGTGGCTGCTGCTATCACATCAACCTCCATCATGGTGCCTTTCGGCTTGGTTTTTATCGTCTTTGCTGTGCATTTCTATCGCTCGCTGGTCAGCCATAAAACTGACAGACAGTTTCAAGAGTTAGAAGAGCTGGAAGACTTACAAAATGAACTGGACCATAGAGGGGAGGCATCCAACTTACAATCTCCCGGTTCCCTTTACCCTTAAATTTTAGTTAAAGTGTATAGTTTTAGGTTTGTCATGTGTGTGTGTTTTTGTTCTTTTTCTTTTATTATTATTTTTAACTACAGTAAGTATTGGTCTATTTGTTGTTGCATGTTGACATGCAAGTGTCCAGTTTTATGTGTTCAGAATTTGTATACTAATAGTTTTAAGAGAATTTTATCTGATAACAGACTCAACCATGAAAGCATGCACTGCATGTTTTATGAATATTTTGTTGTCATATTTGCATAGTTATTTCAGTATTGCAGCTGTGCCAATTTTGTTACTTATTCGATTTTCATAAAAAGCAAGCCACATTCTTAAAAACATTAGTGTACATAATTGTGTATGCTGGGGAACCTAACAGACCATACAAGAATACTGGTAATATATTCAACACTGATCAGAGAGCATATTTTAATATTTGAGTAAAACTGCAGGGAATATTTTGATGTCCACTTGACCAAATAATTGTTGATTGTTGCCATTTTCAATCAATGCTTTTCTTTTGTACAGCTAAATCTTATTAGTGTGATTGTCTTACTAATGAATTGCCGCCTGAATTAGCACACCTTAATAGAAATGAAGGCACTTTATTTAAGATAGACATGTTTGTCTTACCTATTTTACTAGTACTTAATACAACGTCCTAGTAGAGGAACCTCTGTTCATTCTGAGATTTGGATACAAGTACTTGGCAGAATTGATTATGCATATTAAATACAATTTAATATGTTTATTAATCATAGGAGGCTACGTGGACTGTTTAAGCATGTAGTTACATCATCAGAATTCATTAAAATGGTACAGCTCCATGTATTAACATATGTAATATTGCTCTTTACTTAAAATGTTAAATATTGCCAAATACAATCCGATTAAATTTTCTATAGTTTGTCAAATAATAATCTTGTCATTGAAACAACCTTTTGGAAAGTTTGGTTTTGCCTCACTTTTTAATCTTTGCACAGCATGTGCTGCAATTTAAAACAACACTGTTTACTACTTTTTTATGAAAGTCTTAATTAAATAAAATTCAACCAAACACCAAACTTTACACCTTTTGTGCTCTTTTGCATGAAAAAGTATTGCATGCATTTCCAGCCAATAGTTACTATTTAAAAAGAGTACATTTACTATTTAAAAAGAGTACATTTTATCTAAGACCATTATGCATCATGTACCAACAGCTGTTTTGTATGTTGAACTAAACAAGGGGTTGTTAAAACATGTCACTGCACTCTTAAAACGTGTCTTTCCTAAGGTTCAAATCACAATTTTGTCAGGTAGACATTGCCTAGCAACTGTGTGGCTTCGAATAGTGTTTGTTCAGTTCTCTTTGTCCTTGGTGAAATATGCTTTTGCCTCCAGTACAGAATCTGCGATTGAGTATTCACACTTAGTAACCAACAATATAAAGACCAAGCTAAACAATCGGCACATTCATGGTCAAGATCTGTAACTGAACATTTTTACTTTCTTTTTTGTTAATGTTAAAATGCAAATCATTATGTGTTACAACAAGCTATGCAAATTGTCAATGTGCAACATGGCACATCAGCATTAATCATTTACCTTGGGGATTGGGTACACCGTTGCTTCCTCTCTCCCAAAATAAGAGACTGTTCCACACTTAGCAACACCATCAACTCAAAAGCCTTCAAACAGCTGACCTTGGTCCAGGTAGAAAAACTTGCCATGGACAGGGCTGTAGCTAATGGGGTGAAAGGTGGTAATTATTCTAGGTCTGGGGGGCCACAACACATTTTAAACTGTAATTTTCATATGAAAGAGGCCCAGAGCAATACAGTCAGGGGGCCCAGAATTTCTTGCTACAGCCCTGGCTATGGCTACCATTCTTTCCATCCCTCCAGGTGCCCTCATAACGGCTGCCATTCGCTGAACCAAAGAGGGTAAAAATACAACCAAAAGCAGACTTAAAGACACAGTTGGATGAATCTAATGAAAACTGCGAAGAACTTTTCAGGCTAATTTTTTACCACAGACTCTGAAGAAATAAGTGATATTTTTTTAAATGACCGTATTTGCTGTCTAATGAGAATCATTCTTTAGAATAATGGGAATTAAAAAAATGTTAATTAAATGTCAGAGATAATTACAATGAAAATAATTTTGAAATGCCCTTAAATATAATAATTATCTATCTATCTGTGTGTATATATATATATATATGTATATACTGTATATAGAAAGTTTATTGTTTATTCTGGGACGATATCCTTCTCACCACAATTGTACAGAGCGGTTATCTGAGTTACCGTAGATTTTGTCAGTTCAAACCAGTCTAGCCATTCTCTGCTGACCTCTATCATCAACAAGGCATTTCCATCCAAAGAACTGCCGCTCACTGGATGTTTTAGTTTGTTGCACCATTTAGAGTAAGTTCTAGAGACTGATGTGTGTAAAATTCAATTATTTGGACCGTGACATGATTGTTGGTGCCAGAAGGGCTGGTTTGAGTATTTCTGTAACTGCTGATCTCCTGGGATTTTCAGGCCTCTAGAATTTACTCAGAATGGTGCCAAAAACAAAAACATCCAGTGAACAGCAATTCTTTGGATGGAAATGCCTTATTTATGAGAAAGATCAACTGGTCAAAATGCTGTTCTGAGATGCGTGTTGCCGCTGTTTTGGCGGCATGAGGGGACCTACACAATATTAGGCAGGTGGTTTTACTGTTGTGGCTTACCGGTGTATATATGCATAATATATATATATATATATATACCCCCGTCTCACCTACCACAAGTCCAATCACCTTCATAGTCCATCCCTACTTTTTTCCAAAGCTGTGTTCCTTGTCCTTATCAGAGAAATCAATTTGCTTAATCGCTTTGCTCAGGAACATCTTGTTAATGGAGGAAAATGGAGTGTCATTCTGCCAAGTGTCTCTTTGGTTTGAAGTGTTTCTTAGGAACACTAAAAGTAATCACAGCATAATCTAAATAAATTAAATTAATGGGATAGTTCAGCCAAAAAGGAAAATTCTTTCATAATTTCCTCACCAACAAGCCATCTCAGATGTGTATGACTTTCTTTCTTCTGCTGAACACAAACAACGATTTTTAGAAGAATATCTCAGCTCAGCTTTTGAGGCTCCACAAAGCACATAAAGTCAGCATAAAAGTAATCCATAAGACTCCAGTGGTTAAATCCATGTCTTCAGAAGCGATATGATAGGTGTGGGTGAGAAACAGATCAATATTTAAGTATTTTTTTTTTACCATAAATTCTCCTCCCAGCCCAGTAGGTGGTGATATGCATGAAGAATGAGATATGCCAAAAACAAAAGAAGAATAAGGTGGAAGTAAAAGTTAAAGTGGAGATTAATAGTAAAAATAAAAATAAAAAAGGACTTAAATAATCATCTGTTTCTCACCCACACTTAATATATCACTTCTATAGACATGGGTTTAACCACTGGACACTTATGGATTACTTTTATACTGCCTTTATATCTTTTTGGAGCTTAAAAATGTTGGTAACCATTCACTTGCATTGTGAGGATCTACAGAGCTGATATATATTCTTCTAAAAACCTTTGTTTGTGTTCAGCAGAAGAAAGAAAGTCATACTCATCTAAGATGGCATGAGGGTTAATTTAAATTAGAGTAAATTATGAATTTTCATATATGGTGAACTATCCCTTTAAATAATGACCAGTCCATTAAACCTGCGAGCAGCAAAGTATTTTTTACTGTTTACCAGCATCGTCTGAAAGGCCTGCAAAGTTTTAAAGTTGTTGTTTATAAGCCTTTATCTGTATTACCATGTTCCTTATTGTCCAACCACTCACCCTTGTACTGATCCCCATTGAAAGACTAGACATATGGTGTGGTCCACATTTTTGGGCCTTTTTGTCTCAGAGTTTTACAAGCAATTTAGTAGTCCAGGGTTTCTTCAAATAAGGCATGCTGGACAAAAAAAGTTCAGAGAATATTATTAGTTGATGCACATTAAGAATGCATCTAAAATACACCAGTTTCACTATCTTAAAAGAACTGTGGTATTACCATGTTTTTTTTATAAATGTTCCCATGGTAATACCATGGAAGTAAACCATATTGTAATACCATACATGAATATACTAATCATACAGAGGGCCTACCTACTGATATATACTTGGTACTTGGTATTACCATATGTTGCCATTACTTTACTCGTGTACAACGTACTATTACATAGAAACAAGGCATTACATGACATGTTTTTTTAGATTGACATGGTATCCCTTTGTATTATCACCATAATGGCACCAATACCATGGTATAGAAGCACATTGGAGTAAACACCATAGTATATGAATGAATAACCTACAGTACCATAGTGTTTATCAAAGTACCGTGGTATTACTATGCGATACCATCACTGGTTAGACCTTACCTGTGACCAACTCCCTTGAAATCAACTCAAGGCTCACCACATGTGTACGAGAAACAACCTTACCTAAACTTTACTGGTAAACCACTGAAAAGTATTTTCGTCTTGTGTTCGGTAACCTAGCAACAAGCCTTGACCGATCATATTTATGTTTGCAGACGCTCCCAGTCACTAGATGGCAATGTTGTCCTCGCAAGCTTGTTCTTGCCCCGATTGGTGAATGGGTGAAGAAGCGGAGCTCATATATATAGTTGGAGCGCCCACTATTGGCAGTGTGCGGCACAGCAGCGTGAACGCAGACGGGTTACAATGTCACTGGAGAGATGTCAAAGTGAATGGACTGAAATAGACCAAGAACATCAACAATTACAGGTTTGAACTTAACGAATACGTGTTATATGGGTGTTCCGATAGCCAAACCATGAACCACAGGTTAGTTATGAAGCGAAAGGGATCGTTATTGATGTTTGTAATGTGGCTAACATGCTGCAGCTTCTAGATGAAGTGATTTTCTTTTGATATTGTAAATGTGTGTTAAACCAACATTAGCTCTCAGTTGCAGCTTGAGTGTCATAATAATGAGCCTCATATCTGTTTTATTATAAAACAATAAATCTTCATGATCTGATAATGATTCAGGACTTTTGGTTAGATGTTAACTATGAGGATTTATTGCCCAACTTTATCAGGTTTTTGCTATTGATACATGAGAGTCAGGGTCATATTGCAGGATGATGATGTTGCTCTAGGATAGACAGTGAATCAGATATCGGTATGTCTGTCTTTTGCATAGTTTGTCTAAAGATGCATGTAGCTCTAAGGGATTTGAATATTTTCAAAAGTGCCATGGTAATACCATTTTTCTTGTACCTCATTTACATTTATTAATTTAACAGACGCTTCTATCCAATGCGACTTGTATGGGACAGAAGGCACAGTATATAGTAATGGTTGTCAGGTTGTCTTACTGCAAAGAATAGTCCGATTTAAAGGGGAAGTTCGCTATAAAATGAAAATTCTCTCATCATTAACTCACCCTCATGCCATCCCAGATGTGTATGACTCTCTTCTGTTGAACACAAATGAAGATTTTTAGAAGAATATCTCAGCTCTGTAGGTCCATACAATGCAAGTGGCTGGTGGCAAGAGCTCCAAAAAATGCATAAAGGCAGCATAAAAGTAATTCATGATACTCCAGTGGTTAAATTAATGTATTTTATAGTGATACGATTGCTTTGGGTGAGAAACATCACATTTTAAGTCCTTTTTCACTGAAAATGTTCTCTTCCGTGCACTCTCCAATGCACGTTTATGGGAAGACAGTGTTCATGCAGCCTCTCGCATGATGTAAGCACGTTGGCATGTTCACACGAGGACTGATGGTTGAATTGCGCACCTGTCAGTTCTCGCGATTCTCACCCAAAGCGATTGTATCACTTTAGAAGACATTCATTTAACCACTGGAGTCATATGGATTAATTTTATGCTGCCTTTATGTGCTTTTTGGAGCTTCAAAGTTCTGGCCACCATTCACTTGCATTCTATGGACCTACAGCACTGAGATGTTTTGTTTTTTTTGGTAATTCTTCATTTGTATTCTGCAGAAAAAAGATAATACAGATCTGGAATGTATGAGGGTGAGTCAATTATGAGGGAATTTTCATTTTAGAGTGAACTATCTCTTTAAAGTGGAAAACTGTTTTGATTGAGGGGATGGATTGTGCCATACTTGAAATGCCCCTACTTGCTGCCTCGTGCTTTAAATGGTGCAGTCAGAGATTGGCATGTGCCTATTGAAAGGTCAGTCCCACCCTAACCTATTCAGAGCAAGTCGGACCTGTTTTGTTGGAAGTTTTTGCTGATTTAAGAGGATCGTTCAGCCAACTCCTATCATCATCAGAACATATCTTGTTTTTCCAAACCCATATGAATTTCTTTTTATCGTGGAACACAAAAGGAGATGTTCGGCACAGTAACTTTCTTTTTTTCATACAACGAAAGTCAATGGTGACTGAGGCTGAACATGCTAATTGTAAAAAAAACCTATATTATTATTTTTATTAGGAAACTCACAAAGTCTACAGACAGAAGCTGGATGAGCTGAGCAACCTGCAGGCGATATGCAGCAGTGCCATTAGCAAACAGAGAAAAAGACTGAAAGACCTCAAGAAAAGTCTTCATAAGTATGTGCCAGGTTTCATATTATTAAAGATCCTTCATTCAGTTTGAGTACATACTACAATGAGGTAAATTAATCCTTTCCCTCTCATTTTATAAACAGGTGTGCAAAAACATGCAATGGGAAGGAATTAGAAGTGGTAAATGACCTACAGGTCCAAATTAAAGAAAGGCAAAATGTATTTTTTGACAAGGAAGCCTATTTGCCTAAGAAGAATGGGTCAGTTTGAGTACTTGTAGTACTTTATTGTAAATATCACAATCAGAATAAATGACATTTTTGTTTTTTTCTCCTGTCTGAATTTTTTTTCTTACTTATACAGATTGTACTTAAATTTGGTCCTTGGAAATGTGAATGTTACACTCCTCAGCAACCAAGCAAAGTAAGTCAGATGTGAAATGTGTTCTCCAAACTGTCTGGAGGATTTCTGAATGCAAAATTAGGCTACCTTTGTGTTTTCTACAACAGATTTGCCTACAAAGATGAATATGAGAAGTTCAAACTTTATATGACCATAATACTTATGTTTGGTGCCATTACCTGTCTCTTCCTTCTCAACTACCGGTAAGTCGTGAGTTCTACGAGAGATTAATATACTATAATTATGTGGGAAAACTATAAAAAATTTGGAAAATTACCTTTTGAATGTAACATGGCGATATGTCCTTTGTTCGCAGGGTTACAGATGAAATCTTCAATTTTGTATTGGTGTGGTATTATTGCACTTTGACGATAAGAGAGAGTGTGCTCATGAGCAATGGCTCCCGGTAAATTCGGTCTGACTGGATTATTTTTGTGTAAAATAACAATTGGTTCTTGTATTGTCTGTTGACTGCATTATGAAGACAAGTTACATCTATATTAAAGAGATAGTTCAACCAAAAATGTTAATTCTCATCATTTACTCCCCCACATGCCATCCCAGATGTGTGTGACTTTTTCTTCTGCTGAACACACAAAGATTTTTAGAAGAATATCGCAGCTCTGTAGGTCCATACAATATAAGTGAATGGTGGTCAGAACTTTGGAGCTCCAAAAATCACATAAAGGCAGCTTAAAAGTAATCCATACGATTCCAGTGGTTACATCCATGCATTCATAAGCGGTATGATTGGTGTGGTTGAGAAACAGATCAATCTATAAGTATTTGTTCCTATAAATCTTCTTTTACATTCTTCTTTTGTTCTACCTCACTGGGCAGGGAGGAGAATTGATTGTTAAAAGGAATTAAATATTGATTAGTTTGTCTCCCCCAGTTAACATATTACTTTTATGCTGCCTTTATGTGCTTTTTGGAGCTTCAAAATTGTGTACCCATTCACTTGCATTGTATGTACCTACAGAGCTGAAATATTCATCTAAACCTCTGTTTGTGTTCTGGAAAAGAAAGTCATACATATCTGGGATGGCATGAGGGTGAGTAAATGGAGAGAGATTTCATTTCCCTTTTAAGGTCAAGGACAAATTGAAAATTGAAAGCTGTTACTGTCTATTGATCGACCAATATATCAGATGATATTGTTCCTTTTTTAGATGAACTGCATTGGCTGATAACTTTGCATTTCAGCAATTTTGCATACACTCCGTGATTAAATTGAACTTGTCCTTGAAATTTGAAAATTGAAATTTAACTGATCATTTTCTTTATATATATATATATATTTCTTCCTGTAGAATTAAAGGCTGGTGGGTTTCACATCACTATGTCTCAACCTTTTTATCAGGTGTTATGTTAACATGGTATGTATATAATAAATGCAATTTTTACCCTTTACATAAAACAATTACACATTGCTCTCTGGTTTGAAAACACTGCTTTTAACCACTCTTGTCTTTTAAGGCCAGAAGGTCCAATGTATCAGATGTTCAGAAGTCAGTTCCTGGCCTTCTCCATCTATCAGAGTAATTATTATATTTGCTACTCTATATCATTTTAATTTGACTTACAGTGGGACCTGATTGTAAGTTTAGGTCAAGCTTTGTTACAATACTTCATAATGAAGGCTTCTTGTGTGTTTGGTAGGTTGTGTGCAGTTTCTTCAGTATTATTATCAGAGCGGCTGCTTGTATCGGTTACGAGCTCTGGGCGAAAGAAACCAGCTGGACCTGACAGTGGGTAAGAGTTCAGACACTTTGACTCATTGGAGAAACACTGATCTGGATGATGTTGCATGTCTAACCTGAAGTCAGACCCATTTACCAATATTTTTAACCAATATTTACACTTTTGCAATTAATTGGTTCTTTAATATCAGGTTAACTGCTCAAGTTGGACACAAAAGACTTCACATTTAAAATATTTGTTAAGTGAGGGGCTTTGAACAAGTTTATATTGCAATTAAACTAAAATCTGTCTATGCATATTGGTTATTGGACACTTAAACACAAAAATAATCAGTATCGTATCGGGCATATCGGTCGAACTCTACCACTGACCTCATGTTGTCATAATGAGTTTTCTTATGTTTTGCATACAGAGGGATTTCAGTCGTGGATGTGGAGGGGGCTCACATTCCTCCTTCCATTTCTATTCTTTGGCCATGTGAGTATTAGTGTTTAATTGTTGCCTTTCTTTTCTCTGACAATCTTGTGCTTTTAAAAAAATTATTTCTTCCTGGATTTCTTGCATTTTGTTGTACTTATCAGCCTGTTGTATGATTATTAACACATTTAATTAAGTTCATTTCTCACAAAGGTTTAGGGTTCCCACATAGAAAATAACAGATCATTTTACAATATTTTTTTTTAAGTTATTGAAATTAGTACAATTTAAAAAAGAAGAAAATCAAAGTCATGGAAGTTTTTAAGTTAAAGGGATAGTACTCACCCTGTACAATGCAAGTGAATGGTTGCCAGAACTTTGAAGCTCCAAAAAGCACAAAGGCAGCATAAAAGTTATCCATAAGACTCTAGTGGTTAAATCCATGTCTCCAGAAGTGATCTGATAAGTGTGGGTGTGAAACGGATCAATATTTAAGTCCTTTTTTACTATAAATCTCCACGTTCACATCTACATTCTTTTGTTTTTGGCAATTCGCATAAAAAATGACCGGCCTATTACAAATTGCTTATAAATCTCTCGTTATGCTACATTATCACCAAATATTGGATTAGATCTTTTTGTCAACATGTTTTCTTTCAATTAGCACAGGTTTTGTACTTCTTTTTGGAGCTTATTTATCGTAGGCCTCATTGACCTGATCTTATGCACCTCTGTTTTTGAAAACAAAATGCATTATTTGTGGATAATTTTGGCAATATTAAATAAAATAGGAAAACATTCTGTACTATTTATCGCACTAGTGTGTTTTAATGTTTAACCAGCAAGTTTGTCTTTAAATACTTTTATTTTGTACAAATAAAAAAATCCAATATTTAGTGATAATATAGTATAATGAGAGATTTATAGGCCGGTCATTTTTTTGTACCCTTCGTGTCAAAATGAATGGAACACAACATGAGGATTAAACATCTTAATAGTTTTTTTTTTTTAACCTGGTCTTCACCATAAAAATAACCATAGAATCTGACATTGTGTTAAAAATAAACAAATAATACTGAATGAATGGAAAATTCTTAAGTATTATTTTGTGGAGAAGACAAATCGATGTACATTATTTTGAATAGCACTTCTGTTTTAGCTGTAACTGAGTTAAACATGCATGATTTTTTTCAACACTTACCCACCCCCAACCACATGTTTCAAGTGCATGCATGTACTAAACGGAGATTAGTTAGTTGAAAGGAATGAGGTAGTCGAGATTAAGGGTTAATATGAACCCATGCATGGCAGTATGTCAGGGTATTTGAATAGAGGCACTCTTCCCCGAGCTAAAAAAAAAACTAAATTCCTTATGGGCTTTACCACCACCCTAAAACTAAGTTTATATGTGTAATTTATGAAAGCATTCATGCATTTGAGACAGTAAAGCTGTGAAGTATATATAACTGTCATCTGTTTAACACTTGAAATTAACAGATGTTAGTATTGATTCAATTCACTGACATAAATATATATTTGTGATGATTTTCTCTTCTCTGGTCAGTTTTGGCAGCTGTATAATGCTGTGACACTTTTTAAGTTGTCTGCCCTTGATGACTGCAAGGAATGGCAGGTGAAGACAGAAATTTTGTATTTATTTTACAACCCCAATTCTGAAAAAGTTGGGACAGTATGAACAATGCTAATAAAAACAAAAAGGAGGGATTTGTCAATTATTTTCACCCTTTGTTATATTGAAAGCACTACAACTAAACATTATATGATGTTTTTCCTTGTGAATTAATTCAGTAATTTCAAATCGGATGATTGCAACACGCTCCAAAAAAGTTGAGAATGGCAATTGAAGACTTTGACAAGATAAAATAACAAGATAATGTGAAACAGGAGATGTAAAACTCTTGAGGCAATCCTGTCATAGTATATAAGGTACCTCCAAAAACAGCCTAGTCCTTCAAGAGCAAGGATCATTCAAGACTTGTCAATTTTCCAACAGATGCTTCAGCAAATAAGCCAGCACTTTGAGAACAATGTTCCCCAAATACAAATTGGGAGGATTTTGGGCATTTCACCCTCTACAGTGCACAATATAGTTAAAAGATTCAAAGAATCTGGTCAAATCTCGGTGCGTAAAGGGCAAAATAAAAGCCACTTCTGAATGCATGTGATCACTGATCCCTCAGACATCACTGACTTAAAAAACATCATTCATCTGTAATGGATATCATGAACATGGGCTTGGGATAACTTTGTTAGTCAACTCCACTCGCCGCTGCATCCACATATGCAAGTTAAGACTTTACAGTGAAAAGCAGAAGCCCTACATCAACACTGTCCAGAAGCGCTGCCAACTTCTCTGGGCTCGGTCTCATCTTCGATGGAAAGTAGAACAGTGGAACTGTATATTTTTTGGTCTGACGAGTCCACATTTAAAAAATGATTTGAAAAACACAGCCGTTGTGTTATCTGGGCCAAAGAACCATCCAAGATGTTATTAGCGTAAGGTCCAAAAGCCAGTGTCTGTATGGGTCAGGGGTGTATCATTGTCCATGGCATGGGTAACAACATGCAGACAGATATCTAAACATTTTGGAGTAACATTTACTGCCATCCAGCACAGTTTTTTCCAGGGACGTCCCTGCATTTTCCAGCAGAACAACTTTGAACCACATTCTGCCCGAATTACAAGTGCATGGGTGTGTAAGCAGAGAGTGCGGGTGCTAGATTTTCCTGCCTGCAGTCCTGACCATCTCCAATTTAGAATGTGTGGCGCATTATTCAGCACATTAGATTACAACGAAGACCCTGTACAATTGTGCAGCTTAAGACGTGCATAATGGATGAATGGGGACAATTCCACTTTCTAAACTTAACAAACTTGTGTCTTCAGTGCCTAAATGCTTAATAAGTGTTTTTAGAAGAAGTGGTGATGTTACACAGTGGTAAACACTCCAATTTTGTTTGGAGCGTGTTGCAATCATCTGATTTGAAATGACTGTACATTTCAAAAATAAAACTATAACAATTCACAGGGTAAAACATCATATAATGTGTAGTTTTAGAGCTTTCAATAAGCAAAGGGTGAATATAATTTACAAATCACTCATTTTTGTTTTTATTAGCATTTTACATACTGTCCCAACTTTTTCAGAATTGGGGTTGTAGATGTATTACTTGATGTACTTGATGATGTCATGTTTCAATCAGAAATCTGTCTGATTAGAGAAGTAAAATGAGTTGCAATCAGTTGTTACCTTTTAACATTTGAAATGAATAAATACAGTGGCAAGAAAACGTATGTGAATACTGCTGGTTTCCTGCATTAATTGGTCATAAAATGTGATCTATTTTCTGTATAGTAGACTCATGAACAGATGTTAACCAGTTGCAATGATTCCTTCAAGTTTTTTTTGCTGTCCCTCTAGGGTTCTTTTTTACCTCATTGAGCATTCTGTGGTGTGCCCTTTGAGTCATCTTGGCTGGATAGCCACTTCTAGGGAGAGTAGCAACAGTACTAAATCCCCTCCATTGATAGACAGTCTGTCTATGAATATCTTAGCTCTTCGAGATTACTTTGAAACCCTTTCCAGCTTCATGCAAAGCAACAATTCTTGATCCTAGGACTTCTGAGATCTCTTTTTTTTTTTTTTTTTTTTTTTTTGCAGTGCTTGGTCCATGTCAGCAGATGCTTTTTGTGAATAGCAAAGTTCCTTGCAAGTTCCCAGACATTTTTGGGGGGAATGGCCCTAGCCCTCACCCTCTGATCCAACAGGTCCTGGTGTAACTCGGGCAGTTGTTGTTGCGATTCTGTACCTGTAGGTATGCTATTTGGATGTACCAATCCTGTGCTGGTGTTGTTACACGTGGTCTGCCACTGCACAGACGATCAGATGTCCTTCCTGTCTCCCTGTAGCTCTATCTTAGGTGTCTCACAGAACGGATATTGCAATTTATTTCCCTGGCCACATCTGCAATCCTCATGCCTCCATGCAGCATGCCTAAGGCACGTTCACGCAGATGCAGTGACCCTGGGCATCTTTCTTTTGGTGTTTTTCAGAGTCTGTTGAAAGGTCTCTAGTGCCCTACATTTTTTTTTAACTGTGACCTTAATTGCCTACCATCTCTAAGCTGTTTGTGTCTTAATGACCGGTCCACATGTGCATGTTCATTAATTGGATTTTTACAAAATTGTCTTTAAAACAGTGTCCTGAAAAAGAGTTTACATGCAGGTAATTCCAAAGGGTTCACATACTTTTTCTTGCCACTGTAGATATTTTCCAGTAATGTGAAGGGGGAAAACATACCTTTGCTCTTAAATGTTTGATCAACATGACCGTTGGTTCATATTCTAGGTGTTCATGTTGGCCTTGACTTTTCTCGTCTTGTTCCTGGGTAATTTTCTCACCACTGTGAAAGTGGTCCACCAAAAACTCCAGAAGAACAAAGGGAAGATCAAAAAGAACTGATGAGAAGCTGGAATAGTTCATACCCAATGAGGCCAGTGTGGAACTCGCAGAACTGAACTACAAAGCGCACAAAACTGTTTCGTCTATTGAGTCGTGTTCCATGAAAACAAGCTGTTTGGAGAGAGTCTGAGGAAGATGTTGACATCTCTCAAACTCATTTTGACAGCAACAGTAGAAACTCGAGATTATGCGTCATGTTGCCCTTTTGTCTGCCATGTTTTTGCTCTTATTTTATGCAATCAGAGCTAGGGTAATGTTTGGGGTAGGTACCACTGAAAACCTTAAACATTTTTAAACGCTGTATACTTAAGTGAGAACACTTATTTTGTTCTTTTGCATGGATCTGTTTACAAAAGCCACGTGCTGCTGAAATGCAGATGCTCGGTTCAGTGCGTTCTCAAAGGGATTTCTGCTTTATGTTTTAAAAAAAAGAAGCTGGATGGTGTTACAGTATAACTGAATAAATACTTGCGCTCCCACAAGGCTTTTAAACTAAATCATGGTGTATGATCATGTATTTTTTTTTTTTTTGTGAGTGTTTTAATAAGGGAAATTGAGTGTATTGTGAGTATTTTAATAAGGGAAAGTGAGTGTATTGTGAGTGTTTTAATAAGGTGTTTTTGCACGTTAAGGCTTGTCAGTACAGTAATTGAACAAGGCCAAATCCTTAAATCAAGGTCACATGACATATCCTGACACCTTAAAAATGTGGTTTTGTTTATATATAATTAATGAGAATGATGGCAATAAAGCTGCATTAACACTTTAAAGTACATTTTCTTGCCTTTAATTTACACCTGTTTGGTAGTTGTTTTTAAAGGCCTAGACATGTAAATTACATAAACCGGTGGAAATGCTAAACAATATTTTGCATAATGTACTGTTATCAGTCAACTGTGAGTGAATGCTGTTAGAATTACATCTACTGTAACAGAACTGTTTCAAGAGTGTATGTTTTTGCTGGCAAATGTAATTTGACTGACCATGTAAAATGTCAAAGGAACAATTTGCCCGATAATGCAACATTTATTAATGGGTATTTCACCCAAAAACTGTTGCTTTTCCATGAAACACAAAAGTTGTTGGTCTCAGCCATCATTCACTTTCCTTGCATAATTTTTCCAAACAATTAAAGTGAATGGTGACTGAGACTAACATTCCGTTTAAGGAAAGTCATACTAGTTTGGAACAACATCAATGATGACAGAATTTTTGCAACTGGTAACTGGATATTTGTTTGCCTTAATGCTGTTCTTTGCCTATTTACATCTGGTTCAGTTTAGTCCAAAATCCAAGTGTGTTGTACTATTTGGAATTGCATATGCTCCATAATTTGTAATTGAAGGGGAAAGCTGTACAAGTGATTTCTCAGTTGGGAAATGCACCGTTGATCTCTGTTTAAATCTTCATAATTCATCTGTAACAATTGTCACTATCCACAAAATATTGTATTTTTCTGATATGTGATATCTTTATTCGCATTGGAGGGGGAACTGACTGCACTTTTTGCTTGAACATAAAATAAGCCCTCAAACTGCAGGAAAGAACGTTTCCAGGGGGCTAATTAGATGTCAAGCTTAATTTCCATTCTGCCATCTATTGCTATATAAGGCAAATAAAATCAATCTGATGCAATCTCTGTGGCCTCATGTGAAAATCAGACAAGTTTTACACGTTCACCGCCAGTGGGCGCAAGAGTAAGACATGTTTGTTCTGTTTAGCAATCAAGCATTCCGTCCTTAAGTTGTAGTAATTTAAATTAATAATGGAGGCGGATGTGATTAACGCCTGGTGGACAAAAAATAGATTAATAAAAATAACATTAGAGTTACATTCTAGGTAAAGACAAATATGTAATGAGTGACCACATGTGTTCACAGACCTTCCTTCCTTAAAATAAAGAGTTGTGTAGGAGGCTAGCTAAACTTTAATTCCCGCATTGCATCGATTGAAAATGCTGTTTGTTTGTTTGTTGATTGGTCGGTCTCTTTGGGAATAAAACGATTTCGCCATCTCGTACGAAATATTTCACGCGAGAATCATGGTCGTTCCTTTTCCATTATTTTTAAAGGAACCGTTTTTCTAGTCGTTTTGAACTTACATTGACATTTAGTGACATCATCATTACGCAATAGTTTTCAGTTTCCGATGTCATTGTAGGAATTCGCTATTCGCAGTCAGCCATAATTTAATCCATGTGAAAATGTCCAAGAACAGGGCATTTACTAGGATGACGCAAGTAGTATTCGGATGGTCATGTGATTATAACATGGCAGCGCCCCTGAGGGGACCCTCTCCATGTATTATAAAACAGCTTTTGTAAGGTTACTAGGCTTGCCACCTGTCTTGTAAAATATATCATCCCGTATTTAAAGATGAAATGATGCCTCCCGTATTGAATAGGGTATGCGATTTGTCCCGTATTTAAGCTGGTCCAATAGTGTCACCCGGAAAATGTATCGATTGTAATTCTGTTTGTTGATTGGTTGGTCTGAATAGTAATTAAAGTCATACAATAAAGTTGTAAAATAATAATTAAAAAAACCATTACTTGCAATGCCATGAATAGTATAAACGTACAAGCTAGAAAATTGTTAATACATGTACCTTATGAAAATACTAACCACATCAAAATGAATGATGAATAGCATTAATAATAATATTAATTTGGATATTTAAGTCTCTCTGTTGTGACACACAACAGTATAAGAAGGCTTCCATTACCACGGTAACAAATGGGCCTACACAAAAATTGGACTGTGACTGAATTGTAATATTGACACAAACTTGTTTCACACACAAAAGAAATGGCCATTGTTTTACATTGCATGTATGATATCTAATTCAGCACTTTCTGGCCCCTAGATGAGATTTGAACACGTGAGAACTTGAATATTATATTTAAAATTCCAGTTAAAGTGGCAAAAATGGTGGTAGTCTACAGTTAATGGTGCTGTACGCATTCTAGAATTTCCACAAGCTGAGCCAATGTATTAGCCACACCCTCTATTTCTAAAACCCGCACTCAAAAGATACCAAATGAGCTTTATTAACACCGACATCGAGCAGAAACGGTTGTCAAAAACATCAGCAGCAAAATAGCACACTCAACTGGCAACTGTTATGAACAACATGGAATAAAATGGCATTAAGCCTCACTAATTTGCTGCTATTACAATACTATGATCGGTAGGCAGAAAGAAGAAACATTTTTGTTTGCTTTTCCCAGAGATAGGTGAGATATCTCATGACACTTATTTCATTAATAATGTTTAGGGAATAGTAAAAATCGCTTACAGCACCTTGTGATATTTCTCCAAATATACATCTGAAAACAAAGACAATCAAAGGCAGATTTGGAACCCCATGTCACAATATTGTAACTGCATTTAAACTATTGTGTAAGCAGGTGAAACTGGGGCAATTGCAACACAAAATTTCTTCAATCACAAACAAACTAGACTGATGACAGTTATACCGCACATGCTCAGTACAGTTCTCTCATCCCGAGTTATGAACGTAAAGTTTTTTATTTGCCTCAATATACCCTCAATAACATGTTATATCCTAGTACGTAGGAGTTACAAAATTAAATGAACTACATAAAATTAGATGTGTGTTAAAACAGTAAAGCATCATAAAACACAAAGATTGTAACAACAAAGTGGCGCCAAACTTTTTGTGGTCTTCCCTAAAACAACAGCAGCATTTACTCCAGTTTTGTCCATGTCTTATTGGATCTACAATTGTGGAAGATAAGTTTCCATGAAGTCATATAACTAAGTCAAACACTAATGGTGCGTGCACAAACAACGCAAATAATTTTTTCTCCTTGCTTTGCTCCGCTGGATTATAAATGTGTGTTTAAACTTGCGTTCACGTGAGTAACGCGAACCCGCGAGTATTCCCCCTTCGCTTCCGGAAAAGGACAGGAGGCTACGACTTGGTTCATAGTAAAGTACAACCAATTGCTGGAATCAAGTAGACACACATATTTTCAGAACTTTCCAGGTAGTCCAACTTCCTCGCTCACTTTCCTCCAAGCGATGTCTTTTTTCGTCCGGTCTCTGTACATGTATGACGTTGTGTCATACAATGCCCACACATACCGCTACAACAATTTTTTCATTCATTTTTCCAGATTTTTTCTGCTACTACATCAGTGACACCCGGACAATCTCAATGGTGATAGGCTTTCGCGACAACGTGCCATACGGATTTTTATGCGAATTAAGTGATTTCGAGTCGTGCCATTCGCTTAATTCGCGCCGCCCGGCTTTGCAATTCTTTGTATGTAATTGCGCTGTATGTGAACGCACCATAAGTCTTTCTTGCAGGAAGGACTGTGAGAGAACACACTCCTCATGTCCTTATAAAAAATACTCCTTCGAGACAGCTTAACCATTTCTGAGGGGCATTACAAATGTTTTTTGATTGTATACAACATATTGTAGTTCGTATCAAAAAGTGAACGAAGATGTGTTTTCGCTGTCTGTTCTTCCTGCAATGGTCACAGAATGGTGCAACGTCTCTTCTTTTTGTGGGCATGATTTGCTTTAGCCCTTGCTGCTAACGCCCGTTTGGTTGCCTCTCTGAAAATGTCCTCAACGTTTTCTCTATATTTTGCCGAACACTCCAGGTATATTTCAGCGTTCATTTGCATCTTGGTCTCGTCGCCCTGTTGAAAATGACAAATAAAGGCGAGTAAGTGAGCAGTTCATGACTGGCCAAACTTTTATGCACTTACTCTTAAAATAAAAGCGGATACCCATGAAACAAAAATGGAAGTTTTAGATGGCTTTTAGTCTGTATCTATTAGTTTTGAAGCCATCTATATGCTAGTGTACTCCTAAAAGTTGACTAAATAAAAATTTTAAGGAATATACTGGGATTAATACAAGTTAAGATCGACCAACAGTTTTTGTGGAGTAATACTGAATACCACAAAAAATTATTTTGACTTGCTCCTTTTTCTGGGTTACGGTGAGGCACTTACAATGGAAGTGAATGGGGACAATCCGTAAACGTTACAGTTCTCACTGTTTTAAAAGTATAACCACAAGACATAAACAATATGCATGTAAAAAAAATGGTGTGATAAAATTGCTTAATAACCTTTTGTGGCAGCAGGGTATGGTCGAGCGTAAACCCTCCAAAAATTGGCCCCATTAACATCCATAACAAGTGCCTCACTGTAACTTAGATTTTTGGAGGGACGAGTCAAAATGTATTTTTGTGGTAATATATATTATGCCACAAATGCTGTTGGTTGATCTTAACTTGTATTGAACCAGGAATATTCCTTTAACAGATTTTCGACATTTAAACATTTCAATGACTCATCCTGCACTATGCAGATTTTTTGTCCAATCAAATACTCTCTGGAATGAGAATGTCCCTTCCCCTAATACCACCAAATCACGCCAACCTTCTGTTTCAATAGGAAAATCAAAATTGATCCTATATCCATACCTGAAGATAGGTGATGGGGGCCAAATCCAAGGCTTTGAGATTCCTTGTCCTCTCTTTGTCCTTTCGCAGGTCTGTCTTGCACCCTATGAGGATAATGGGAACATCTCTGCAGAAATGACGGACCTCAGGGTACCACTGTGGGAAAGAAAGAGAACAGCTCAGAACATTGAAAATGTCCTGGTCTAATGATATACAGTAGCCCCAAAAAGTATTTGGACACTTCAGCCACACTTATAAATCACTGCATTATATGACAAAATATCAAACTAAGTGCCATTTATTTTAAAGAAAGATTTCACAAGCACGCTATTCAAGCAAAAATTCAAAATGTGAACTTGTGTAGACTTGAGGGTAACTGACTTCAAACCAAACATCCACTAAAAATCACCTTGGAACCTGTTTGTTAAAAGTAACAGCAAAAAATGGCTAGAAAAGTGACACTAGTTCTGAGAAGATATATATGGCATTCTTTGATTTAAGATGATAACGTAAGTGTCCAAACACTTTTTGGGGCCACTGTATCTATTTATAGGCACTGAATTAACAGGCTTTGCCTTTATTTAAACAGGGTTTGGCATATTCCTCTGATGTGACCAATGAGACACCACAAACGGCATGAAAGTTCAGTTATAGAAGTACTATAAGATCTGTGTAAAGATTTCTTGTGCAAGTCAAATTTATCAAGTACACAGTCGTAAATCTCTACTGGTCAAACTAAACTTTCAGATTGAAAGGTACATTTGATGTATGCTTAAAATATTAAAAAAGCCATTTTACTCTCAGCTGCCCAAATATGACCGAATAGTTAAGATGGTAAAATAATGATAAAGCTAAAAACCCTGTTTGAAGCCTTTTGTCTTAAGCTTGACGAGAAAATGGTTAAAAAAACATGCTGGGTTGCAACAACATCAGGGTGAGTAAAAGACTAGAGAACTAATCTCCTAAAGCTCAATTATTTCACCTTTATCATCACATTGTCGAAAGAAGTTGGATTTGTTACATCATAGCAGATGATAATGAGGTTTACATCTTGATAGGAGAGCGGCCTCAAGCGATCATAGTCTTCTTGGCCTGTCAATGTACACAACAGATTTGGATTAGACGCATGCCATTTTACCATTCACATAGATTCCTTGAATTAACTAAAAACAACTATTGTTTCAGAGGAGATTATGTATCAGAATACAAAAGAGTAGGAAGAGAATGATGACCATATGTCATGTCCTATTATGTCATATTTTATGAACAGAGTATTTTGACACAAAACTGAAATGTAGTATAAAACCACATCCTGGCTTGAACTTCCTGTTCCTGAGAAGCAAAGAAAGCCTTGGGCAGCAGTGTGTCTCTGATAAGCAGATAAACTAAAGAAACAGCATTTAATGTTGTAGAAGTTATAGATGTAATTTATAATGGACTGGACTGAAGTGGATCAATGCAACAATGTGCTCACATTACTATGATGTAGTGTGTATACCTTAGTGTGTCAGCTCTTATAAAAAGCCATGTAAATGTCTGAGTGATTTCTGGGAATTATGAACATGTAAATATGACGAAAAGAGAACTTTTACAGTATACTGTACGTATTGTTATTGTGGATGACTTAAACAATTTTGCACTTCCTTATCTCTGGATAGCAGTCATAGAACCTATTCACTGTAATGCAAAATATCTCTCTTGTAGTACCTGAATATACAGTTCTGAAAACTAGAATATAAATAACACATTTCCAACAAAACTAGGGCATCTTAAATATCAGAACGTTGTCACAATGCTACGAGGTGTTAAATTTGTTACAATTTGTACGACTTAATTCGTACGAAACTATCAACCACTCTGCGTTTGGAACTTTTTTGGCTTTTCACATTATGTTTACGCTCTGGGTAGGGCTATAGTTAGATTTAGGGATGGGGTTTTGGTTATGGGTTAAACTTTCGAAAACACAGTTTTGGATTAACTCTGAACAAATGCTACATTGTGAACTACAGGGACACGAGGGAAGCATCTCTCATTGGTGGGTGTATAACTCACAAATTGGTACTAATTCGCCACCTCGTACTATCGCAGCATTTGATAATCATGGTTAAAGCTGAAGTATGTAACGTTTTCTGTGTTAAAATACTTTCTTCTATTCCAGCTTAATATGCAGAGACAACTATAAGTAAGCCATTAATATGTACATTTTCTCTAAAAGTATAAACACCGTGTCTCTGTGGCATTATAAAAAATTCCTGAGTTTGTTTTGAGCAACACGCATAGACCCGCACCAAAGTCATACCTCACATAACCAGTGCTGTGAGTTGAGGGCGGAACTTTCTGACTGTTTAAACAACTGCAAGCAAGAGGCGTAGTTAGAAAGCTGTTTTGTAACATTGTTATTTTTGCAATTCTGTTCAGTGGCGCTAGTGTCACAAAACATTACATACTTCAGCTTTAATGTTAATTCATCAAATCCTATAATTCATTGTTTGTTCATGTTAGTTCATATTCAGGGTTGGAGAGTAATGGAATAAATGTAATGGGATTACATATTTAAAATACAAAAAATTTGTAACTTTATTCCAGTAGTTACAATTTAAATAGTTGGTAATCAGAATACAGTTACATTTAAATAGTATTTTGATTACTAAAGAGATTACTTTACATTTTATTGTTATTTGTTTCACTTAAAATTTAGTCTGTTCAGTTCAGGAAAACATTTATCCATATAAATTATGCGATCAGAGGAACGTTTAAACAGCGGTGAAACACTTTCTTAAGATGCGTTACATTTATACAGACAGAGAAGTAAGTTTGAAGTAAGTTTT
Organism: Xyrauchen texanus; assembly: GCF_025860055.1. Lineage (NCBI taxonomy): Eukaryota > Metazoa > Chordata > Actinopteri > Cypriniformes > Catostomidae > Xyrauchen > Xyrauchen texanus. The sequence goes on along the minus strand of NC_068319.1, from coordinate 6,562,898 downwards.
GGAGCAGCAGAAATAAAAATAAACCTAGTGTAAAACATTTAGCTTAGCTAAAAAGGTATTTCTAGCCAGTTTACGTGCACCTGTTACCAGGCACGATGATATTAAGAAAATCCACTGTAGATCATACATTTTCTTTCTGTAGTAAGACCTTTGATATTAGGGCAAAAATCTTATTCTTGATGAGAATTTTTGTATTGTTTTTCTGGAAAAAAATAAAAGACCTAAAAATCCTTAAAACTAGTTTTAGAAGCTACACTGCATAAGATATTTAGGTTTTTTTCTGAGAATGTATTTTTAATATAAGTGTATTTTGTCTTACTATACTGGTAGAGTTTTTTCACTTGTTTGTAACTTGTTTATAGTCAAAACAATTGAAAAAATCTATCCAAAGTATTTAATTACGTTACTGACCTCGAGTAATCTAATTACATTAAATCTAAATGATATTTCATAGCATGTATTCTGTAATCTGTAATGGAATACATTTCAAAAGTAACCCTCCCAACCCTGTTCATATCGCATTAAAGGAATATTCCGGGTTCAATACAAGTTAAGATGAATCGACAGCATTTGTGGCATAATGTTGATTACAACAAATAAAAAAATTGGACTCGTCCTTTTTCTTTAACAAAAGCAAATATCAAGGTTTTAATAAGACTCTTACAATGGAAGTGAATGGGCCCTATTTTTGGAGGATTTAAAAAGGCAGAAATGTGACGGTTATAATTTAAAAAAGAACTTGCATTAATTCGACTGTTAAAACGTGTGTAATATTTGAGTTTTTACGGTTTTAGGGTTTACAGCAGTACATCATTATGAAAAGCGAATTTCCAAAATTGGCTATAACTTTACACAGAAAAGGTAAGTGATTTTACCACACTAAAATCATATTAATGTGCATTTTGGTTATGTCTTGTGGCTATACTTTTAAAATAGTGAGTATTTTAACATTTACGGATTGGCCCCATTCACTTCCATTGTAAGTGCCTCACTGTAACCACAATTTTTGTTTTGTTTAGGAAAAGGAAGGACAATTCCAAATAAATTTTAGTGGCACACAACATAATGCAACAAACATTGAGCTTAACTTGTACTGAACCCGGAATATTCCTTTAACTAATGCTAACATACACAACTTTTATTGTAAAAAATGAATTATTATAGAAACATCATTAACCAAGATCAATGAATGCTACTAAACTATTGTTCACTGTTAGGCCATGGTAACTAATGTAGTTAACAAATGTTATCAAAAACAACCTTATTTAAAAGTGTTACCAATCTTTTTTAGTAATAATACTAATGTATATAGGTTGTGAAAAAATATATATGACTAAATAATTTCTGAAAAATTACATTGATTATCTACACATAACGTGGCTTTTAGCATGTTGCACCACATCAGCAAGCAGATTCTGTCCCACGAAGCCACAGCTTAGAAACTAGGAGGTCATTTTCAGAATTTGAATATTTCACAATGGCTTACATATTTTACAAGTCAGTTTTAACAATAAACACTTTAAATAGGATATATATATATATATATATACACACACACACACACACACACACACACACACACTATAGTCTTAAAATGACAATAAGTAGGCCTCTATATATAAAAAATATGAGGGATTACTTGTCTAGATAATCAGTTATGTGATAAACAACGCTTTCTAACATTAACATGTTTGTGATAAACAACCCTTTCTAATTCATCATTAAAATAACGCTCACAACGAAACAAAAATTATTTACATGTAATACATGTCTGCATGGTGTCTCACCTTTGAAATGCTAGCTATGAAAACTTTTACCATTTGGCCTTAAAACCATTTGTACTTAACATTCCTTGTCTAAATATTCAATCAATGAAGCTTATCATTTGAGAATGGGACGTTTGGAATGTCTTGCGTCTTTAGACAGGTGGATGTTGACACTTACCTGCTGTATCATAAAGATTCAACTGTATGTCTTTACCTCCATAAGACACAGTGGTGACATATTTGTCAAACACAGATGGAGCATATTTCTGTTGAAAACCATTAATAAATTAGAGTTGTACATGAACATACTGGATGATGGAGCAAAAAAAAGTCTTGTTTCAACATGACACATTTAACCATTAAGGCGTTGGCAGAAACTAGAAATGCTGTCTACGAGTGGAAAAACTGGTTGAGGATATTGTGTAAATTATTTTCACATACAGTATTTTGCAATATATCCTGCTCTTTAAACTGTCAATGTGGGATAAAGGTTTTCATTTTATAGCATTTAAGCATTTCATTAAATTTGGTATATACACAAGAATAGCATCAGGTGCAAATCCAAATTGAATATGTTTCAAAATGTATTATTAAGTTATTAATGTACACACTGTACACACATTAAATAGTATAGGTGCTTTCTTTTGAAATATACGTCTAATTTGGACTCTAACCAATATATGTCCCATATCTCAGTGTTTACCTCTGGGAAATCTCCTTTGGCGTATACCATAAGCAGGGATGTCTTTCCACAACCCCCATCTCCAACGATCACAATTTTGAGAGCATCAGTATGAGTGCCATTGTAGGCTTTAGTCCCATTCTGTGTCATCTCCTTAAGTGAGGCCGCAAAGGCCAGGTCAGTTCCTCCAACAGGTGCCCAAGTGCACAGATGTGTCAGGTAAATTCATGAGTGTGAGCATAATGCGAAAGTAAAGTTATGCCAGGTAAGCATGCTGCTATCCGGTCCTCATTTCCTCCTCCTCTCGCTTGAATTTCTTTTGTTTTGTCAAACCATGTGACTATGTTTTCAAGTAAAATATACAGCAGATCAGAGCATGTTGCTGTAATTGAGCCTGCTAAACATGTGCCTTTCCTGTCCCTACTACACGTGCTCTGTACCATCACTAGGCGGAGTAAGTAAAGGCACTGGCCCTCCCTCAATCCTGTCATGAGTAATTGTGACAGATCAGTGAAAATCTACATCTTTCACATTTGATAGTCTCCATTGGGAGGAGCATAACAACAAAACATTGTTGCAATGACTATTTTATAGTCATTGCAATCATATATATATATATATAGGATTACTTAATTTGCTGATAATTGAGACTCTGACAGTTGATTATATAGGAGAGTAGGAATTTATATTACATTTTATCCATCATTACGCTCCCACATAGAAACATATCATAAGCCTGTGCAATTTTGTTTGAATATTAATAAGAATTTGCCACTGAATGTAAACAGAGTGCAATTTTTAATCATGTTTCTGTGGTACATCATGGAAGGTGTTTGGGCCCAGTGGGCGTAACACCATAGTGGTTCTAAACCAGGGGGCCGGGGCCAAATAGGAACCCTAAGCACACTTCACCAAAAACATGGCATAAATCAATTGAAAACAAGTTATCATAATCTATGATAAGATATAATAATATCTAGATTTTTAGGTATAACAAAACGTATACTGATATTACATTTCTTATTTTAATTCAACAACAACTGCTGTTTTTAATGAAGAACTAAATGTTCTTAAAACTTCTGGAATCACAATATTAATCGTGATTAATTATTACACTCTTTTGACACCTACTTTGTTAACAAAAAGTTTGAAAACAAGCAAGTGTCATCATTACGTAAAAATGGCAAGAGTAACTATCCTAGTCAAAAGATCTAAAAGATAGTCAAAAGATAGTCAGGGGGCCTTTGAATATTTTTTCGACAGAGGGGGGCCTTGGAGTCAAAACAGTTGAGAAACACTGCAGCCTCAACGTTTAGGGTTAATTCATGTAATTAAGTCACATCAATAAAAATATATTTTCACTGTGCTGCACTTCACTGATTGCAATACAATATTTTATTTCAATTTATGTTTTTTACTCCTCTCCTTATTATTAGTTTTAACCTATTTATAAATTAAATGTTTATTTTTGTTCTTATTACAATTACATATGTTTTTCTCTTGCCCTTTATGAACTCCTCAACTTTTTTGTTAATAAGATCAGAGACGTTATGGCTAACATTGAACCACCATTGGCTCAGAGCTTTGCCTGTGACTTGTCCCCCCCGCATTGTTGGTCCACTTTTACACCTGTGACGTTACTTGACATTATGTTGTTCCTACTGTGCTATTTGTACAAGTTTTTGACTACATTGGCCCCTGTATTGTTAAGATGCTTAACTCCTCTCTCTTAAATGGTGCTGTTCCTGCTTTTTTTAAACATGCCGTTGTTAAGCCTGTACTTAAAAAAACTAATCTGGATCTGCTACAACCGGAAAACTATAGACCAATTTCGAAGCTTCCTTTCATGTCAAAAATTCTAGAAACAGTTGTAGCTGAAAAACTCACCCTTTTCCTAGAGAATCATGAGTTATTTGACAAATTCCAGTCTGGTTTTCGCAAAAAACATTCCACAGAAACGGCGTTACTTAAAGTTTCAAGTGATATTATGATGTCAGCTGACTCTAAAAAATATACAGTGTTGGTCTTATTGGACCTCTCAGCAGCTTTTGACACAATTGATCATAATGTTATGATAAATAGATTTTGTGATCTGGTTGGCATGTCGGGATCAGTTTTAAAATGGTTTTCATCCTACCTGTCAGAAGCTTTAGTGTTAATATGAATCAGATTATGTCTGTAACTGCAGAGTTGTCATGTGGGGTACCGCAGGGTTCTGTCTTGGGTCCTATTTTGTTCCTCTTGTATATATTTCCTCTCGGTAAGGTTATTAGTCAGTTTAGCGACATATCTTACCACCTGCATGCGGATGATATCCAACTGTATTGCTCCTTTAAGGAAACTGAGTTGTTATATTGTCCTCTTTAATTAACTGTCTGTCTAGTATTAAAAAGTGGTTATGTGAGAACTTTTTGCTTCTCAATTCTGACAAAACAGAAACACTAATCATCGCCCCTTAAAGTAAAATCCCAAAGATAATACAATATATTTGTCCCGTCTGTCCATCCGAGCCTCAGGAGCTTAGGTGTTGTCTTTGAGTCAGCTATGTCCTTGGAGCTTCATTCGAAACAATTAGTTATAAACTGCTTTTTTCAATTGAGGAACATTTCAAAATTAAGATCATCTGTGACTAAAGGTGAGTTAGAGATGATTATTCATGCGTTCGTCTCCTCCCGTTTAGACTATTGTAACAGTCTTTTTACGTGTTTGAGTAAGAAGGAGCTTCATCGTCTCCAGGTTGTTCAGAACTCTGCTGCAAGGCTTTTAACCCGCGTTAAGAGAAGAGAACACATTACACCTGTTTTAGCATCACTTCACTGGTTACCAGTCCAGTATAGAATTCATTTTAAAATTCTAGTTCTTACTTTTAGAGCCTTGCATGGCCAAGTCCCTACCTACATCACTGACCTGATACAGCTGCACACTCCTACCCGGAGTCTCAGGTCTTTAGATCAGATGTTATTAGTTGTTCCCCGTACCCATTTTAAAACTAGAGGGGACCAGTCATTCCAGGCAGTCGCTCCCAGGCTGTGGAATGCTTTGCCTCTTGTTTTACGTTGCGCGAACTCAGTTGATTCTTTTAAAAAAACAACTAAAGACTTTGCTCTTCAAGCAGGCTTTTGGTTAGTCAAGGTTTTTTTTTTTTTTTTCATGGTTGTTTGTTGTGTTTGTTGTTTGTATTTTGGGGAATGTATTCAAATTGTTCTTGTATTACATTTTACTGTGAAGCACTTTGTGATGTTTATCTGTGAAAAGTGCTATATAAATACATTTTACTTACTTTATCATGCATATCTGGAAAAATTATTTTGTGCTGAAGTAAATATAGCAAACAAAATTAAGGACTTCATACACTGAATAAATTAGTTTAAGCCTATACTTGACATGATTAAGTCAAATCTGCATCCTCAATTAAGCATGTAAAAATGAACATGCTGGCTAATAAGTAAATATTATTTATGATTTTTTACAATGCATCATCATGTATCAATCTTAAAGTAGAAAACCTTGTTATATTTATTTGCTAAGTTGAGTAAATAAAATAAGTACATTTTACTTAACTTTTTGAAGCTGGTGTTCACAGCAGGCACTAGGCTTGAATAATTTATGAACTTGCATGGTTTCACTGTTTGCCAGATTATTTACAATGTTTCAGTGGTTGAGTTTGTTGTTACGTTTCATAATGTCTTGTTTTATGAAGTCTGAAGTTCATTATCTACACAAAATGACCATTCATGATCAATATGTACACACACATATATATATATATATATATATATATATATATATATATATATATATATATTACATGTTACATCATCATGCGAGCTCTGTATCTTATTAATATTGCCAGTAATGTAAGGTTATGTTATCTAATAGACTATATGGCATGTAATAAGCTTCCCTGTGGAAGGCTTCCGTACATCATATACGTCAATAATGAATTAGTACCATGTAGTCCACCATCAGATTTGTAAGTAAAAGTTACTGTATTAACTCAAATGTTTAAGTTAAATTTACTCACTTTAATCAGTTTTATACCATTAAAATGTACTTTTTTCAGTGTATGTAAAGCACTTTGATTGATCATTGTGTTTGAAATGTGCAATGTAAATAAACTTGTCTTCCCACAAGTAGCCTAAATGTCTGGATCAGATGAAGGATGGCACTTAATAATTAATTTGCTTTATAAGTGACATTTTTATGGAACTTTGTGTCATTTAAAAAAAAAAAAAAGATCTCCTTTTCTCCCAATTTGGAATGCTCAATTTCCACTACTTAGTAGGTCCTCATGGTGGCGCGGTTACTTACCTCAATCTGGGTGGCGTAGGACATGTCTCAGTTGCCTCCACTTCTGAGACTGTCAATCCGTGCGTATTATCATGTGGCTCATTGTGCATGACACCACAAAGACTCACAGCATGTGGAGACTCATGCTACTCTCCGCAATCCATGCACAATTTACCACACTCCATTGAGATCGAGAACCACTAATCATGACCACGAGTAGGTTACCCCATGTGACACTACCCTCCCTAGCAACTGGGCCAATTTGGTTGCTTAGTGTTTGTTTTCCCCATTAAGAACAATTTGCATTTACTTTTAAATTGTAACATAATTAGACTTAAGTTTAGCGTGTTCTATAACAGGGGTGAGCAACTATTTTGGTAAAGGGGTCACATTGGGCATGGGGGACCACATTGATTTGATTTTTGTATCTTTTTAAGCCCAGAATAGTTGGATACTCAATTTTCTGAAGTGTATATGTGACTTATTGGTCTATTCTGCAATTGCCTAAAGTAATATATTGCTCTACAATGGTAGACACTTTTCTATCAGGCATTAAATAACTGAATAAAGGCTGAACTTATCATACATTTATTTTAACCATCTCTACTTCCCTGTTAATTTATTATTCAATTTTACACTCTTCATCAGGGTTCTGTTTTAATAACAATTAAAAAGAAATATATACATATATATACATATATATATAAAGAGAGAGAGCGAGAGAGAGAGAGAGAGAGAGAGAGAACTTTAATGTTTGTTGCAAAGCGGGCGAGTTTACTTATTGTATTATCAAAACATTACCCGTTTACACGCTAAAAGTTAATGATGAGGTCTCGTCAGTGGTTTGACTTTCCATTCAGAACACAACTGAATAAAACGGGCTGCATTACTATGATAAATGATTACTTCAAGAGTTAGATTAACACACAGGTGTAAGGGGCTTCAACTTCTAAACTCAAACTGCACAAATAAAAAATACATATCCACGTGTCAATGATGCCGAGATCTACTTTTATATTTAATTTCATCACTCAGAAGATTTACCTGCAAATTTAGTAGCAACAAACATCACAAGCAACCTCAAGAATGGACACAGAGTGGCCGTATAACACTTTTCCTTGAGCAGAATATTGCACTATGAGATCACTAAGTTTGTTTACAGGGGAAAGTGAGAGCCAGATTGCACAAAATGAAGAAGAATATTTCCAATTTGTACAAGTATAAATCTCAAATTGGGGGTATTGAGTCTCTTATCTGGCAACCCTGAGCATGTTAAACGCTTAACATTTTACGATACATCTTAGTTTTGCGACTCCTTTCCCAAAAGCATTGTCACTTAAGTAGTACTTGAAAATGCTTGTAGATTAACGAGAGCTCTGGAGAAATCGTATAGCGTGAAGAACACCGTATCGACACTTATGCAGACACCTACAGGACAATCACGAAATTACACCTGATACAATTTAAACACCTATAGCTACAAGTTACTCATTTTAATATCAGTATACATACGTTTTATTTAATTTTTTTACCAAAAATAATAATAATTATTATTCTAATAATCATAATATTAATAATGAATGTATAAAATGGTGAGCTGTGTTGCAGTGCATGAAAATCGTCCGTACAGTATCTTGGCTCCTCATTCTGGTCTCCTCTTCCTCTCTGACATATAAGGGAGCTCTTGCCGGCACCACACGTTGTGTACCGCACCTATTGTGTAGCATTGCTGTTACCATTATCACTTTTGGGAGTATCCTTAAAACAGATTCAATGTGTCTCCTTATTTTGCACTGAAAACACAAACGTGAATTACAAACGTTTTTAAAGTTACACACAAATACAATAAAGTTGCAATGACGAGCAGAACTATATGGTCACATTTCAGCACTTCACGTTTACAGACAGGGTATCTTATATGGTGCGTTCACATACAACTCGGAAAAAAAATTCGCATCGCATTGCTCGCGCGAGTAACGCCAACCCGCGAGTATTCCCCCTTCTCTTCCGGAAAAGGACAGACAGAGGGGCTTCTAAGACAACTTATCTTTCCGCCATCAACCATGGCCGATATCACAACGATTGCTGCTCTGTTGTGGAAGTCTTAGATATGTTGACACAATTCCGGGAGCCCACACACCGCTACAACCATTTTCTCACCCATTTTTCCTGATTTCTTCTGCTACTACGTCAGTGACATCCAGACAATCTCTATGCTGATAGGCTTTCGCGACAACGCATCATGAGGATATTTTAGTACTAACTTGTCCCAGCTTTCATATGATTTTTATAAAATGTATTTTATGGCATTCTTAATCTAATTTTACTATTAAAAAAAAAGTATTTTTTATGGAGACTTGCGACATAGTCCGACTTTATGGTTCCCCACCTTTGAAACCCACCCCCAAATTAACAACTGTGTAGTCTTAAACGTCTTTATAAACCAATAATGCACGAGAGGCCATATTATATTGTGAATATAGTCAGTAACGCGGCTTAAGCTCGTTTGTAGGCCTTATATTTAAGGGTAACGAGCCTTCCTTCATCTTTTAATTAATTCAACGTAATCCTGATCGTGGCCAATGGGCGAGCTGCTAATGTACCACCTCCCACACCACCCCCACCGTCACAGCCAATGAGAGATTAGAAAAAGCTTGTTTTTTCCGTTCGTCGCCCACATATAGGAGGCGTCATATGACTATCCCATTACATAATGTGACTAGGTTATGTAGTGACTCCGAACAGCATAGAAGAGACAAGCTGCTTATCTAACATTTTTTAATACAGCCGGCCATGGTCTGAAAAAACTGTGTATTATTATAATGGTATGTGAGCTCATGAGCTCAAAAGGGACAATTCATCACCGAAGGCCAAATACGGCCTACAGCAGCACCGATGATCCCAATTAATCCATCAATGCACATACTGTTATTCTTAGAGCTAAATGCAGGCAAATAAAATGTAAATAAACGTTTTAAAAGACAACCAACTTCTATCTGAAGAGGAGACGGTTAGGGCAGATATCTGACTGACGGCTGATGCCAAAACAAGACCAAAATGGATTAAAAATAAATAAAAAAAAAAATTACAGACGATTATCAATAAACACAAGAGAAAATGTGAGAGCACATTAATATTTATTATGATTTTAAAAACACACCAGCAAGCGTAAAACCCCATTTTCAGATATACCATATTAGACACAATATCTAATTAAAAAAAAAAAAACACCTTTTAATTTTAGGCTAATATGAACAAAAATATAACTAAACGATATCTCAACGGTGGCACGGTGATAAATATCGCCTTAGTCTTGTTCTGCTTTTTAAATCTTTTTTTTTTTTTTTTGGCACGTACTTAACATGGCTTTAAAAAGACAATTCACTTCTGGCATAAAAATCCTGTGGATGTTAGCTTTAAGACTGGCAGCTCTACTTAAATAAAAGCTAACGCGGCCTGAAAAAAAGATCGATAGAGTCGACAGATAGTGAAATTGAATGTGAAAACCTGACGAGGTTACATTCTGCCCAGAGAACAAGTAAAGCTCGCGGGGGAGATGTGCTTCCACTTGTCTGCATATCCAGTAGCCTAATACATATATATACACACGCAAGACAACCTGACGTCGACTGTGGGATCACCGTCTTCTCTTGTATTTCAAGCAGTAGACTAAAAACAGCTTGCGTTCTCGGAAACCGAAGACAAAGAGGATTTTCCTCAAATTCACGAGTGCCACAAAATGGCCTCATGACCCGATTGAGCCTGGCTGGCAGGAAAAGATGTGGTCAACAAGGCGTTGTTCCATTTTCTGGCATATTTCTGACACAAAGGCTTCTTTTGACTATAAAAGACAAAAATGAACAAGCAACCACGAAAAAGATAAGAGGAAAAATAGTTGGTGTTCCTTAATGAAAATTGCGCAACATAATTTAGACTGATAAATTAGATCTGACGTCGCCCCAAGCACACACACACGCGCGCGCACAGACAGAGAGAAAGAGGGGGAAAACAGGAGACAGAGACAACGACCAAATTCCAAGTATGAGATGGTGGGTCATAAATAGCCTATGTACAATACGCTTTTACACTTGTGGACTAACCAAAATGTGCAAAATCACATTCCCATAAAACTGTGGAAAAACACGTCAATTTGCATAACACATACCGGTATGTGTTGCAACAGTGTGATAAATTCACCAGAAGACCAGAGGAACCCTAGCGCCCCCCAAAAACCCAAGTTCCTTAGTGCACAATCCTGTGTGCTTCACGTCAAATGATCCACTGAATGGCTGACGAATTAACTGCACCGAATGTTCTTGAAAGGGGAATGAGAGAGAGAGAGAGAGCACAACAGAGGACTGGATATTCCCTTTGTGCTTGCTGATTGAAATGCCTCACAGTGTTTGAGATTCTTTCTCCGACCTTAAAAGGTTAGGTTGGGTGCAGCCGGACCCATGGAATGCGTCCAAACGCTCAGATTACTGCTGTGCGAGTTGTTGTTTTTAGTGCACAAGGTTTCCGCGGCTTTTACGCAGATGATATCTCTGCTCAGATAAGCGAGTTTTATGCAATATCCTGGCTTCACAAGCATAAAGCCCCTTCTGAGCACATCTTGAGATTGTGTTCGCTTGAGAACGCCATGTTTGCCTGTCGAAAGCTGAATCATATATGTAACAGCGTCCCGACAGCCTCGCCCATATATGGCGCGGCAACCTTCCCCCTCTGATGTCCTTTGTGTGGAGAAGCCATTTCGAAAATGAGAACAGCAGAGAAGCCGTTCAACTACAGGCTATTTCAAAAGGTCGCTTTGGACATGGGTCAGCAAAAAGAGGTGTTTAGAATACTGATTTTACACCTTTAACTATTAGAATAAATCCCCACATTAGCCTATACATATTTGAATATTTAAATTAAATTGATTTTATAACTGTATGTGGTTTTAATGTTATCTTTTAAATACAAAGTATTCCCAAATAATTTTATCATACAGAAGGTCCTATAAACTATAACCTTCGGAAAGAAAAGGTCTGTATGATGTTTTCTCTCCTCTGAATGATGAAGAGCGACTGCATTTTCTCTAGTCGCACTGACTTCAGGAAGAGAAAGAGATTGTTTGCATATTGCAATATCTGAAAAGTGGTTCAAGATTTTCAGCAGTTCCAGTCGTTAGAGACTACGCAGTTAGCGGTGTTAAATGGTGAATTATTTCGAAAATTGTTGTTTTTTTCCCTTTTAGGCGTTGCAACCCAACCCCCTCTTTAAAGCAGTGTTAGAGGATCCGAAGATGGGAATGAAAACGTTCCTGTTTCTTCAGCGTTTAGGCCTGATAAAAATATTTCAACAAAATGTTAAGGTAAATATCTCTGTTAGTGTAATAATGATTTTGTGTTTAAGCCGCATTTATACCTAAAAATAGAGGGAAAACATGAATATTAGGTTGTCCATGAGACTAAATATGTTATATAAATTAAACCGTGCCCTTGGCACAAGGTCAAATATACAGTGTTGCATAAGACTTTCTGAAAATGTCAGTTGACAAATGGATTTCCAATCCTTTTTCCATTTTGTCACATCATGAGAGAGAAACAGTGAATTGCACATCTTTGCAATTGGTTATCTTTAAATATTGGTTCGCTTTAAAAACGGTTTTGAAACTAGTATTACTGTAGGGTTGAAAAAGTTAATCACAACAAGGGTGAGACTTAACACCCACAAACACTGCCAATTATACTTGTGATTCAGCATTTTTGCAAAAGGCCAATCATCCTTTCAGTCTCTCTTTCTCTCTATGGCCTACCTTGTTTGTTTGCTGAAATGTGAGAAGCAATCAATTTAAATTGACTTTTTTTTTTTTTTTAAACAGCATGCAACTGAATGATCTGAAGATACAAGTTGGCTCAAAATTAATGACATCTTGAGGGAGCACTAATAAGAAATAGAATTCAGTCAATTTACACAAAATGCAGTTTAATTAGTAGTAAAACATATTTTTTCCTCCTGCAGCTAAATAAGCAAAGACAAAAAAGATAAACTTACTTATTGATTAATGCTTGGCCCTGAACAAGACAGGGCCTTAAAAGCAGATGAGAACTTTCATGTGTATTTTTCTCTCTCTTTTTACATAGTAGTTAGTAATATAAGTCAATTACAACATTTTTATTCAGTAGCATTTTACTAGAGAATAAAATGCTGTTATATGGGTGTGCCATGACCTAGTTTGCTGGGACAAAGATGGTTTCCAGGAAGAGGAAAAAAAGCTTAAAAATGTCAAAGGGATATCATCCAACATTTTATCTTCCTTCTTCTCAGATCCTGTAAACAGAAACACTGTGTGTATTAAATAGTCCAATAAAAGGCTGATGATGAAATCAAGATTTAGATCCCTTTAGGAACAAAGGAAACCCATTTTGAGTTCCAATGTAGGAGAAAATGGCTGCTCCTGCATTCAGCCTTCTTTCTGCTCTCTGTAGAAAGAACTGAGGGCTGAGCTTCTAATAGCAGAAACTAACATGGTGCTTCAATCTGATTGGCCAGAGAGGGAACTGCTGTTAACCAGCCAATTGCCCAAGCACAGCAGAATATCAAACAATATTTGGAATGGTTGAAAGCATTGAAGACGTGTTTTACAATATTGCAAAAGTAAAAACAGGTATTAGATATTTACTCTGAATAATCGGCAATGGAAAGCTAAACAAACATTTAGTTAAGCCACTTGTTTGGAACAGATGGGTCATGTCAAAACATATTCCATAATAAATATTTACATTAATTACATTAACCTCCCTTCAAGAACTGTACACTTCCAGAGTTGGAAAAATCACTCTGGGCACCATTCACCCAGCCCACTACCTTTTTGAACTGTTGCCCTCTGGACGGTGCTACAGAGTATTGAGCACCAGAACCATCAGGCACAGGAACAGTTTTTTTTACCTCAGGCTATCCATCTCGTGAACAGTTAAAACTGCCCAGCTGAGCAATAATTATGTGCAATACACAGCTTAAAGTATTTTTTAAATGTATCCAACATACCACACCTCTTCTGCCACACATTCCCCTGCATAAAACCGATTGTACTTGTTTATTACACACACACACGCACACATCTATTCACTTTTTATTTTAATTCTATTTGTCTTATTGTGTATTTCTATATATACTAATATTTGCTATTCACTTTTGATTTTATTCAATTTTTTATTTAATTGTATTATCTCTGTCTTGCTGTGTTGTCTGTGCACTGGAAACTTGTCACAAAGACAAATTCATTGTATGTGTAAACATACTTGGCAATAAAGTTCATTCCGATTCTGAAAATTGCATTTCGGTTCTGGACTAAATCGATTAGACTCTCGTACCGTGTTCCAATTCAGTTTTAACAACCTTCTCCAGCGTTGGCCCTCCATGTCCATCTTGTATTTAACGTCACGTAAATCTAACAAGCAGATTCAACGCGTTATAAACCTCTAAACTTTTTTCCAGAATTTACTACATGGCAACTTTTTGCTGGCATTTTACACACACAACTATTCGTGTGTTTTATTGTTTTTCAAAAAATCGTAGTATGTTGATGTTAGAATTAAAAATAATGATTTCAACTTACGTGTCGAATGTGCCGCCTTGTCGAATGGTTGAGATAGCGGTGTATTGTGGGAGAGACAGAAACCCCAGACTAGAGGCACACAATATGTGTTGGCTCGCGAAAAGGAGGCAGTGTCTTTAAAATCATGTAATGTGATCGGCGAAACGTTGCAGATATAGCCGTTTTATATTAAACTACTCGATTGGACATAAAATGTCCAGACCCGGGGAAAGAAATAAGCTAAATGAAGATCACGATACAAGGCAGAGTTCAAGTAAGCTCTCTCTTTTTTTTCTTCCTCTGTAATGTCTGTTTCGGTGACTGGGCTCCGCTTCTAACCCCCTCTTTTTCTTTACAACGTGCTATTTCTGTGCAAATGTTAATCATTGCTCTGTGTCAGTATTAGTAAACAACAATTTCTCTATATCTTGCTCTCTCTTCGCAGGTTTGGCGAACGGAATGGACAACAGCCATTCTATTTGCATTTCGGGAGAGAAACGAAATCATCATTGGAGAAGTTACAAGTTGATTATTGACCCAGCATTGAAAAAGGGATCGCACAAACTGTATCGCTACGATGGACTGCACTTCAGCATGCCGGTGAGGGAAACTCGGCGAGCAGAGAAGTTTACATTGATTATATTGTTGAGCTCGATGGATAACTCGCATTGTAAACGCACAGCAACACCTGACACAGCACATCCAAGAGTTTGGTTCTGACAAACCTTCATTACTAAACAACTAGAAGTCGCCTTTGACTTAAGCTCAAGTCATCGTCGTAGTTCAAACCCGTCCGGGGGCAGCGACATGCCCGGTTTGAGCCACTTCTGTGCTTGAAGTGTTACTAAATCGGTCTTGTTTTTTTGGTTGCAGAACCCTGGAATGCCACCGGTGGATATTGTTAGAGACCCAAGGATCGGTCGTCTCTGGACAAAGTACAAGGAGACGGATCTCCCCGTTCCTAAATTTAAGGTAGCCCTGTCACACCCCCCTGACACATACATGCATTTGTTGTTGTATTTTAGAGTGGCCAAATGCAACACACGTAACTTCACAGAACTTCGCTTTACACATCGAATTAATTGCTAATATTGTTAAATATTTTATCTTGGTCTTTATTACATTATGAGAGCCATATGCTTTCAAAATACCTTCAGACTTTTTACAGGACTACGGAAGAACAACAGAGAACCCTAAATAAACTCAAGAAAGTTTTATTTCCCCAGATCGACGAATGTTATGTTGGTCGCGTGCCCCCGAAAGAAATCACGTTCGCGAGACTGAATGACAACGTCAGAGAGGGATTCCTCACAGACATGTGCAAGAAATTCGGGGAAATCGAGGAGGTGGAAATTTTATACAACCCGAAGAATAAGAAACACCTCGGAATAGCTAAAGTCGTATTCGAAAACGTGAAGTCTGCGAAAGATGCTGTCCAGAATCTGAACAACACTTCTGTCATGGGCAACATCATCCACGTGGAGCTGGACCCTAAAGGTAAGCGCTCTGTTTAATTAATTCAATATTAAAACGTTGAACTAGACGTTTTAAACGTTTACTTTCTGAGTGGTACTCGTATATGTATCTTTGAATAGTTTGTTTGCAACGTCAAGTCACGTGCAACAATTTACGTTGGTTGCTTGGTAACGAGCGTAAATGGCACGTCAGCGACAGAGGGATTTATTTATGTCCTTACGCTGACATTATGCTTGGACAAATATGTATTTTTTTTATTTTTATACTTTGAACAGTTTAGATATTTAGCTAGAGTAAAAAACAAAGTGCCAAGTGTTCAACCACATTACAACATGATCAACATTTTTTAATATCTAGATGAAGAATTGCCTGTATTTATAAGAATATAGGTGAGGAGGTTAAACAGAGTAAAACATAACGGTTTATATTTTGGTCATGTGAAACCTAAAATAGTTTGACTTTATACTAAAAGAAAAGTGCAATGAATTGTCATTAACAGTGTAAAAGTAAAACCCTGAAGGCAGGCTGACAGCTGTAGCGTGTTCTCCAGTTCTTAAAGAGACAGTACACTTTCATCTGTTATCAGTGACAGGACAGGAGTGCTATGAAATAAATGAGTACTGTCATTTTCTATTCACGTACATTATACTCTCATGTTTGCTTGATATGTGCTATAGTAAGCCTCAGTACTTAACATTATACAGAATTGTTTTAATTTGCAAATAGAAATAATTTTTTTGTTTTGTTTGTTTTTGTGACAGCTTGAATAAACTGCAATTTTACTAAATTAAATCTGGAAATTAATGTTAGACCATATAATTAATGTGGCTAAATTGTATAAAGACAGGTCTGTTCCTCTTTACACTATTTTAGTATTTTTATTTTTGGTCCATCACATTTACTTCACATATTTAATTTCAAGGAACCCCACCCCCAAAAAACTCCTTGTGTTTGTATTCTTCTTAGCTGTGGTCCCATAATACACGTTCATCCCAGTAACCTTCATTCCCATCCATCTGCTCAGGTGAAAATCGACAGAGGTACTTCCAGCGTTTGATCAATGGAAGTTATACTCCACTCACGCTTCCAGTTGGTGGTGAAGAGGCTTGTGAAGTTTCTCCTCGTAGCCTGGCTGAAGCCATGCTGGTAAATTTAAAACAACAGTGTGCCACAGCATATGACATTAATTATAGATAGCATGCATGTGAACACTTAAGAGATTAGTACAAAACACAACAGAAGACAATTTTACTACAAATGCACACAGACATTAGAGTACATTTTTATCACTGTTAAAATGTTCCATGCAGTAATTATAATTTTTTTAAGTTGGTTAAAATGTTATGTAGGATTTCTCATCAGTAAGAGAAGGACACTTGACATAAAATGTTTACTGTAGTTTCTTAACTTTTAGTTTGCTAATGTTGAAAGTTTAATTTACTATTTAATGCTTAAAGGGATATTCTGGGTATAATACAAATTTCACTCAATCGACAGCATTTGTGGCATAATTTTGATCACCACAAAAATTAATGGAACCTTTTCATACGTTCAGATGTTGGAATTATAAAATGTTTGCTACATTTATGTTGTTAAAGAAGATGGGAATGCTTCATAAGAGGTCTGTGAAAAGGGTCTATTTCAACTCGTCCATATTTTATAAAAAAAAAAAAAAGAAATGCAAAATCTGGGTTACAGTGAGGCCCTTAGAATGTAAGTGAGTGGGGCTGATTTTTTTAGGTTTTAAAGGCAGAAAAGTGGAGTATATAATTTATAAAAGCACTTACATTAATTCCTCTGTTAACTGTGGTAACTTATTATTTGAGCTGTAAATTTGTTGAAATCATCGTTTTTATGGTCGTTTTAGGGTTTACAGTGTTACTTCGTCATGGTAACAAAGTTGTAAAATTGCTTATTACTTAACACAGTGAACTTCACACTGAAATCTTGTTAAAACACACTGTTTATGTCTTGTGTCTATTCTATTGAAGCATTTTAACGTTTTCAGATTGGCCAGGTTCACTTCCATTGTAACTGTTTCACTGTAACCAGATTTGTGCTTTTTTTTTTTTAAGAAAGGGAGGGACAGGTCAAAATACATTTTTATGATAATCAACATTATGCCACATGCTGTCGATTGAGCTTAACTTGCATTGAACCTAGAATATTCCTTTAAGTGTGTAATGTCTGCACCACTGAACGTTATTTTAAAATTAAACATTGTTTTCAGTTTTCAAACAGCCTTCTGAATACGTTAACAATAATTGTTTTTTATTTGGAATATTAATCAATTAGTTAATTAATAGGTTAATTAATTTCGATAGTTATTTTATGGCTACACACTGTGTAACATGCTGTGTGTCACCTTCAATAGAAAGTCTTTATCTTTAATCCAGTTTATCAGTGCAGCAGGTGGTAAAATGGACATCGTCTGAAATGCAGCATAATGACTGCAACCAGCAAAGAACTGCAAGCCAATTCAACATGCACTTTGGACGGTCCCCTCAGTTATAGCCATTATCAGAGAGTGGGCCCACATGAACAAAACAAAGAGCGGCATAACTATTCATTATGTTTGTAGAGTATATATTTAATTATCGTGTTAATCGTTAATGGCATTAGGACATTGTGGTGCTTCTGTGTGCAGTTTGCATCAATTGTCAAATGTAGAAGGTGTTTAAAGGTATAGTTATCACCCTCCTGTTGTTCCAAAGCCATTTGGCTTTCCACCTTACATGAAACACAAAAGGAGACTGGGATAGGGACTGAGAACCTCAGTCACCATTCACTTTCATTGTATGAAAAAAGGAGCAGCGTCAACATTCTTCCAAATTTCTCCTCATGTGTTACACAAAATAAATTAATACTGGTTTGATATGAAATGAGGTTCACTAAATGATGACAGAATGAAACATTTTGGGTAAACTATCCCTATAAGTATGCAAAATATATCTGAGCCATGTGTTTTTGTGTCTACAGGCATGCAAGCCCCTGCGAAGGCTGTCTGAAGGCAGTTCTTCTGCAGTCACGGGCACTGCCACACCAGGTGGCACCAACACGCCTGTTTCTCTGGATACGGCCTATTCCAGTCTAAGGCAGGATACGCCCCAGTCCCAGGGTACCCCGCACACACCACGTCAATCGGGCACCCCATTCTCTCAGGACTCCAGCTACTCTAGCAGGCAGGGCACACCTGCATTCCAGCCTAACCGTGTGGAAGCCTCGGGAGGGTACAAGGCAAGGAGGCATGAAACTAAATTCCAGGACGCCTACAACCGTAGGCCAGAACGGCATTATGTCCATGGCACAGGAGGGGCACACCGTGGCAACGCAGAGCAGCTGACCAGTTTTAAGCAACATCAGCCACCTGAACCGCCATCCCCTGCATTTGCACACACGCCACCACCGCCAGCCACTGCAAATTTCAAGACCGCTTTCTCTCCCTATCAGCCCCCAATGCACCCTGTGTACCCTCACACAGAATCCCCATTTCACCAGCCTGTTCAGCGGGAAGTTGATTACAGGAGACCCTCTCAAGCCCCTATTCCCCCAGTCACCAATTTTACGTCTGATAGAGACAGACCTACGACGCCGCCAATGCCTGAGCCGCCCCCTGTGCCTGAAGCCCATCCAGTCACACCTCCACCTTCCAGGCCCTCCCCTTCGCTGGGCACCCCCACCCAGGATTCAGAGCGCAACAGCCTGGACTCCCGCATAGAAATGCTCCTTAAGCCATTCCTGAACGAGCGCGGAGACTCGGACACTGAGGTGCGTATGGACGGGAGCCCAATCTCCTCGTCCTCCTCGCAGCTATCGCCAATCCCACCCCATCGGCCTTCGCGGCCTTCAAGCATTGGCCTAGAAGACATCAGCCCTACTCCATTACCTGATTCGGATGATGACGAACCTATCCGAGGTACAGCTTCCCTGCTGACAAACTCTAGGGTGATGTCGCCCACCAACAGTAAGAGCAGTACAGGATGCCCATGGACGCCCACGGAAAAAATGGACATGGTAAGACCTGTGATTTGACCTTTTTTGAGTGACCAACTAAATGTAGGGACACTACTAGCAGTATTTAGTCAGTTTGTTTTCTTTGTAGAGAAATATTTACAAGATAAATGCTACAGTTCACAACTGTGTTACATACATTAGGGTGTTGTCTAGTTATATTAGTTGTATTGTCAGCCTTAAGGCCAAAGTATACTTTGGTTTTCCGCATACTGGTACATCTTGCGCATAGTACGCGTGATGCAAAATTAGTCATCCTCATGCGCCTAGCGTTGACTGTGCTAAAAGTGTATAACATAAACAGACCCTTAACAGCTAAAATAATAATGTACCTATATTTTTTTAATTGTTTTTGTGTACTGCAGACACAATTGACTGAAAGCGCTTGTTGCAGTGTCAAATATGACGTTACTTTGCTGTTTGGAGTGTTAAAGGAAATTTAAATGAGCAAACACAGAAGGCAACCTCACTCATCTTCCTTTAAAGGGGGCCTCTACTTTCCCTTTTGTTTTGCATGACACTCTTTACCAGTAGTTGTAGAGGAAATTGCGAAATCTGGCCTCAAACAGGTTTCATATGCTATGTTTCTTTTTTTTTTAGCTATTTTTATGTTCTGTTGTATTTGAAATTAAGTAGCAAGTTCAGTTTTTTTTATAGCATTAACAACAGTGTGCAGTATTTTGGTCTAATTTGAACCCATAGGTCAAGGCAAGATTGTGTCTAATACCTGGTATTATTGCAAGCACACGTCCTTGTATGAGATGTGATTTTGCAACTTAACTGTTTCAGCACACTGAAAATGGTTCTTAATCAAAGTAGAAAGTTCTACACACACTCTGTTTATGTGGACCCAGTAAAAGTCCTACGTATTAAACTGTATAAATATACTAAGCATTGTATTTCATAGAATAATTAAAGATTTGGCATTCTTTGGCATCTGCAGTTGTAGGGATTTCAGCACACAGTACATAATGAAGTTTTCTTGTAAATTAACTTGTGTTGCATTAGAGCCCCCAGCCCTGTACAGCACGGCAAACCCATGAAATATGATCCTGCAATCGATGCCGCTTCAGTGCAGCACACTCTCACTTCCTCTTTCACTCAGTTCAACATGAGAAACAATGGCCAGCCGTTACATCACTTTGTGCTTTTCTTCCGGCTTGTTAAAAGCTGGACCATCAGGATGGTGCTGTTCCACAAAATTGTTTAAAATCTACTATCTACTGTACATTGATATCCCTGTAAAGTTGTTCTTGTGGCTGTCTAAATGCAAACAACACAGAGAAACCTGGAAAAAAAAAATATACTTCTGTTGTCCACATTGCTGATTGGAACAAGCACTTACTGTGCGTGATGCAAATTTCGTCATCAGCAGTCTACACAAACTGTCCACGAGCGGTCAAGATTTTCTTGACACGCCGACAGTCCTCATCTTTGCATATCGTCGGTGCATGCTCCTGCCGTTGACTGTACTAAAAGAGTATCACAAAGCAGTTATAATGCGCATGCTTTGAATGGGTTCATGTTCAAGTGCTCGACCTTGTGCATCATGACCCAGAACACAGAAAAACAAATTATACCTGACTCTTTAGACACCATAGATAGTATTTATCTTCCTGTTTCCTTTGTAGGTGACTAGTTTATCAATGTTCACCAGAACCCACCATGTTTTAACAGAATAAATGTTATTTTCTGACACAGGGCAATCAGTCCTCCGGTGAAGACATGGAGATATCTGATGATGAGATGCCTGGCACACCCATTGCCAGTGGGGATTGTGCCAAAAGCATTGTGGTCAACTCTGCCCTGTCGCCAATCCAGACCATTCCCATGCCCCCACCAGGGTTCCCCCCTCTGCCCCCACCACAGGCTGGCTTCCTGCCACCTCTTCCACCCCACTCAACTGTTCCACACCTGGCTGCCCCTCATGCATTACTACACCCATTGCACTCTTTTCCCCCTGGCATGATGCCCATAATGCAGGTGGACTTGATGAGCTCCTTACCACAGTGGGGAAGCGTTCACATGTCCTTCCAAATGCAAACTCAGATGTTAAGTCGTATTGCACAGAGCCAGCGACTGTATCCTTACCCCCACTTCATGAGTGGGGCCGCAGCAGGGGCTGCCGCTAGTGCCATGCAGTTTGGGGGCCTGTACCCACCTCTATCTATGGTTGGTAACCCTGCTGGCAGTGTGGGCCATGGGCAACCCTGGCCTCTGCCCACTGTACCCAAGTTCAATCCTTCTGTCCCACCGCCAGGTTATGAGCACCATAAGGAAGACCCTCACAAAGCCACTGTGGATGGAGTGCTTATGGTTGTTGTCAAAGAGCTCAAGGCCATAATGAAAAGAGATCTCAACCGTAAGATGGTGGAGGTGGTGGCCTTCAGGGCATTTGATGAGTGGTGGGACAAACAGGAGCGTTCTGCAAAGGTGAGTGAAGCATTTTTTACATGTATTTTTAAGTGGCTCTCTGGAAGACTTGATTCCGATTGGCTAAATTTGCAGTAAAGTTTTTACATATGTAGCATATACCAAGCATTTCACAGATTGCAAACAAGAGTGTTTTTACTGTCCTCAAGTTTTTATGAAAGCTTTTGAATATTTGCAAAATCTAAAACTGGGAAAAAACATGAAATTTTACCAAGTGTACAGGGGTTCCCAGAAGAAACCTTTTGCACTCTGCCACTGGCCGTGTTAATTTTTTGAAGAATATAAATTGTCCACACTTAAATGTTTCTTCCATCAAAAACACTCCATAGCACTGAATACTTTGAAAAATTATGAAGCTTAGCTTAATATTTAATGTTTTATGTAAATTCTTAAATGACAAGTAATGTCAGAGTTTATATGTCAGTGGTGTCTGAAAAAGCAACATAAAATGATTTATGCTTGTTTTATCTTAAAATGGTTTGCTCAATATATAGCACATCTGTTGCTGTTTTAGGGAAGATAGTATATGACAAGATTGGAAACTCATAATTTCCTTAACATTTCCTTTACTCTTCTGATACAATGTTCGTAATGCCAACCAAATCATTTGACATCATGTTTCTGTGCCCTCAGGCTACACTTACTCCTGTGAAGACAGGTGAGAGTAAGGATGAGGAGAAAGAACGGGCCAAGCCCAAAGAGACTATATCCTCTAGCTTGTTAGAGAACTGGAACAAGGTTGAGGGTATGGGCTTTGAGAGTATGGGGCTTGGCATTGGCCTGCGTGGTGCCATCAGGTTACCGTCCTTCAAGGTACCAAACTACCAAACTTTTAATTTGTTAGTACTTGTTATACTTGTGCCATTGTATTTTTAAGGTGCTGCTTATCAATTGTTACACATTTAATTGCAGGTAAAGAGGAAACAGCCCCCTGAACCAACATCAACCAATGACAACAAGAGAGTGAGACCATCCACACCTGTCGATGATGAGCTGGAGGAGGAAGGTGAGATTTTGCCATGTTATTTTATTTTCATGTATATTCAAGAACTTTAGGAATATTATGTGAAGGGCCTAGTTCATTTAAAGTTTAGTGATCTTCGAACTGACTTGATATAAGTGTTGATAACCACATTGGTGTAACCATTGATGTAAGTTTGGGGTGGTCCTACTTATTTGAGAGCAATGGAAGACAGGGGATGTGTTTGAAGCTTGTTTGAAAACATTGAGGTCGTTAGTGAAATTATTTTTTTCAATTAATTTGGTGCCACTAGTGGTGCAGAAATTACACCCTTCACCTTTAGATAAGTGGACAGCATACACACTTAATGATCTTTTGATTTTCAAGTAAGAATGCTTTGCATGGTTTCATTCTGTTGCAAAAAATCTAACTCAGTGTGGCTGGTTCTCAGAATCAGAAAGAACAGAACTTCGCCCGGATGGATCCAGAGCGGATGGCGGTGGTTCTGCTGCCAAGCGAAGACCAGCCAGGCCTTTGGAACTGGACAGTGAGGGTGAGGAGGAGGAAACATCCGGTAAAGAGGAGTCATCGCTGTCCGATCATGAAGAGGAGCCAGATGAAGATGCTTCTGAGAGGTTGTCCTCTGGCAAGGTGAGCTTCTTTGATTTCAAACTGCTTGTGCTATTTCAATGGTTTGCAAGCATTGCTATTATTATTGCTCTTACATAGGGTTAAGGATTTGAACAAACCCCTAAGCTAAAGTATTCAGCTTTTGTGTGTAACTCGTTTGTGATATGTACATCAGTGATGCCTCAAATTGTGTGGCATGTGGAGGAGAGGTGTACATTCACTTTATTTTTTAAATACAACTTTCGCCTGCTGGATGATAAAACAAATGACCAAAATCCTATATTCTTTGAAGCCATATCTAGGGAGCAGAATATCTTTGAGACTTAAGGATGGGCTCTTTGGACTTGAGCCAGTAAGCAACCACCCAGAGGACCCTAGCAACCACATAGAAACATTCTATAACATGCAGAACAGCTTCGTAATTGAATAGCATTGTCCTGCCAGCCAACCACCCACAGTACTTGATCATTGTGTCAGCATTGTGTGCAGAAGATATTACTCTCATTTTCTTCAGAAATAGTAAAAATCTAGTAATCAGGCTGTATTTGTAACACAATGATTTATTTAACCCTAACACAAACCTGCACTCTCAGGGTATCGTGGAAGAGGAAGATGACGACAAAAAGAGCGAATTAGACTCTAGTGAGAGTGAATCATCAGATTCTTCAGATGATGGTAATGACTCTTAAGTTTAATGATGATGAATGTTGTGTCCTTTTGGTCACTGTCATGGGCCTGAGGTAATGACTTTTACCACATTTCCTCCCTCTGAAGCCTCTAGTTCATCGTCCTCCAAATCTGGTTCAGATTCCTCTGGGAGCGAGAGCTCGTCTGACTATGAATCAAGTTCAGAGGAGGAGGAGGAAGAAGAGGAAGAAGAGGAAAGAGTATTAGGAATGGAGGATGAAGATGAAGTACAAACCTCATCATCATCCTCATCTTCCTCATCCTCATCCTCTACTGAAGAGGAGGATGTTGATGTAAAAGCCCCCAGTACTCCCATAGTACCACCCCCAGAGGAGGAGTCAACAGAGGGGTTAGAAGAGGCTGAGAATGGTGGTACAGTTAACTCAGTCAAACCTGGTTTTGAAATCATTCAAACTCCATCACCCAAAGGAGTGCCAGGTCAGAATCTTGATTTTACATTTGGCACTTTTCTACCATATGGTTTTGAGCACGCCAAGTAACGGTTCCAATGGCATTTCCGCTTGAACACAGTTTAGTACGGTACGATTACAGCCATTCCTCACATGTATTTCTCAGTATTGTTAGCTAATGGTACTCAGGATAGAAGAAGTGTGCTGGTGAAATAGATTTAGTTATGTTTAGAGGAATGATTGGACTCTTGTCCAGTCAATTAAAATTCTGATTTTGCCACACCACAATGCCAAAAGAAACCATAATCATTTCACGAGGCCCTTTCAGTAGCAGTAACCGTTGCCCCTATGGTGGAAAATAACCTCTTGATGTATTGATGTGCCTGTATCAGTTAAGTGTTGTTTATGTGCCAGATGGTGATTGGTTATCATCTCTTTCCAGTTGAGGAACCCGACATTGACTTGGAGGTCAGTGTTTCAGTGCCCAAAGCTGAAACAAATCTTGATGATGTTGGTAGCCTGCGGCCACCCACCCCAACAGGTTCATTTGAAGACTGTGATCAGGACAACCGACCAAAGATCCACGCAGAGGAGGAATTCCCCCATACCACAGGTTGTGATGGCCCAGTTCCCTTAGAATCATTGGCCTCAATCCCTCTGTCTCTTCCTGCTTCTTCCATGCACCTGCCGCTTCCCCCCAATAATGTCCTTGAACCACGTTCCCTTCTTCCACCACCTGAGGCTTTGCCTGAATTGCCTGTTCGTGGGCGATTGTCTACAGAAGAGGACATCCCAAGAACACCAGGCAGAGACCTTATGGACAAGCCTCGAGGTTTGGGCAAGTCGCAAAGCACTGATACAGTTCCTGTCACACCAGGCAGTGACACTCCGCTAACAGGTAACAGCTTGAGCTCCCCGCACATTCCCGGCAGCCCTTTCTCTTACCCTGCCCAATCCCCTATCCTCAGCGCTGGCATCCCTCGAACTCCAGGTAAAGACTTTACTTTCACTCCAGCTTTTCCTGAATCTGCTGCTTTACCTGCAGGCCTTCCCATTCACAGGAAGGCCTCCTCTGAGAGCTTTGAGGAGAAGTCTCTCTTTAAAGAGCCGCTGCTCAGTGCTTCTGTTCAGGCCAGCCTACCTAACTATGCAGCTTCCTCTCCTTTCCCTGACCCTCCCCTTCCTATTGCTTCACTTCAGGAGCCAACTTTGCCTCCCCAAGGCTCCTCCCCATCTGCTGTAGAAATGTCCTCCACCCCTGCTCAAAAAGACATACCTGTTCCAACGATAGATGTTCCTGTGCCCTTAGATGCTACTCCATACAAGAGGAAACCAGGACGATCCAAGTATAAAAAGGGGCCTATGGTCGGTCCTGAAGATGCCCAAGAGCCTCCAGATCAAATGGTGGCCTCTTTGCCTCCAGACCTACCAGTAAACCATTTGCATCCAGAGCTTCCTACAGAGACGCTTAAAGAAGCAGGTAGCGATTCCACAGCCATGGCCTTGGAGGAAGAAGACCGAACTCAGACAGTCATACCTCATGAGGTGGAGGACAGGCTTTTCTATGTGGAGGAACCTATTCAGAAGACACGTCGACAGAGGAGAGGCTGGCAAGAATTGTTATTGTCCATGCATTCCCCTGTGACAACACCACCCCATCCCAGTTTCCTACCCCGTTCAGAATTTGAGGAGATGACCATCTTGTATGACATCTGGAATGATGGTATCGATGAGGAGGACATCCTCTACCTTAAGGTCACTTACGACAAGATGCTTCAGCAGGACAATGGCAATGACTGGCTCAATGACACACTCTGGGTCAACCATCCTCATATCCTTTACTGCTTCATTCTTAACAACCTATTGATCTTTAAAACAATTATTAATGTCCCCCAGAATCTTGATGACTATCTTGTAGAATTTTAATAAAGCTGCTGTTTGTAATTTCCCAAATACTCCCCCAGTATTCCATCTGACAAACAGTAAATTCCTGCCCAAAATTCACCCCACCAGGCTCCAGACTACGAATAAAATGGTTGCAAATGCAACAAAGAAATCTATTTATGACATTTGTGTAGTTTTGAGATTGTAATGACTCTTTTGAATCTGTCTTTTTAATAAATTAACTGAAAAGATTTACAAAACAGGTTACAACTCGGGTAGCACAATAAACTACACTTGGGATTTAATTGAGTTTGGGATTTTGTAGCCTCTGGGTCTGGTATGTGTGTGTGTGTGTGTGTGTGTGTGTGTGTGTGTGTGTGTGTGTGTGTGTGTGTGTGTGTGTGTGTGTGTGTGTGTGTGTGTATATATATATATATATATATATATGTATTGGTGGCTAAAATTTTGGAATAATGTTCCTTCCACTTATTGAAAGAAATTGGTACTTTTATTCACCAAAGTGGCATTCAACTGATCACAATGTATAGTCGGGATATTAATAACGTGAAAAATTACTATTACAATTCTGTAAACATCCTCCACGTGCAGCAATGAAACCTTGGCATTTTAGCTGTCAGTTTGTCCAGATACTCAGGTGACATTTCACTGCATGCTTCCTGTAGCACTTGCCAAAGATGTGGCTGTCTTGTCGGTCAATTCCCACGCACCTTACAGTCTAGCTGATCACAGAGTTACACACACACAAAAAACAACAACAAAAAAACAGCAGTTTTAGCAAATAACCTTTTTTGGGATATCAACTGAATGAATGGTTTATTATATTAATCTTAGCACATTAAGCATCCACTTTAAACTTTATGAAATTAATGTCTTGTTTTTTGTGTAGTTTTGAGTTTGTAATGCTGCATTAATCTCTAATGTAAAGACCTATTTGTTCTTGTTAAAAAGTAGTTTTTCCTTGACTCCTCTGTACCCACCAATGTGGTCAACGTGTCAGGAGTGAAGCGGAAGCGGAGAGAAGATGGCATATGGGATCATGTCACTGGCTGCGCCCGCAGTGAGGGCTACTATAAAATCGACAAGAAAGACAAAATTAAATATCTGAACAGCTCACGCCTACAGTCAGAAGAGCCTGATGTGGACACTCAGGTGAGCAGCAGTGATGACTTACAGATGTTTACTCGCAATCATTACTTCATTAAGCTAGTTTGCTAAAGGTCCTGATGGGATTTTGCTTGTGTTTTTCTCACAGGGGAAGAGTATTCCAGCACAGCCCCAAGCATCCTCTAGGGCAGGGTCGGAGCGACGATCTGAACAGCGTCGCTTGCTCTCATCCTTCAGTTGCGATAGCGACCTTCTCAAGTTTAACCAGCTTAAGGTAAGAAATTATTTTTTTTATTAAAGGTGCACTCAGTACTTTTTCCTCATTAAAAATGTTTTACCCCTTAAGAATCAATGGTACTTTTAAGAAATATGTTTGAAATCATTTACACACAGATGAAAAATCTAGTTATGTCAGTAGCCTAATACTAGATGTTTTATGTTACATATTGCTGGGCTGCACATATCATGGGGGCTGCCATGTTGAGATCACACGATGTCTCTGTAGACGGTTAACGCTGTTAACAGACCCTTTCACTAGATGGCTGCTAATAGCGCATTTTTACAATGACATCGGTAACTGAAAGTTATTGCTTTAACTTGATGCTGTGTCCATGCTGCCAGGTGCCATTTCAGCCAGCAAAAAAAATTCCTGAGTGCACTGTCAATTTGAAACCCAGCCATTTGTTTCTGGAAAATGAGCCTTTAGCGACATCTAATGAGTCACAACTTCTCCACAGTTCCGTAAAAAGAAGATCCGGTTCTGCAGAAGTCACATTCATGATTGGGGATTGTTTGCCATGGAACCTATTGCTGCTGATGAGATGGTTATTGAATATGTTGGGCAGAATATTCGACAGGTGAGCACAAACTTAACCAGAGTTTCAGCATAACTGCTGTTGGGCAGTTTGTACCTAATGGCTTTTCTTTGTTTACAGGTTATTGCAGACATGCGAGAGAAGCGTTACGAGGAAGAGGGCATCGGCAGTAGCTACATGTTCCGTGTGGATCACGATACCATTATAGATGCAACCAAATGTGGCAACTTCGCCCGCTTCATCAATCACAGTTGCAATGTGAGTAAACGACCTTTAATGCTGTTTATTTCTTTGTTTTGTTTTTTGAGCAATGGCTAATTTTGAAAGTGAAAAATCATATTGACCGTGTCTTTTGTTCTTTGTGTCTCTTAGCCAAACTGTTATGCCAAAGTCATCACTGTGGAATCACAGAAAAAGATTGTCATCTACTCCCGGCAGCCAATAAATGTTAACGAGGAGATCACATATGATTACAAGTTCCCCATCGAGGACGAGAAGATACCTTGCCTCTGTGGTGCAGAGAACTGCAGGGGAACATTAAATTAACCCCAGCTGGATAGGTGAGAACTAAATTAACATGCACTGCCCCGAAAGCCCAGACACCAGTCTTCTGGAGACACCATGCCATAACCGCAGGGAGCTACAGAGGAATCGATGGGTGGAATCCAACACATCCACAAAATGTATATTGTGCAGCTAAGTGTCTGGGACTTCTTTTTGTACTTTTTCACAATTGTTTACGATTTACAGGTGCTCTTTCAAGCATAAAAATGAGTTTTCTACCACTCTTCCATTGACCTCTATATGTCCGAATATACCGTATTTATCCCCATATGTTTGGGCACTAGGTTTGATGTCGGTCCAATTGGCACACTTTGCCCCGTGGAGCTCAAGGTCTGTGTCAGTCTCCTTTTCCTCTGCGGTTTGGTTATGGAGAGACCTCCCCGTCACTGAACTCTAACCCTGAACACTTTAAGCTGCTTGTATCTGTCCAACACGCACAAAATTCCCAGTTTTAAATATTTTTTAATAACTTCTCTGTACGTTATCCCCCTCATTCTGTGTGAAACAAGCTTACTTAGATATTCAAAACTTTATGCAAAAATTCAGTTACCAGGAAAGATTTTACCAAGTTTAGCATTCTTTGTGACACTAATCGATGTTGGGGGATTGTCTTCAGTTTGCAGAACGTTCAACAGCTTAACAAAAGCACACCTGCGCTGGCCACAAAACAAATGAGTTGACAAGGTCCAAAGCTCATTCAGATTTCACAAAGTGAAATGCTCCCTCTGCAATACTTGAGCCAGCGCTGTGTGATATCTACCAACTGAATCTTTTCTGAGGATCAAAAGCAAACCAGACAATACACTACAGACTACACATAGGCTCTCATTTAATCCATTGTGACATTTTTACCAAAATTGTTCTGCAAATTTGAGTGTGTGCACTGCCCCCTATCGTCTGCAAAGACCTAAAGCTGCTTAAATTCAGATTCCAATTTCTTAAAAATCATGAGGTACATCTTAATAATAATTCTGCATCATCTTATGTGTCAGCTCACTTTTTCAAGTCAAGACTTTGGTTTTTACTTTAGTAGGTGCAACTGGCTTCATATACATTGGTTCACTGGTGCTGAATTTTCTATAATGGGGGAATTCTCGCCAATACAATGCTGCTATTATGTGGTACTGCAAACTTCTGTTGCATTTTCACGAGACCACTTTCTCTACCAGTTCTTTTTTAACACAGATCAGGTCAGTTAGTGGGCGAATCTCATGAAAACACATTCAAGTCATAACACCCCCCCCCAACCCCCACTTTGAATTTTCTAGTAATTATTGACAATAACTCTCATTAGATTCTCTATACTGTAATACAGTATATTTTACCATATGCAGTAAAGAGATTTTTTTAAATATCATAAATGAAAGGCAGTACAACAAACTACCATAATGTATCAATTCATTAATATTTCATAATTTTTTCATAATACAGTAATGTGAAAGTGTACTTAATTGTCATGAAAATATTGTCATTATAGGAGAAAAATATATTAATGGCCCTTATTTATTTGTTTTTTTTATTACTTTAGGGTGAAATTTTACCTGAACATGTTCCATGAGATTCACTCTGGTTCTCATAGTATTAAGTATTCTCTCTGTGTGCATTGACTTAGTAAATTAATTCATAATCTCACACTTTAAATGCTTACACTTTACTGGAAATCTAGGTAAATGCATCTTCATACTTAACCAGTGTTTAGAATAATCAAGGCCCCTGGAGTTTTAGGTCCATCAGTGTTTTAAAAGCTGCTCAGGTTGAAGTCAACCTGAAATCATCTGGTGTAGACCCTGAAGATCAATGAGTCAAATATAGTGCCAAATAATATGTACTTGGGGACCTTGAAGTGTTGCAGCTCCAAAGGCAAAACTGTTTCAACTTGTTTCCACACAGGTCTGTGTCCATAGATGGTATCTAGAAATCTTCAGTTCATTGATAACTTTGGGTGATCTGTTGAGTTCCATTAGCATTTTGCTCAGTATTTAACCATCGAAATGTGTTTAAAGAGCTATTACAGCCAAATTTCTCCCCCAAAAAGAGGACTTTTGCAAGGCAGCATCTGGTCACTTTGCTATTCTCGTTTGACTTGGTTATGTTTATAAATGTGCTAGAAGCTTCCACCCTCATCAAACCAACCGGCACTCACTCACAATACCAAGCTATAAACCTTCTAAGAATAAGGATAGCTAATGTCCTTTACATTAGACCCCATCCCTGTTGTTTTTTTTTTCTTCTTTTAAATATGTTGATATTGTACAGGATATGATTGTTTGTATAAAGAAATTAGGCTTTTTTTATCTTGATTGGGAGTGATGCATTGTTCTGCTTTTATAATTGACAAATTGTGTATTTAAAATGACTTTTTCAGGGATAATTCTATGAAAAAAGTGGTTGAATAGCTAATTTAAAGAAAATGATGCATCTTGTACATAAAACAGATTTGTACTTCCTTTTGAAAGATTGTTTCTTGTAGAAACGTCTTTTTTTCTGCCCATTTTCCTTTGTGTAAATACTTAGACTGTGAATATTTAAATATAAATATATATATATATTTTTGTTCCTGAGGATTTTCTACAGCATCATGTCTCAGAAAGGTCTATTTGACAGTGAGTACAGAGAGCTGGTGGCAGTATTTTCAGCTTGTGTCAAGCTTTATTTTTTATTTTTGGTTGTAAATTCTATGAAAATCTGTTTGCAGTGTGGGGGAAAGCATTATCATTCAGAAATGGCAAGGAACATAGGTGAAATTGACTTACACCCCCTTGTCTATTTATTATACAACAAATGTATGGAAAAAAGGATAATGGAAAAATAAAAGGATTTTTTTTTTTCAAACTGCTTTGTCTTTAAATCTTTTAATAACATTTAATTTACAATGGCAAGAAAAGGTATGGGAACCATTTGGAATTAGCTGGTTTTCTGCATTATATTCAGACAAACACAATGTGCTTAAGCTAACAACACACAATTATAATCTTTCATGTCTTTATTGAACACATCCCATTAAACATTCACAGTGCTGTGGAAAAAGTGGATTTAATAACTGGTCAATCTTCCTTTGGCAGCAATAACCTCAATCAAGTGGTTCCAGTAGCTACGGTTAGACCTGCATAACATTCAAAAGGAATTTTGGACCATTCTTCCATACAGAACTGCTTCAGCTCAGCCATATTCATTGGATGTCTGGTGTGAACGGCTTTTGATGTCATTCCACATCATCTCTATTGAGTAAAAGTCTTCATGCAAAGCAACAATAGTAGATCTTCCGAGATCTCTTTTTTGGCACGTCATGGTCCATGTCAGCAGATGCTTCATGTGAATAGCAAACTCAAAATGTTTGTGCTTTTTATAAGAAGCTCTAACCCACACCTACAATCTCATTTTATTAATTGGATGCCAGGTTTGCCAACTCCTGACTCTACTTAGCTGTTGTTGACATCATTAGCCTAGGGGTTCACATACTTTTTCTAAACTACACTGTGAATGTTTTTCAGTATGTAAAAGAACAAAAAAATTGTTTGTGTTATTAGTTCAAACAGATTATGTTTGTTCATTATTGTAATTTTAATTTATACATACATGCAGGAAATTCCAAAAGGTCCACATACTTATTCTCGCCAATGTATACAAAAATTTGGATGTTCTTTCACAATGGATTTCTAGGTTTGGAGTTAACAGGGGCAGGCTAATCCGAATTTAATTAGGATTAATACCTTCAGATAATTTAGTCAATGGATGGTGTCAGCACAGCCCTTCCTCACCATCTGGCTTTCATATTATCTTGAGTTACTCTTCATGGCCCCAGTCAAGTCTGCAGAAGCCATTTGATGCAAGTTTGGTAACAGAGATTTAAGTCTATACAGTTTCTACCTAAATAGCCCTTAAGTTTCAGGTTGAGCTTGTCAAGTGAATGTTTTCTTCTGTCAGTGAGCACCAGGGAGTGACCTCACTGACAAAACTTAACATACATAGTACCCTCGAAAGAGAAACAACTGTTCTTTGTGTAAGTGAGCAGTGCCCCCAGTGTCAGTAACAGGACGTGATGGGTATGACCACCACAACAACTACATGGTTGTCTATTTTGACTGGCTCACACAATACAAGCAATCAGACTGCACGGTGTCATTTCAGTTTTATTTAAACACTTTTCATGTACATCAGTCCTATTTTATAAGAAAACTTTGCACTTAAGTCAAACTATTGCCATCTTAACTATGTATATACATCAGTATATAAAGTAATTTGCATCTGAGGTAAGTTTGTTTTCCATGGAATGATAAAATCAACACTGGCTTTTCCAAGTTTGGTTTGTATTTACATACATGATATAGAATGGCTATAGGTTACTCTTAATAGTCAACCTGAATCCTATGCAATGAGCTGAAACGTTATCTTCTAGATCATTCGAAATACCTCTTAAACAGTGGCCTTTACATATGACAAGGGGGAATTCACGAGAGAAAAGGCTTTGGGTGAACTGGTTCAACAAAGACGAGGGTAATACGTAAATGGGGATACCCTACAAGGATAATCACTCAAGTATTAACAGCTTAGTATGAATAGTCATGAAACCCTGTGATTATCAATGGGGCTGTTGTGCAATCTAACTCTCAACTACAATTAGCTTTTCTCACAAATCATGTCCTAAACAATTGCCCTTGGTTAACTACTGCAGTGTTTCATTTAGGCTGGATCATGATACTGAGTAGTTTTTGCCACAGAATTGGATGCCAAACCAAGAACAGACTCCAGACTCATTAAAGTAGATGTTATGTGTTGTGGTCCTACAGTGTCCAAATGCTAAACGTTTAAAAACACAATGAACAGAACAATTTTTAAAAGCTGAAAAATCACAAGCGAGGAAACACCATTGGTGAGTAGCTTGGCGTCTTTGGAAGCGTACACGGTCCGACTGTATGTTGGGTGGACGTGTCTGTAGTTGTCATGCAGGAGAACCTGTTCATCTGCTTCTTCTTCAGTGGAATATATTCCACTCACAAACTGTTCAAACTTACAAAATAAATCAAATATTAATTTCTATTCACCTGTTTAGAAACAACATTTATATTTGGCATAAATATAACTGCACCAAAGACCTGCAAACTATATATTCAAGGTGCGTTCAATGACCAGATCCAGAACACCTGTACACCTGCTTATTCATGTGATTATCTTATCAGCCAATTGTGTGGCAGCAGTGTAATGCATAAAATCATGCAGATATGGGTCAGGAGCATCACGTCACATGAACTATAAGAATGGGGAAAAAATGCCATGATTGTTGGTGAGAGATGTGCTGGTTTGAGTATTTCTGTAACTGCTGATCTCCTGGGATTTTAACACACAACAGTCCCTAGAATTTACTCAGAATGGTGCCAAAAACAAAAAACTTTCAGTGAGCGGCAGTTCTGCGGACAAAAGTGCCTTGTTGATGAAAGAGGTCAATGGAAAATGGCCAGACTGGTTCGAGCTAACAGAAAGGCTACAGTAACTCAGATAACCACTCTGTACAAACCACGTCAGGCTCTTTATTAGCACCATAGTGTTCCTAATAAAGTGCCAATAGAAGTATGCCAATGGAGTAGGTTGTCCAAATCCTCAAAATTCATAAAACAGTAGGCGAGAAATACGTGAATGACTACAACTTCATCCGTCGAGATTCTGACTTTTTTCAACTGCAAGTGCTATATAAACCAATAACGGTTTTCATTGTGGTTAAATTGTAAACAATTTTCAAATTTGTTGTTACTACATCCAGGGCTGGACCGGGAAGAGAAATCGGCCTGGGATTTTACATTTCATGGGGGGGACATCGCTGTCCTTTCTGCATATCGCGACGCCGTTTTGTGGTCCGTTCTGCATAACGTAGCAGCTAATTTTTGCTTATCGCGGCCCATTCGGCCCGTTTCGCGGCCGACACACCGGACCCCCCGGTTCTCCCGATGAAACGGGCCGAAGGCCAGTCCTCCCCTGATCGGCCCCAAAGTGCGTCGGCCCACTGGGAAAATGCCCGGTATGCCAGATTACCTGTCCAGCCCTGACAACGTCACATATTCGGCCATGGTACAATGCCCATGTTCCCGTATAAAGTATGTCCAGGAAGTGGATTTCCAAAAGATAGGATGGAAAGGCAAGGATCATTTATTTTGATGAGTAAAGCACTACCTGATTGGTTATAAAGTTTATATATAGTAAATTAGATATAGTTTCTCCAACCAGTCAGGCATACTAAAGGAGAATGCAAATTTGGACGCAGCAATACTCTGCGCAAGTACGCAACTGCAGACATGAATGCTTGGCTAATGCATTGCAAGCATGTGGTTCCATTGTACATACATAGTACTCAAAGGGGTACAAGACTGTACACGGATAAGGAGACCATAGTTTGTTCAGTTTGACCAGTATGCTAAAGAAACTGCTTTTTTTGAGGAAACAGCTCATCACTTGCCCACTAATCTTCAACATGTTTTACACTAAACAAATATTTTGTAGTTAAATATGATAAACTATGTGTGGAGTTTACTACAAATAAATAGGTGTTTTATAAGAAAAGTCATGGACAATTTTGTGATGGGTAGGTTTGATTTTACAGCTCTCGCCATCATTTGTTTGGTATCCACAACAGCGTTTTACTGTAGTAACACTCTAAATGTGGATCCTTGAGGTCAGGGCCATTATATAATTGGTTTAGAAGACTCATGTGATCTAAACTGACTGTTATCAGAGACTATTTAAGAGAGATGGGCCACTTCTATTAAAAAGAATGGGAGAAATTGGAATGCTCAACGGTCAACGGATGTAGAAATAAAATTCCTGCCTTACAGGTAAAAGAGCCTGTCAATCAACTCGAGTACGCCATGCGCATTGTGTAATCTGAGGTAAAGAAGCACAATTTAAGATTCCAGTGATGTCAGATTTTACTGCTGATTTGAAATGTTTTCGTATATTTGACCAATCGTTTTGCAGATTTCCGTCTTTCTCCATTCAAGTAGAAAGGAGCTGCTATTGTATACTGTTTGTTTACATAGAAAAATAGCTGCCAGAGAATGCTCCAAAGATGGCCACCAATGGACTGACTTGCTAGAAAGTCTTTGAGCGTACTTGCTTTGCTTTATGAATGTTTCAAGCTTAAGTCACACATGTGTTCTTACCTGAGTCCATGAAATATAGATGGGAACTTCATAAATGGTCCACAAAACCACCTGTGAACATGGTGGCGTTGTGAGACTGCCATGATATCTATAATACTGCGTCAAGTTGTTCTGAGGTAACAGGTCAATAAGAGGAAAAGGCCTGATTGATTTAGCTTGTCCTACAAAAAAAAAAAACACAATAAATTCAGTATTTGGATTGAACTTCCACACCAACTCTGAATTTTTATTACAGAATCACCCGTTTTAAAGCAAATCACAGTTTAGTCTCAACCAACCTTTGTAGGCGACAGAAGGAAGTGCGCTTGAGATGGGCTGAAAGTTTTCATTGTGCAAAAACGCCACCTTTAAAATGATATTGAACAAACCTTGTTTACATTTGAATATTTTGGCAGTTGGAGTTTGAATAGTGTTGGCCTGTTTGAACAGTCCGTTAATGTTGGTCAATGGGATTTGGGAAATGTTTGATCGCCTGTTGTGCGAAAACCGTAATTCTGATCAGTTAGAAAAGCAACAGCAACAAGAGTAAGAACAGTCTGAAGGTCTGTGCCAAGTTTGGTGGATGTAGCTTGAAAGCTCTATGAGGAGTTACAGTCAGATATTTAGGTCTTGGTTTAGAATTAAAAAAAAAAAAAAAAAACACAAACCATGTTTTTAGAATAACAGTATGTTGGCTTTGTCAAGCCAACATAATAACAATGTGCCTTACATCAATGAAGACTCCAAGCACAGCAAGACCAGCTGCGTCCTCCAGTGCAGATGTCAAGTTTGGATGTGTGGATTTGATGTTAACTATGTGCATCTGTAAACGTCAGAATTGCATACAAATTTGTGATGTGATCTCCACTGGTACTTTAAGTTTATTAGTTCCGAGATATGGTGAAATAAAGGCCCACACCTCCATAGGAAACCTCATGTTGTCCAAGGTGTGTTCCGATCCATTTGAGGAGACACTTCCCCAGTGAAAATGTAACTGGACGGTGCGATAAGTTCCAGGAAGTCCTGCGCCACTCACTTGCATACCGTTACCGACCTCCAGCACAACTGGACAAAAAGAGATGTTGTTCAGATGAAAAGTTAGCGGAGCTACAGTTCCAGTAGTTCAACCGACAGAGCATGGCACTAGTGATGCAAAGTTCATGGGTTACTTGTTACTTACTACTAATAAAAAAAACTATAGCTTAAAATACTCTCCAAGTTGCTTTGATAAACGTATATGCTAAATAAAGGTCAATTAATTACATCTGTGTTTATTTGAATACCTAAATAGCCTCATTCCTAGGCTTTTCCAAGATAGATTACACTACATGACTTAAACACAAATTTCACCTCAACCCTCACGGCCATGTGCGATGGGCATTTTTTGTCTGTAGTGATTTTCAAAGTGATGCCTAGTATTCTCAAAGATTTTAAATCGTGCAGTGTAATCCAGTGTTTAAGGATGAAGAAAGTAAATTACCTGAGTGACCCTGATTTCTCAGTTTCCATTGACCTTTATGGGTCAAATTAAAACCTTCCAGATGCAGAGAGTCTAAAGAATCGTTCCTTATTAACTCATGGTTCAGGTTGATCGGAGAATGATGGCTGTACAGAAGAGGATGACAGGAGGGGTAGCTGTCACCCCATGCATATGGATCTAAAAGAAACATTTTTATAAAAAAAAAAATTACCCTAGAAGATGTTGTGGAAATACTATGTCAAAGATGGTTGCTTTTGGCATCATGAATAATTTATTATTAATGTATTTTTTAATTAAAAAGAACTCACCACAATGCTCTTCAACATAACAGAAATCTATTGAGGGGAAAATCGTATGAATCTGTGATATACTCCAAAAACACAATGATGACTAAATTCCTTAAAGCCAAAAGATACATTTTACATTTCTGTCAACATATTTACTTTGGAAACGGTTTTACCTATAATACTCTACATCAATAAAGAGGACATTTATCAATGCATCTTCCATCACTCACCATAATCACTGTGTGCCAGCGAAACCACAGACAAAATCAGCAACAGATTTAGCATCATGCCCTTAAAACAATTAATGTTGCCAGCCGTCCTGCACCCCAAAAATACGAAACGCAAAGAAAACAGGGGTTTAAATACTGATCTTCATGAATGGAGGTAGGATGT
The DNA here is from genome assembly GCF_025860055.1 of Xyrauchen texanus. Classification (NCBI taxonomy): domain Eukaryota; kingdom Metazoa; phylum Chordata; class Actinopteri; order Cypriniformes; family Catostomidae; genus Xyrauchen; species Xyrauchen texanus. Next base: position 6,524,298 of record NC_068319.1, on the reverse strand, counting down.
CAGGTTTTTTTCTTCTGTGACTGCTCATTTGAGCGTGTCGCTGCCACTGTGCTCACCACGGACTCACACAATTAACATTTGTTACACGAGGAACCAGACTGGCATGCCAACACTGATCATATGCAGTGGACAAAGCTGTAGCACAAATTTGTTTAAATATTTCATTTAATTTTTAGTTTTGATATAAAACAATAGATATACTAGTTTATCTACTATAAAATAACATATTACACTTGGTTTGATAATGCAACACATTTTTAAAGGTATTGTTCACCGAAAGATGAAAATTCTCTCATCATTTACTCATCCTCATGCCATCCCAGCGTGACTTTCTCTCTTCTACTGAACACAAATGAAGATTTTTAGAGGAATATCTCAGCTCTGTATGCCCATGTAATGCAAGTGAATGGTGACCAGAATGCCAAAAGCTCAAAAAAGGCGATAAAGTCAGTATAAATGTAATTCATCAGACTCCAGTGGTTTAATCAATGTCTTCTGAAGCAGTCCAATTTGGGTGAGAACAGACCAAAATGTAACTCCTTTTTCACATCTTGTCTTTGCAGTCTCTGGGCACCATCATGATTTCAAGCTTGATTATACTTCCTAGCACTGGACGCATGTGCAGCGCACTGGATGGCGCTATTGTTATGTCTGTTCTCACATAAAACCAACTGGTTTGCTTCAGAAAACCAATTCAACCACTGGAGTCTTGTGGATTACTTTTACGTTGACTTTGTGGTTTTTGGAGCTTTTAGAGTTCTGGTCACCATTTGCTTGCATTGTATGGACCTACGGTTGAGATATTCTTTAAAAAAAAAAAATCTGTTTGTATTCAACAGAAGAAAGTAAGTCATACAAACTGGGATGGCATGAGGGTGAGTAAATGATGAGAGAATTAAAATGTTTGGGTGAACATTGTAATTCTTTTGAGACAATATACAGTATCTCATCACAACTAAGACAAGTGAAACAATAAAACCTTTATTTGGGTACGTCACATCTGCAAATGCACTGGTGCCTAATCCCTTAGGGATTAAGAATTCCCAGGAGATTTGAGGGTCGGCATTTCCATCAGGGAACTGAGTGCTTCCTTACATTTGGGATCCCCCTGTTGCCTCAAACGATCGATTTACGCATGAGAACAGACAGGAAAATCTGCGAGAAAGCATTACATTGTTCGAGGGAATATTCAAAAGAGCCATTCTGGATTAGCGTCATGACACACAATGGACTCAAATAACAAGCTGTAAAATCTAACCCCCAAATCAGCAGCAAGACTTTATGCAAACATATCTTGGCGTCACAAAAGGGATCCAAACATATTTGTCCTTCATGATACGATTTATTTGGCATTTGATAGAAGTACATCTACTTAAAGAGTGAAACATAAAAGTCCTGACAAATAAGCCAAACATTACATAAAAAAACGAAAATACTGTAAGTCAAGCAAACTGACAATGAAATCAGCAACCGTTGCATTCTACATAAAACATGATGCTTTTTATCCTTGTTGAATCACAATTATCTCCTTAAAAAATAAAAATAGAAATAATTATGCAAATGCTGCAATTGGGAGGTGGGAAAGAAGAATTGGATGTGTATCATCCTCAGTTTGTGGACAAGCATCTGTAAACATAGCAGAAATAAAGGAATACAACAGCAGAAGAGTACAAAACTCTCTGCAGGTCTGATTACACGCTTGCATACCTATAACACACATACTAGAAAAGAAAAACTTATGTTCACGGGATTATCTGTGCTGATGAGAATCCAGACTTGAAAAGTGAAAAGTCTATCATCATCATCATCATCATATACTCACCCTAATGTTGTTCCAAACCGGTATTATTTTCTTCTGTGGAATGCAAAAAGAAATGTTAGGCAGAATGTTAGCATCAGTCACCATTCACTTTCATTGCATTGCATGGAGAGAAAAAAAGGCAATTGGTCCTTAACATTCTGCCAAACATCTCCTTTGTGTTCCACGGAAGACTCGGATGACGAATTTTACAAGTTTGGGTGAATTAATCCATTACATACTGAATAAAAAAATAAAAAACAAAAATTATCAAATTAAATAAAAAAAAAATAAATACTATCCAGTTAAAATAAAATTTACCTAGCAGAAAGGAACAGTTTTATAATTTTTATTTTATTAAATTTTTTTATCATGTCAGATCCTCAATTATTTTGGTGCTGGACATTATCAAAATGTCCAACGGCTAATAAATCTTTAGCAAAGTAAAATGGATCTACCTGGCAACTTCCCATTCATTTGTCTTTGTCCTTGGACTATGTGCCTTTTTTTGTGCCACAATGACTTGAGCTTTTTCAGAAATGCCTGATTGTCTTTGCTATGGGCTTGTGGTTGCAAAAATTAGGCATGTTTCTAGTTTGTAAAAAAACCCACAGGAATCAAGATAAAGTTTTAAAACACACGTTACTTTCAGTTAGCAATTATGCAGACCAAGTAGATATTTTTAAACCAAACTATCTCTCAAGTTCATATATAACTTATGCATTTCATTAAGTGGACAATACAAACACCGTCCACACAGGAAATGAGCAGTCTGTAAATTAGTAAAGGACTAAGCCGTTTTGCCCTTTCATAATATACATTTATATGTTCACATGTGCAAATAAACTCACATTAACTTAAGTGTCAAGTAACAAATGTTGTGGAACAATACAGTATATTTTTTTGTATTATTTTGAAGTGACTTGCATTGGCTTACACTGACACTTAGTGGCCTGAATGCTGCATCATTCAAACAGTTTTCAGTTACTAATGTCATTGTAGAAATCCACTGTGCACAGTTAAACATGATTAATTGAATCCATGAATGAAAGTATCCAATAACAAGGCAGTTACTGAGATTAGGAGAGTAGTATTCGGCTGGTCATGTGATGCTAACATGGCTGCTCTCATGAGGCACCCCTGCTCAATATAGAATAAAAGAGCTTTTATAAGGTTACTGATATGACTCTTCATCTCACACGAGTAGTCATGATTTTATACATATGTTTCAAAATTACCATTCATTTCTTTAGAAGTTAAAGTATTTTCAAATGAGGAAAAAACTGAGTGAACCTTTAAGGGTGCTGAAAATAAAAAAAGGGAACATCCACACACGTCACACCACCAGACCAACCGTGAATGCAAACCTCATAATTCATCGTAGCCAAAACCTAACTCTTAAATCCTAAACTTAGAATCGCAAAAAGAAGAAATATACTTTTTAAACACCACAATTTGCTGCAGAACACCTTTTTGAGATCAGATTGAGAGGCAAATATGTGGGGAGAATATTAAGCGGAGCGGTTACATTATGAATTCCAAAAAAAGTTAATAAAAGTAGTGTCTGACTTTTTGGAAAATCTCAGTGAAACTCCCAGGTCAAAATCAATAAAAAATAAATAAGAAAATTACATTTTGCTTAAAGAAAATGCAGCCCGTTTTTAGGACAATTACAGTTTTTGCATTATGACACCCTTTTAAATGATAATTACGCACATTTCCTCCAAATTCATCATTACGGTTATACAAAAATAAATTAAATTCTCATTTCTGTTATACAGTAATTAAAAGCACACTATTTATTATAATTATTACACATTTGGAAGACACTTTAATCCAAAATGGCTTAAGGGCATTTCACACAAAAAAACGTTTTTGCATCCGTCCGCACAGATTTTCAATGGTTTTTCTATGTAAATGCACTTTCTCTTCTAATTGTTGTGCTGCATCGTCCAAGCACAAGCACGCTTCTGGTCTGAACATCCCCATAAAATGCATTTAAGGTATACATTTTATCAGTATGTATGATCCCTGGGAACTGAACTGGAGACCTTGACATTGCTACCACCATGCTCTTAATGGTTTTCTTAATTGTCATGGTAATAATGTCACAATGCAGCAAACCTTAATTGTTCTAAAAATCAGCCTTATTAACTTATAATTTTACTAATATTTTTATTTTGGGCTACAATATGAACCGGGCATTTCTTGACAGATTTGGTGAGAGCCACCTTTTTTTTTGATGTGAGCAAATGCAACATCAATCACTGGGACAATACACCAAAGACAGAGTTTCATAGAAGTACGCCTCCCGAAAGAATCGCAAAAGCTTCAATGTTAACAGTGACATTCCAAAAATTACGCAATGAATTTGCATTGCAACGTCACAGCAGGATATATAAAAGTCGTAGCAGAATGCAGACTAAAACATATTCGAACCTCAATAAAATACAACGTCAACAGAATCCAAGAACGCCCCCCCCCAGTTTGTGCTTCTGATCCAACAGCCAAAGATGTAAAAATTCAGATAAATACACAGTATTGCTCGCATCCAAACGGATCGATCCCTTGAGAGGCGTCTCACACTAACAGCGGTAAAATCACTGGAGGTTGCCAAGTCTTTGTGCTGTTGGTTTCTAGTATCCAAACGTATCCAGCGGCAGATCACTGTCTGCACTCCCACAGGTAGTCACCGCATTGGGTTGCTGCTAATTTGCATAAAGTTGAGTTCCATTCAACTTTGTTACATCGCCAACGGTCTATCACTCATCATGCTGGAAATCATTAACGCTCATTGAAATCAAACAACTTCCTGTCCCTTTGTTGCTGCAAATTCCTGTATGTGTGAACGCCCCGCTATGCATCTCTAGGACATACGGACAGGGCAGGAGTTAGGAATACAGGAGGCCAAGGGGAAGAACACACAAAATAGCCTGTGAAAGGGTTTGGAGTGGTCAGTTAGGACAGAGCAGTATCAAATCAAGGTAAAATTGCTTGCTCGATCCAGGAAACAGTCAGTGCGCACAAGTCCATTGAAAGAATGTCAGGTCTTATTCATTAAATCTCTGAGGCCTTAACAGCTTTTCATCAAGTGGTTCATTCACTCAAAGTGAGGTGATTGACACATGCTTTCTCAGAGAGAGAGAGAGAAAGAGTTGGTCCATTTCCACATCCCAATGTGTATCAGAGAAAGCTTATAACAAGCTAAAAGTATAGCTCACAACAAAACATTGTCATTCCAAACCCATATGATGGACTTTCTTTTGTGGAGCACAAAAGAAGAAATTAAGCAAAATGTTCTTGCTGCTCTTTTCCATACAATAAAAGTGGATGGTGACCAGAGGTTGTCCAGCTCCAAAAAGGATAAAAGTACCATGAAAAGTAGTTCAAAAGGACTACTTCACTTTTAAGTTGATTCAAAGTCAACTTACGCCACATGATAATTATTCACTCTAAATTTTTCCTTACAGCCAAAGTCACCATTCACTTTCATTTTATGGACAAGAGCAGCTTGTACATTTTGCTATAAATAGATTTGCTTCATTTGTGCTCCACATAACAAAAAGTAATATGGTTTCGAAAGACACGAAGGTGAATAAATGACAGAAATGTCTTTTTAGGTTACCTATCCCTTTAAGCAATGGAGGACTAAATTAAGGACTGAAGCAAGTATTTGCACAAACTGATGCTCAAACTGAAGAACCAGAGGGTTATCCAACTAAAACAAGCTCAAAGTAGTCCTTCTTATTGGTTTAAGTCTTCACTCTGAACTGCAAGATTGTTCTTGAGTCCTACAGCCTCTAATGCCTTCAATCCATCAAAGCACGTAAGGCTTTCTGATCTCCGCATTTCTCCTTTTCTATACTACGGTGCTCAGCGACGGACCACTGCTGCAGTCTGTGGAGAAGCTCTGAATGATAATGTTATCTGATTCGCTGGGAGTGTCTGGAGACACCAATAGGGTGCTGCTGTCGATGGAGTCCTCGCGCTCTTCCAGGGGCGGAGGTTGGTTGGACGTCTGCTCTAAGAAATCCCTCTGGAGAGAATCGGCCATGGCGTTCACATGCCTGGTCGCCAGAGGAATCCCGGTCCGCCCTGCAGAGAAAAGAAGGAATGCTCAATAATTGGTCACTTACTGTAAACTCTGTTCAAAATCTAGTGAGGTGCTTTGCCGTCTACCTAGGCAGCTGCATTACAAGGGGCTATTCATACATGATTTCTTGCATTCAAAATAGCAAGGCAGAGTGGAATGGATGCATTTTTTAAAGCGGGGCTTCTTTTAAACTTGAAACAGCACTTTAAAAATGCAGCGCTCGTGGCATCACAGCGGTCAAAAAAAATCCATCTGGCACATTTGCAGTTGCACTCAAAATGACTCAACCCCCCTGACCAGCAATACGTTCTGGTGATGTGAATTAAAACACATGAAATAAAACCCTCAGTAAACAGTAAAGTACATTTTTAATAGACATTTGAGTGATTTTGAGAACAAAGAGTTCAGTTTACCCACATTTAAAAATGATTAATTACCAATTCTCTCCACAATTGTTATATCAAAAATATTCAACCCCCAAAGTCAATCAAAGAGCATCCTTTACCCTTAATAACAGCAGGTAAGTGTTGTCAGGTGTTGTTCTGACACATCTCTATTGGAGTTTATACACATTACTCATGAGCAAAAACTTCCAGCACTCTGACATTCTTTGGTTTCTGTGCTGCCACTGCTTACTGCTTACCAACAAATATTTGCAATGGGATTTTAATGATGGACTGAAAGAGCCATTCAAGGACATTCCAAGACCCATCCCTGAACCCAGTTTTGGACAATTTGGATGAATCATTGGTGATATTGTCTTGCTGGAAAGTCCAGTGATCACAGAGCTTCTGTTTACACACTGAAGGCATCACATTTTTGCCAAAATGGCCTGATACCTGAAGGAATCCATGGCGTCAGTCACATAGTCAGTATAGCCATTTCCTGCAGCCGCAAAACACCTCCATGCTTGACTGTGGGGATAGCATCATTCTGGATATCACCATGCCTTTCTTACTCCAGACGTACTGCTGACCCATGGGTCTAAAACTGTGTGTCATACGTCCATAAAACCTTCTTCCAGGACTCCACATGTCTTTCCAAATTCCTTCTTGAATATTCAAGTCAACATTTCCTTTGGTGAAGTTTTGCTTTCTTCCACACCCAATAAGGTTGCTGTTGTACCATATAAAATGTATGACTGTTGTTGCCAGCTTTGTCTATTGGAAATTGATGTGCCTTAGAAAAGTATTTTTGGTTACGACACTAAACTTACATTTTAAAACTTCATCATAGAGTGATTGCTTAATTCAGTTTTAAAACAACTACTTGTGTATCCTTAAATATTTAAGAAACAGCTACATGCAATAGGGGGTTGAATAATAATGACATGGCTGTATTTTAAAAAGCAATCCTGCTATTTAGAAATATTAGGTTATATATATATATATATATATATATATATATATATATATTCACACTATGACTATGAAAGTGTCACTCAACTGATTTTGATATGTTTAAAAATTCTGGGTCATCAGATAACATATCTTTGTAAATCCTTAGTCTTCAGGTGGTTGGGGGAGTTGAATAATTTTAATTGCAACTGTATATAGACCACCAATTAAAAAAACAACATAAAATGTTCATGTCATTTAAAAAAAAAAAACAATGTCCTCCCCTTTTTCTCCCCAATTCCCAATGCGCTCAAAGTCCTCGTGGTGGTGTAGTGACTCACCTCAATCAGTGTTGTGGAGGACGAATCTCAGTTGCCTTCGTTCCAGAGACCGTCAAACCACGCATCTTATCATGTGGCTCATTGCGCGCGTTACTGCGGAGACATAGCGCAAGTGGAGGCTTCACGCCATCCACCGCAGCATCCGCGCACAACTCAAAACTTGCCCCACCGAGGACGAACAATATTATATCGACCACGAGGAGGTTACCCCATGTGACTCTACTTTCCCTAGCAACCGGGCCAATTTGGTTGCTTAGGAGATCTTGCTGGAGTCACTCCACACGTCCTGGATTCGAACTAGTGAACTCAAGGGGTGGTAGTCAGTGTCAACACTCGCTGAGCTAGCCAGGGCCCCCATACTCCTTTTTTTGACATTTTCACTGAATGGAATACACGTATATTTGCAGTCAAAATTTCTCTCAACTTAGTCCAACATATTTGATGTATTTTGTACGTGGACGCTTTTTGATTGTCTCACTTCGGTTTCATCACGTTTCACTATTTTTCAGCATTTCTAGTCATAAACGGCTTGTTTTTAGGATGCTGTACAATATAAATGTAGTTTGAAACTTTGATCCCTGCATTCTGTTGTTGTACTCAGTCCAGCTGTAATTGAGCACAAGTCTGTGTTGGTTTGATGCGTGTTGCCTATACAGCTGCAGTTGCGCTGACTGCCCCCTACTGCTAAAGATTTGTGGTTCTTCAAGTTTAAACTGATCCAATGGTAGGACATTGACATTTGAATGCATTGTTTTTCATTTAATGAAATAACACCAAATTGGATTAAAGGGATAGTTTGCCCAAAACGAGATCTTAGAAGGCACCACAATGTTGCCGTTTACTTTTTGGAACAGCCTGTGCGTTGGAAGCATGTCTATGATTTTTGAATTGTAAAAACATACCGAGGTCCATATAAATGATGCTGTCTTGGTTGATGGAGGCCTCATAGGGAGGTGGAGGATCTTCAGGGTGGTGGATATCAGGATATTTGTAAGCAGCATAAGGGGGTGGTGGCTCCTGGAAGTGAAACGCTCCCCCCTCCCCGTCATCAGAGAGGTGCAGAGGAGTCAGGCCTGTTCCAAACGTATCTGGACCATAGTCAAAGCCAGGTACCCTTCGACCCAGATTAAAATGATGCACTGTAAAAGATTGCAAAAATTCTGTCAGAAAAAAGGCCTATGATTTCTTGTTCCAGTGCATTTGCACATGCAACTGTACAAAAAGTGGTCATGGCTGATGTTTTATGAATGCTAGAACAAATTCAGGACTTACAGTTGCCTCCGATGAGGGTTTCGATGCGTTCTCGCCGCCGCTGCCTCAGTCTGTGCACCATGAAGAGCAACAGAGAGAGGATGAGGAAAGATGAAATGCAGCTCACGATGAGACGCATGCCACTGGCCATAGAGTCAAACAAACTGTTGCCATCTGAAAACAAAAAACAACACAGATGAGATTTCTCAGTTTCTACCGGAGCACAATCTGACGCCTGAAGTCTGAGACCTCCGTTTTCAGTTACCAAACATCAATATGCGGTTATGGGAGCATTTTCAAAATTCTCTGTTTTTGGTGGAGAACGCTGTTCTAGTGTGGATGAGAGGCGTTGACAATGCGTTTTCAAACAAAGCTCAATTGTTGACAGTTTTGGAGTGGAATACTAGTGTACTACACAGTATATACTGCCAACTAATTAAAAACAGATGCATCTGAAATAAGCAGTATGTGCAACAATAAATGCTTCAAACAGTAGTATGCTACATTGTTGTCAAATGACCTCTCAATATTGCATATTTAATTCAGTGAGTAGTGTTCAATTATCCAGGAAATAAACAAGTCAATTTAGGTCATTTGCAGTGATTTCTAATCCAATTTTGCTTAAAAGGTCTTAAAACGAAAGTACATCCCAAAATGAAAGTTCTGTTATTATTATTCATCCTCATGTCGTTCCAAATTCTTAAGTCCTTCTTTCTTGTATTACACAAAAGATGACAGTTTTGGAACAACATGAGTGAGTAATCGTCATTTTTATTTTAGGGAAACTAGTCTCATCAAATACTCAGTAATGACAGTGATGTTAAAAATGCATTAGAATGGAAATGGAAGTTGAAGTCGAGCACACTGACTTGTGGGATACAGTCTCCTATGCATTGTGCTCTGCTTGTATACTGAACATATTAGGCAAGTGTATTAGGTCATTTGTGTATTCTGTGCATACTGTGCACAGAATCCATACAGCAAATATAGAGTCGTTTGGAAGTACGCCATTCAAAAGATACCCTGACATTCTACATGTACAATCTAAGAGCGAGCAGCTCCACCTAGTGGTGAGGCTTGAAGACACATGCGCAAATACTGTACCAGGATCTAAGCAGGTGAACTTGCAGCACTCTTTGGGGTCCTTGCGGAAATGCTGGCAGCCCTGCGGGCGTTCACACAGGGCAGCCACACACATCTCTGGCTCGCCCTCATGGCACGTGCAACTCAGACATGGGTCATCCCCTTTAGGTGTGAAATAATAGCCTTCATTCACCACATTGTCTTTGATGTCTACACATGTTTGTCCTATTAAAGAAACAGAGGAATGGATAGATTATTACCAAGTACAAATATAACCTGTCTGCATTTATATACCAAATTTTCACACCAAGAATATTATATTTATTAAGTTACCATATAGAATGTTGCTTATACAGCCTTATTTATTGTCTGTATAGCAGGGCTCCAGACTAAAACAATTTAGGAGGAAACCATGGCTGTTTTTAGTTGCCAAATCAAAGAATTGCTCGATTTAGATTGAGCAATTATAACCCATTAATTGAAGGTTTAATAAACAGTATATAGAGTTGAGAAGACAGGTTTGCATTCCCTTTTGTCTCATAAATGTTCACACGCCTTTCATGATTTATACAAATATAAGAGATAAATAAAAAAGTAGTACTGCTCTTCAGAATCAACATTACAGATATTTACATATAGTATGCATATAGTAGTGCATTGTCTTCTTGAGCATCAATGAATGTTTGCATCTTGTGTTATAGTTGTGTATAAACCCTCAATTGTCCTAATTGTCAAAAGCTTGACTTATCTGTGTGTGTATATATATATATAAGTCACAACATTAAAACCAACTGCCTAATATTGTGTAGGTCTCCCTCGTGCCACCAAAACAGCACCAACCCGCATCTCAGAATGCTCGGAGATGCTATTCTTCTCACCACAATTGTACAGAGCGGTTGTCTGCGTTCCCGTAGACTTTGTCAGTTTGAACCAGTCTGGCCATTCTATGTTGACCTCTCTCATCAACAAGGCATTTCCATCGACAGAAATGCCATGCACTGTGTTTTTGGCATCATTCGGCGTAAATTCTAGAGACTGTTGTGTGTGAAAATCCCAGGAGATCAGCAGTTACAGAAATACTCAAATCAGCCCATCTGGCACCAACAATCTTGCCACAGTTCAAATCACTGAGATCACATTTTTCCCCCATTCTGACGGTCGATGTGAACATTAACTGAAGCTCCTGACCTGTATCTGCATGTTTTTATGCACTGCTGCCACACGATTGGCTGATTAGATAATCGGATGGATGATTGTTGGTGCCAGATGAGATGGTTTGAGTATTTCTGTAACTGCTGATTTCCTGGGATTTTCACACACAACAGTCTCTAGAATTTACAAAAACATCCAGTGAGCGACAGTTCTGTGGACGGAAATGCCTTTATGAGAGAGGTCAACCAATAACCAGAAGAAATAAATAATTAATATATGGTGCATAACCTGGGAATTTTAACTATAAACGAGTCCAAAACACAAAAGGGACTCTAATTTAGAAATGAGGGAGACTTGGCTCAGTTACATTGATCTATATTTAAGTATTTATCAAATTAAGCTTTTTGCAGCATAGACGTTTCACCAGATGAGGTTTAGTAATGAATAAAGTTTGATTATTCAGAAGATATGAAGTTGGAGATATGATGCATGTTTTTTTCATGCCCTTGCTTCAATTTAGAACACTTGATTATCTAATCAAAACAACAACAAAAAATGAATTGAAGGGAGGATAAAAATATGGATAGATGTTTTTTTTCACCTCTAGAGGCCACTGTTAAAATATCGAATCAAGCCGTTCTAAATGTAGAATCCTCCAGCGGCGGCTACAAAGTAACAATGAGGAATAAAAAAAAGCCCCCCCCCAAAACAATAACTCATAATTCCAAAAAGAAACTATCTGCACGATTAATCAGTTAACCCGATATATCGGTCTCCTTTTAATAATACTAGTATTCTGGAATGGAATACTAGCGTACTACACAGTATATACTGCCTAATAATTAAAAACAGATGCATCTGAAATAAGCAGTAAGTGCAACAATAAATGCTTCAAACAGTAGTATGCTACATTGTTGTCAAATGACCTCTCAATATTGCATATTCAATACAGTGAGTAGCGTTCAATTATCCAGGAAATAAATAAATAATTCTATTTAGGTCATTTGCAGTGATTTCTAATCCAATTTTGCTTAAAAAGGTCTTAAAGTGATAGTACACCCCAAAATGAAAGTTCTGTCACTATAATTCATCTTCATGTCATTCCAAATTATTAAGTCTTCCTTTCTTGTATTACACAAAATATGACAGTTTTGGAACAATGGACACTGAAGTCGAGCACATTGAATTGTGGGATACAGTATCCTAGGCATTGTGCTCTGCTTGTATACTGAACATATTAGGCAAGTGTATTAGGTCATCTGTGTATTCGTGCATATAGAAAATCTGCATACTGTGCACAGAATCCATACAGCAAATATAGTGTCGTTTGGAAGTACACCATTCCAAAGATACCCTGACATTCTACATGTACAATCTAAGAGCGAGCAGCTCCACCTAGTGGTGAGGCTTGAAGACACATGTGCAAATACTGTACCAGGATCTAAGCAGGTGAACTTGCAGCACTCTTTGGGGTCCTTGCGGAAATGCTGGCAGCCCTGCGGGCGTTCACACAGGGCAGCCACACACATCTCTGGCTCGCCCTCATGGCACATGCAGCTCAGACATGGGTCGTCCCCTTTAGGCGTGAAATAATAGCCTTCATTCATCACGTTGTCGTTGATGTCCACACATGTTTGTCCTATTAAAGAAACAGAGGAATGGATAGATTATTACTTGCCTGTCTGCATTTATATACCAAATTTACACACCAAGAATATTATATTTAGTAAGTTACCACATAGAATGTTGCTTATACGGCCTTATTTATTGTCTGTATAGCCTTTTATTTACTGCAAATATCAAACGTCCTGTGCACACATATACTGTATATGTTAAATGTATGCACAGTTTACAGTTACATGCAAGTATTTTGTATTTTATCCATTGCCCTGATTACAGCAGCTATGTAATTACAAATAAAGCAAAGCATTTAAAAAACATTAATGGCTTTAAGATTGTATTCTATTAAACAATGTTCTTATTGGCATGGCACATGACATACTTCTTTTGCAGAGAAAAGGGAATTTTTTGTAGCAGTTTTCAGCATGCCAGCTGTGCAAGCCTCGCTCGTTCATGCTCTTGATCTGAAAGCGTTGCAGCTGAGCACAGAACACGTTGCCCTGGGTAGGATTTGCCTCACCGAAGTTAACCAGCCCCTCCGGAGGCAGAAACACCTGCATTGATCCTGAGAAGAACAGATTAATGAGTTACAGTTTTAGGTAACAGTTCCAAAAATCTAAATAATGACAGCTGGAGATTACAAATGCAAAGTAAACATACAAATGGAGCTTAAAAATCTAAATTTAAGTTTTGTGGATTTTAGTTCAAGCTTTTGTTTTTAAGCCATCTATATGCTGGAGTACTCAAAGGTAACGAAATGACCTTTTAACAGATTTGAGAATTTAAAATTTACAGTCATTCTCTTCTTTTGGAAAATGGACTCATCTTGCATTGCACTAGATTTTGTCCAATCAAATGCGCTCTAGAATAAGAATGTCCTTCCCCATTCAGCTGAATAGCAAGTCATGGCTCATGGCTGTGACGTAACTAAAGCCTAAACAAGCCCTTTGTTACGTACCACCCAAATTTTCAGTTTCAATATAAAATACACCAACACAGGAAAGAAAACTGCACTCATCATGACATACCATGGGGTCTTGGGGTCAATTAATCTGTGACAAAACCAACCTTTGTATGCCACTTCCCAACGGCCTTCCAGAGAATGATTCTGGCTAGTAATCACATATTGATATCCCACCCAGAACCTGCCATGAAAAAGTACATCCATGATGTGAGAACACAAAACATTCAACTGCAAAGTAACATAATTTCCTCAGAAGACAGACTCACTTGCACTGGTCTTTGCGTTCACACACTTTCTCGTCGAAATCCACCTCGATCTTGAGGACAAACTGCAGCTCCTCGTTGGTGCCGAACGTAGCGAGAGAGCCATTGACCTTCTGGCAGGTTTCCACTGCCTGCCAATAGTTTTCGCTCCTCAGGTAGACTTTATAACAGCTCGCCGTTTTTTCGTAATGGTGCCAGCCGCTCGGACACTTCTCTGTGTGTGGAAGGAGGAATTTCATTTCATAATAACATTTCAGCAACACGTTTTCAATCAATTATTTATCCTCTCAGGGTTTTGGGAGATAAATTGAATCGGTATGGTCTCTTTTATTTGTGGCCTTGGGCTTGATTATGCATCCATCCATCTTTGACCGCTTATCCGGGACTGGGTCTCGGTGGCAAAGGACTAAGCAAAGTAGCCCATACATTCTTTTCCCCAGCCAAGTCCTCCAGCTCATCCAAGGGGATCCCGAGGCATTCCCAGGCCAACCGAGAGATATAATCCCTCTAGCATGTTCTGAGCCATCCCCTGGGCCTCTTCCCAGTTGGACATGACTGAAACACCGCCGTAGGAAGCTGTCCAGGACGCATCCTAATCAGATGCCCGAACCACCTCAACTGGCTCCTTTCAACATGGACGAACGGCGGTTATACTTCGAGCCCCTCTCGGATGTCAGAGCTTCGCACCCTATCCCTTAGGGTGAGACCTGACACCCTACAAAGCAAAAAATTTTGGCTGCTTGAATTCGCAATATTACTCTTTTGGTCACTACCCAAAGCTAATCACCATAAATGAGGGATGGAATGTACACCGACTGGTAAATTGAGAGCTTTGCCTTCAGGCTCAGCTCCTTCACCACCACGGTCCGGTACAGCAACCGCATTACTGCAGATGCTGCATAGGTCTACCTGTTGATCTCACGCTCCAACTTTCCCTCACTCGTGAACAAGACCCAGAGATACTTGAACTCCTCTGATTTTTCTTCCTGCATGCAATACTGTTGATGTTATGTGAAATTTGCTTCTAATTAATTATTAACTTCACACTTTTGAAGTGTGATAAATTAAAAACTTTCGTATAAGTAGATTACGAAATATTTTACAAAATGTTTCATTCATTTTAGCTTTTAAATTGTTTTTTTTTTACAAATTCAATGTATTCCATCAATACATATGATATCATGTAAATATGAAATTGTAAAAAAAAAAAAATATATATATATATATCATACAAACACTTTATTACATGTTTATTGGTTATATGCATAATTTACACTGCCGTTCAAAAGTTTGGGGTCACTTGACTGAAATGTTTCTCATGATCTTAAAAACCTTTTGATCTTAAGGCATATGCTTAAATGTTTGAAATTAGTTTTGTAGACAAAAATATAGTAGTGCCACCATATTAATTTAATTATAAAACTAAAAATGTATTTTAAAAAAAGTTTTTGAAATGGATGACTTGGACCGAATAATAAAAGGAAAGCAGCCAATAAATGCACGGCATAGAAGGGAACCATCCCAGGGTGCTACCTCAATAAGTATACATACCTCTAGTTCATGCAACGTTGTGTTGTGAAATGTGTTAGCATTCAATTCATAGAGCAGATTTTCTTCTTTCAATCAACAACTGTCATGGCAGACTCAGGGAGCAATTTGAGTTGAATTTAAAAAAAAAAATATATATATATATATATATATACACAACTTTGTTCCCCGTCCATTCAAATTAATTAGTTTTTTCTCCATGTCTCTCCCCCACTCCACAACTAATGACTCATCTACCATATACGGGATGCATCTGAAAACGTAAAAAGAAGACTTGCTGCCTAATCAGTTATTAACTTAACTGACAGCTGTTTTGAATGAATGGAACTCTTAAGGAAACTGGTCTACGAACAGTTTGAAAAGCACCTTAATTTCATCCTACCTCTATATACAGCCTAAGGCAGCATTTTTATGGTTTTGGACACAGCACCGTTTTCGTGGTCACACCTAAAAAATTCTATTGCCCTCGTGGTTTGAGATTTGTAACTGCCAGAGCAACAAGAGCGCACGTGATGCATGAACATCAGGACCACACGTTGGCCATGCGGTGACAAGTGCTAGCGTCTGCATTTGCTTACTTGCGTGAAGTATGTTTTCGGCCTTTAAGGTGTATAAACACACATGCACCTTAAGAAATATGACAATTTATATGACTATTAATTGTGAAAGCCCTTAAAGAGACAATTAATTGTAATAGTCGCAATTATTTTATTTGACAATTAATCGTCAGTCCAATTTCATAATCGTGAGAGCCCCAACTGTAAAGAATAGAAAGGATATTAAAAGACTTATTCAATGACAAATGGATTGCTTGGATCTCGTCTTTGGACCTCGTCTTTGGACACACAGTACACAAAACGGATCAAGACAAACCTTTACTCTCAACACACAGTGAAATTATCTTGGTTCCTAACTTTGCACTGATTTTGGGATTTACAGGAAAACCTATATTTTTACCAATCCCTAATTCCTATCATTTTATATTTTAACACATTGTGTTCAACATGGCAAAATCCAAATCTTTTCACGTACCACCTGGAACATGCTTTTGTTACCCCTGTGGTACACGTACCCCCGGTTGGGAATCACTGTTTTAGTGGCGTTAGAAAACTGAAAACAGAGTTTTCAAACAAAATTGAATTAGTGTGGACAGTCTTGGAGATGCGTATGGATCTTACTGTTGAAGCGCACTGGTTGAGCGACACCCATAACATCTTCCACTGGCTCAAAACTGTTGCTGTAACGATACATCTCCTCTTTAGTAGCTGCAAGAGAGCACAAAAGAACAAAATATCATAAGAGAACATTACAATTTGTACCAGGCCAAAATATTAGACTAAACCTCAAACCATCTGTGAACATGATCTACTACTACACGTTTAAACATTTGTCTTGCATAATCATCTACAACAAGACGCTACAGTGTAGGCTGTGTAAAGCCTAATTTATACGATGGAAGCAACCACACTTTTCCCTCCTGGACAAACTAAAGCACAACATGCGGCGACATTTTAAAATGAGTTAGTTTGTGTTTTAAATCATATAATAAAAATTGTACTTCAGCACAATTTCTGAAGATGGGCTTCAAAGTTATAAATGTTTTTAACGCTAGAAACCTTGGTAATACTTAGCTTGCAAATGAGATTATAAATAAAAATGTCACGTCCAAACCACACCCATGATTAGTTAACCAATCATCAACATTGACTAGTCTAGTCAAGTTCTCCTAGGTCAAGAATTTCAGAGATGTTTGCCAACAGAACCACCAAACAAACACCATGGTAGAACAAAAAAAGTCACTGCATTTAGTCATTATTTTAGACAAACTAAAAGAAGTCTATTCGCCCAGTAAGTATAAATTAGGCTTAAATCAGACAACATGCTTTCAAGGACATCATGGCTAAATCCCTAATCCGCAGCAAACTGAAACAGCAGGCCTGCTGAGCTAAAAGCATAGTTTCCAATAATCTCACTGGCATTAATATACCTCTATATAGCTTGCCAATTAAAATACTTTCCCATTTCCTGCTTTATTTCAGAAAATAAGAAGATCATCACACTAAATGTAACATATAAATAAGAATGAATGAAAACTTGGAAACAACCCTAGAGAATATCAACTTTATTTCAATAATGTCAGAAAAGGCCAGTGAAATTCTGAGTAATAAAACTGACAGTTTGCGTAACTCTTCGCCATTGTTTGGTTCAGTATATTGGTTGAAGATCATGTTTCAGAAGACTAGTTAGTTAAGCCAAGAGTTCAACGAATTGTTGAATCAAGAGTTTTGAATTTGTTTAAATGCAGTTTAAACCGATTCACGAAAATGAAACAAACCAACACTAATGTTGTTTTTGCTACTAAAGTTTAGAGATACCTTTAAAACATCTCTTCCTAAACACTCCCATACTTGGATGACATGTCTTTAGAAAGTGTAATGTGCAAGTAAAAAGAATCATGCTAATATTCACAATGTTGCCTCATTTTATATTAAAACGCATCGCAAATATATTGTGAATATTCAATAATTCACAGAAAGTCTCGGAAAGTGTCATTGAAGAGTCTGAGTTTATGAATAGCATCATAAATCAAAATGGCAATCTGAAGCTCAATTATCTGATTAAAACAAGGAAACTAACACCAACAGATTAAATCAAATCTTAACAATCATGAGGAGCTACATGCAGCCTCATAATAAACCAAAACTCCAACCAAAAATACTCCTTTATCTTTCAAAAAACACAATGTAGATCAGGTTATTTTCCATTTTATTTATGCGGCCCTTTGTGAGGCAGATCACAGTAGGTGGCTGTGAGCTAGAGGTCACGTGCTCAGTAAATCTGCTCTGTAATTCCTGTTATCCTGTCCAGGAATCAGATACTGAGCACCTCGTCTCATTTCAGGGTTAAGACTTGGAAACAATAGCACAACCTCCACAGGCAAAACAAAAATCCTGAATGCCAAGTAGGACTGAGTGGTATGAAAGTAAACATTATTCAAGCGGTAGACATTTTGCTATACATTTTTTACTGTGTTAGAAATATCCACACGGCTATCAGTGGACAGGACTGCTTTACGCCATTTACATGCGAGATCAGCGAAGAAACAGAGTAATGTGAAAATACAGAGTAAGAACTTAAACAAAACACCAAGTGAAATTTCATCACTGCAAAGAATGCAAAAGAAGTGCTGCACAGGGTGTAAAATCTCGGTGCTCTTTGGTTGCTTGGGATAATTAAGCTCAAAATCAAAAAATAAAATATTCCAAGGCACTCGAATTGTGTAGAAAAGTTAAAAAGCCTTTATTAAATCATGGCTTTTAGAAGTAAAATTGACACACACCCTGACGAAGGCATAAGCCGCAACGCGTAGGTGTATCCGTCACCAATTTTACTTCTAAAAGCCATGATTTAATAAAGGCTTTTTAACCAAGTGAAATTTATTTGTTTATGGTTTTCACATCACAACTTGCTGAATTAATACAGAATTAAACTGATATTCTGTCACAGTACGTGTATATTGGCTATTTTACAACGGCTTCAGACACACATCACTGTTATCAAACAAATACCAGAAACCCCCACCCTCTTCCATTGGTTGTACAATCAGATAGCCCCGCCTCAAACTCAAATCATTGGTTGAGCCAATATTGCCATCTCAGGCTGGATGGGTTGCTCAAACAAAGAGGAATGTTTTTATAGCTCTATAGAGTCACAGTGTTACACTTTTAGATTAAATCAACCAATAAATTACTTATTTACTGTTGACTCTACTATACATATTAAATTACTATTCAGGGTTCAATAGAAGTTAAGCTCAATCATTAACATTTGTGGCATAATGTTGATTTCCACAAAAAAATATAATTTCGACTCGTCCCTCTTTTCCTTCAATTGACAATTAGGCTGCTTTAGTTAGGTCTGCCGGAACCAGAAACATTGATCATAATCTATAACTCTGCAATAAATTAAAAGGCATCTACACTAATATTATTCTATTTGTTTCCCCTCGCTCAACCTTGGGATTCATATGAACTGATGCCAACTCCAATTGTAAGACATCGGATACTTCATAGGCCACTGCCTGAACCTTGGACTTAGGATACACCTCACCGAAATGACCTGCTGTTGAACTGTGATGCACCTCATTGATCTCTGCCTGCATCACCTTAGTCTAATGATGGACTACACTCTTATAATGGAATACACAGACTATCAATTAACTGTCAACAAAACACTTCATCAGCCGACTAACAAAGGACAATGCATCAATATGAACTTCTGCAGTTAATCCAGGATGAACTTCAAAGACTTTAGTCATTAATCTTACAGTACATACACAATCTTTGTTTAAACACAATACCTTAACACTTAAAATTTTAAAACTATGACTTGCGCTGCACATAAATACTAATATTGGCATTATATTCATGCCATTTACCAGAGGGGAACTTGCCCTCACAGTGAGTCTGGTTACTCAAGATTATTTTTCTCCATTAACCAACATGTTATGGAGTTTTGTGTTCCTTGTCGCCTTCATCTTGCTCACTGGGGGTCTAAATACAATTATTATTTAATTATTTATTTTAATACACAAATTACAATCTTATTTAATCAAACTACACAACTATTATTTGTGCTGTAAAGTTGTTTAAATAGTAATTTTTTTTTACAGGCATTTTAGTGTTTAGAGCACAACATATTAATGTAAAACTGGATTAAACGGTCAAAAAAAAGGTTAGTAAAATCACATTAACATGCATATTGTTTACATCTTGTGGCTATAGTTTTGAAACAGTGAATATTTAAACATTTGCAGATTGGTCCAATTCACTTCCATCGTAAGTACCAAACTGTAACAAACTTTAGTTTTTTTTAAGAAAAGGAATAAATCGAAATACATTTTTTTGTGGTAATCAACATGACACAAATGCTGTCGATTGAGGTTAAATTGTATTGAACCTGGAATATTACTTTAAGCTGGGATACGAGAAAGAATCAGCTGTAATACAAAAAAATCCTTTTTTGTTGAGACTGCAGCAAAAATAACTACATCTTGATATATACTCTTAATCTGAATTCAAACTGTTCTCGTGGATAGAAGTGTTTATTTAAAAAGATGATTGCACAAGAATGTTGCAGAAAAAAGCCAGGGAGAGGGTTCTGTGTGTGTTTGTAAGTGTGTGTACTTACTAGGGCAATCAATCTCATCGCTTTTGTCCTCACAGGCTGTCCAACCATCACACTGCCAGGACAAAGGGATGCATTGCATTTTTCCACTCCGGCAGGCAAACTGGCCCGGACTGCAACGCAGCTCTGAAATACAGCATTAAAACACATGAACGCAGCTTCATGCAACATAGTGGATAGTCACAGTCTGCCGACTGGATAATATTGTGGAGGATGAGTGTTTAAGAGATTTAATGCCCACAGCAATCAATATGCAACCTATGTGGGGACAAGTTCTTAAAATTGAATTGGTGCTATTTTAGTGCATTTCTATCTTTATAATGTTAATAAAGCATTATATTGTTACATTTGGTTGTTGTTGTTGTTTTTTCCTAAGAAGAAAATAAAATGCATTTTGACAGGAATATAAACATATTTAGTAAAATTTCAGCACTTTCCAAATATGCAAACAATAACAATTAACTACGAAAAAAGTATGTGATTAATCGCATACAGAAAGTCTTTGCTCTGTTTGAGCAATATTGGCTCAACCAATGGCAAATGTTTTGTTAGCACCACAGTATTGAAACTATTAGGGGGAACCAATATGTCTCTGCATAAACTGGGACACAAGAATGTATTTTATCATAAAAAATTAAAAAAAAGACATGACCCTTGTTAGATAAACTGTAAGAATTCCAATGCAGGAATGCCGCTTACCTGACAACAGTCTAGCCAAAGCAAGCCGTGGACCTGTGGGGTGCAGGACAGATTTTGTTATTTGAATGGGCTGATACAGCAACACAGTATTACCTAATCACTTACAGGCTAAAAAGACTTCTCTTGGTTATCAGGCTGAAAACAACATTGTATATAGAAACTTCTGCAATTAAAAAACAATTCAAAGTGACCAGTCAAGTCTTAAGCGCATAGATATATATGTGTGTGTGTGTGTGTGTGTGTGTATATATATAAATTATTATTTTTTTTTTATTATTATTTATTTATTTGTATATTAAAGCTTTCTTTTGCAGCAAAAAAAGCATACTTTGTACAATTGTACTCTGATAGTTTGTGTTAGTTTAGCAGGTTCCATATATTCATGATATATGTACAGTTAAAATGTTCCCTTCATAACAGAGACAAATTCTCAGACAGCAATTTAATTTGATTTCATTAATAAAAACAAATGTGTTATCTGATGTTAGCAAACACCCAATTACAACACGATCCCTCAAGCCAAAATGAATAAACATCTTACACAGTGATTACATTGTTTTCAAAGGACTTCTTGGGAGGTCCAGACATTCAGATCAATCACTTACAGATATCAGCCATGACCTCTCGGACCCAGGAGTCTAAAGCTATCCCTACACAAACACCCCAAACAATTGAAATGTTTTGAGAACAGCAGTTTGTTCTCTTCTATGGACTACCAAGACCAGATTTTCAGCACATTAACTGCTGAAGACAGCAAGACTCTTTTGACATGTGAACACCTGTTCAACTGGTAAAAACCCTCTTGACCATGTGTCAAGGAGTTCCACTTAGAACAGTGGCGGTTCACAGAACAAAGGCAGCGGCCCAGACAGAAACCTGCCCTGCCCCCCCCGGCTGGACGGAATTTCGGTGCACCCAGATGGATCACGGTTCCCTGCCCAGCCCCACCTGTGAAAAAATCCTGGCACCGCCCCAACAACAGTAGCCATATAAGTTCAGTATATTATGCATAAAGCATTTGGGTGGTACAAACATTTAAATGTTTTCATTGAATGTCGATATTTTATATTAATTAAATATATATTTGTAAAAGAAAAGTAGCCTAACTGATTTTCAACGCTTGTAATCAACTTTTTGATTGCACTAGTTTATTTCAATGGTCTTGTAGTGTGAAATTTTTATTTTTAAAAGTAAAATGTATTCCATGTAGTCTCTAAATTAATATGAGCTCATAAATACTCCATGCACATAATAATTAGAATGCAAAACACAATTATATAAATGGCATTTAAAAACTAATTTCAAGATATTACTATTTTGACACATTATTTCCACACTGTAACTAATAGCTATCTCAAACAAATATAGCTGACTCAACTTAAGGCCTGTTCACACCAAATCCATGACGATTTTGCGAGATGATCGTTTGACGGAAGGTCCATTCACACAGAGTCCATAAATGCATTATACTTAAAACTATTTCACTCCGGTACAGTAGGTGGTGCTGTTGTCAAACAGTCCGCACCCTTCAGCTGATAGAGATTAATATACTTATTGCTGTTAAAGCATTTATTTACCTACTTTGGCATAACTGTTGCATGGTGTTGATGCATTTTGAGGAGTATATAATCGTTTTTTTTTTTTTATGCCAGTGAGATGCGTTAAGAGCACGGTTACATATTTATTTGCACATGTATTTTCCTAAAAGTAGGTCTACATTCCAGACTCCCGAACTCATCTTCTCGTTTTATAATGCCTGGATAATACAAAACAATGAACAGTGATATAAATACACGTGGAATAATATACATTGAGAATAACAAGTATTGTATAAAATATGATGCATATATTAAAAATAAAATAAATCACTTCTCACTGTCTTTTTGTTATTTAAATTATTGCAATACTTTGTTATATTTTCCTTGCAATTGAAATAGCAGCATGGTTCTGCAATTTGTTCGTCTAAAACATTGCATTTAACATATCTTTATGGGATTTTACTACAAGCAAAATCTTTCTAGCAAGTCAGTCCACTGGCGGCCATTTTTGGAACGCTCCCAGGAGACTATTTCCAGTCATACTTGAATGGGGAACATAAAAAAAGAAAAAGAACATATTTCAAATCAGCAGTAAAATGTGACAAAGCCGGTAACATAAATTGTGACTCTTTACCTCAGATTACACAAAAAATGCAATTTTCCCAGCTTTAATAGCTAATGTGCTTGTGCTTTCTCAAGATAATTGACAAACGATGTCTGCATCTAAAAGATGATTGGCTCTTTTATCTGTAAGGTGGGACTTCCTTTTTACATCTGCTGACCATTGGGCGCTAGAGCTTCTTGGTTGGGTGTTCCAATTTCTCCCATTAATTTTTGATAGAAGTGGCCCATCTCATAGGAATCGATTGTTACAGTTTTTTTTTAACTATTACTAGTTTTATTTATGTTACCGTTACTCTCTAAACCCTAAAGTTGTCTTAAAAACAAATCAAGTGTTCCTAATGAAACAGTACTTGAAATGACACATTTTTGAAAACATCCACTTAAAAAAAAAAAAAAAAAAATTTAAAGTAGGACATTCCAGTAAAATGTGTTTTATAGACCGTGGAGTCTGAAAAATATCACATGTTGGTGGCATTTCACCTTTCAATAAAAACATACAATGATGTCTGGAATGAACAATATGGCATCTTGTGTAAACAGTCTCGTCATATCTACACTCAAAAGGAAAACTTGTGAAAGACCTTTCATTTATAATTGGGTTGACTTTATACAACTTAATATGGATGCAATTGTTCCATTCGCCACTTTTTCTATAGATACATATTCAGTACAGGTTTGAGATCTGATGGTGGGACTCGACAGTCTGTAATTCTCAAGAGTGAGAGCTTTATTTGCAGGAGTATCTACCCGTTCAATACCAAACAGGTAAAATTGTTTTCCTTTAAGAGATTCGGGTTTGCTATTATTTTAACAATTATGGTGTGATCAGTTTTTAATGATTCAAGTGCTTGGGAGGCAAGATTTGGAATCTGTACAAATTAAAAAATTATATTGTTGGGCTCTCTCTATCAGCTCTAAAGCCAAGAGTACAGCACAAGAATCAACTGTAAAAATGTTGCTTTATCCTGGAAAAAGAATACTAAAGATCTTTTGTCCAAATACTGCAGCTGGAGATACACCGTTCTCTGTCTTGGATACATCTGTGTACACAGGTTTATGAAGCAGGAAATTATATCTCATATCTATCAATTCCTGTTTGTGTTCATTTGGATGGATCATAATCTTCCTTTGATGGGCCAGATTCAACATGATACATTCAACATTAACTTTCTTAGATTCCAGGGAGGAAAAGAGCATAGATGGATTTGTGTTGGTATGTCTTGATTAATGTGCAAGATTTCCTGGCAGATCCGTAAACTATGCTCCCATAGTCCATTTGCGTCAATGTTCTGTAGAGACGTAGAAGTGTTGTGCAATCTGCACCCCATTTTGTTTTAGCCAGTACCTTTATCTTGTTCATTTTTTTAAGGCATTTATATCTTAACAGTTTTATATGTGGGATAAAAAATATATATTCCAAAGCTAGTCCTAAAAACTTTTGTGACTTTTATAGGTTCTCCCTCCATCAGGAGCTCTGGGTCCAGATGTAGTTTTTGATTTGGAGAATTTAAATCCATTTCTAACTGATGCCACTTTTCCACTGCACTGCCGTGACATCATCTTAAACGTGACACAAAACAATAAACTAGAACACGGCCGCTAGCTGTTAGCTACTAGCTCATAGTGCTGCATAAACCAGTTGTTGCATGGTGATTTTACACAAGTGTAACAGTTAAATTGGGCTGTTTGTTTTAGAAGCTTTCCAGTAGCTGGTCAACTAAATAAAGTGAAGCTTTCAAGCAGAGTATAGAGTTAACATAACAAAATGTACCATCCTCCATTGTGGACTCCTGCTTTGGCTGAGTCCAGGGCACTCTCCCTCCCATTGCTCGCTGGTCTAGATAGCGTCCATTTGGTCGAACCAATTCCACATTTCTTTGATGAATCTGTAGTCACTTAAGTTTTTTTCTTTTCTTTCCTTACACTGTTGGTAGGTCCAGTGGTAGCCTCAGCGGTGCGGCCAACAGCTGAGACACTTCCTGAAAGACTTTCGTGACGTTCGTCGCTAACGAGAGGAAAGACTGCACCTTGTTTATGGACCACTGCATGGTGTTGCACACAGCCATAAAATTAATACAGATTTTTTTTTAGCTTTGTCTTGGTTTCATTAATGATTCTAAGTGCTTTGGACCTGCACATATTCAATTCAATTATGTTTTCTGTTGTTGGATGTTTATTAAACATCCTTTCTACCTTTTTCCGTTCTTCAATAGCCTTTCTGCAATTTTCATCAAACCATGGGTTAGTCAGTCTGTATGGCTTTGTTGATGTTTTTGGAACAGTCTTTTCTGCTATTTCTATTAAAGTATCCATAAACCCCTTTGAGTCATGATTTCTTGGGGCGCTATGCTAAATTTCTCATAACAAGTGTCTGAAAGGTGTACCAGTTGGCTCTTATAAGATGCCATCTTGGAGTTCTTTGTTGGATTTCTGCTTCTGATCAAGTAACAATCAGAGGAAAGTGGTCACTCCCATACAGATCATCCCAGACTTGCCACGACAAGTCGAGCAATAGTTCAGGCTCACATATAGTTAGGTCAATAGCAGCGAGATTCCATGTCCTGGATGCAGATAAGTGTACGAACCATCATTTAATAGGCATAGATCATTATTAGAGATAAGGTCCTCAATAAATGTGCCTTTTGTATTTGTGTAGCTTCCTCCCAATAGTGGACTATAACTATTAAAATCCATTAGGATGTATGGGGATGGCAACTGGTGTATCAATCTTTAAAAAAGTCATGTAATGCTACAGAAACATCAGGGGGTATGTAACTGGAGCACCAAGTCTTTATAGCTTTATGGAGCATTAAACGCACCGCTACTAATTACAAGTTTGTATCTATTGGTATATGGCTGTGAAATAATTCACATCTAACTAATATGGCAGATCCACCCGAGGGGCGTTGTATATTTTGGCCAAATGCATTAAATATTGTAGTTTAAAGTCAATGGGCTGCTTGGTCCCAACTCCCAAGTGAGTCCCTTGAAGACAAAAGGCAATGGGATTAGCAACAGCAGATAAATGCTGCAGTTCAGTTTATGTATTGTGGTTTGTCATTATTCATCCAGGTCAAGTCTTTCTGGCATTCAGCAGTGCTCATGATTGGTTTTACCACAGATGCATAAGATTTCCTTATATTAAAAGGCAGGAGACTTATCAACCACTCGGAGTGCTTCAACGTAGCTCACTCTCTCCATACATTTTACCCTCTTTATTCCCCTTCTCTTTTGATCCAGACTGGACAGACTTTTGATGAAGTGATCAGATGGACAGATGCTGCATTTTGCCGGTCTTGTACAGCCTGATCCATGTCCTTCCTCTCTACAATTACAACATACTGAATTGTTTTGACATACTGCAAAGCCGTGGCCAATTTTTTTGACAATTAAAACATCTTAGGGGTTTGGAATGAAGATGTTGACAGGTACACTCAGATATCCTAATTGCATCCTTTCTGGTGGTTGTGGTTTGTTGAATGTCACTATGTAAGTTCCTGTTTTAATCATCTGGTCTTTTTTTTTTTTTTATTGTAATTCCTTTAACATTTGTTATAACTGGTTGAGTCAATTCCGATGCTATGTCAGCCTCATCCATATGTTGTAGCTCTCTGGTACGGATAACTCCTTTAATGCGGTTTAGAGATGGCTTTTATAGGAACATTTGCCAGCGTATTATCAGGCATTAGATTTCGGAGTGAATTTTTTTTAGAACATTCCACCAATATCTGTCCGGACCATAGTTTTTTCACATCTTTAACTGTCCCTGTTTCACCAGAGATACCCATTTGTATTGCCAAAGGGGACAGCTTAGAGCAATGTCAGGTAGTACAGATTATAAAATATCGGAGTCATCATCCTCCTCCGGTTCCAACTTTAGTCGTTTAGGGTTCTTTTGGTTAGCCATGTTTGTGTTATTTGTTTTCATTACTCCCACTCCCCACCCACCTCAGAGTCCAACAAAGGGATGCACAGAGCCACAGGTAACCTCCAGATATGCATCAAGGATAGGGGGGAAATATACTTATAATATTGACCCTTAGCCAATGCCCTTTAGGGCAAGTCTTGAACAGCTTCCAAACTCCCGTCTATGTGAAGTCAGAGCCAAAGCACTATATGGACCTGGGGGAGCCACAGCAACCAACATTCCTCAAGTGCCAGGACCTCTCTCCACAGTCACGGGTTGGAACTTATGGCAAAGAAGTCACCCCATTTGTCACCTGTTATGATCAGCAAGGGAGTGCTGGGGACCTATTCAACCCAAGGTCCCCACGGGGACCAATAGAGTGTCAATATGGATACAGTGTTGGATTATATGCACATGCAACGTGGAGACAAGAGGCGCAAAAACCATATATGCAATGCATAAGGGCGCTATGTAAACGGGGACGCCAGTGACTCACTAAAGGTGGTCAATCGGCCTCCTGGACCCCTTCAACAACCCCCCAAATGCAAACCACACCAACAAATCAATTCCATAAACGGGCCTTGCAGTGCAAAATTAATAGACAGACATCTCAACTGACCATCCATCAACCTAAATAGCGTCATATTTATTTGCATCGTCTTGCATCAATACGAATAATAATTTTCTCATTACACAGGGGCACGTCAGACCAGACACCAAGCTCGCCTAGATGTTATTTCCCATTCGGAGCATTTAGTTTCGATCTGTCTGCTTCTATATCGAGCTGTGGCTTACTCACGGTGCAATCACAATATCACTGTAAACGTATACCATGCCATTAAAATGCCTAAAAGTTAAAAAAATATAATGCACAATTCAACTGGAGAATCAAACTATTTGGTTGTTAAAGGCCCAAAATGCCTGCGCGAGCTCTGCAGTTCGTGCCATTAATAGGCTATTAGGCGAGCGATATAAAATGATGTATCAATAATCCGCGCAGATCAAAGACATTCGCCGCATGATTATTTCACATTTAAAACGAATAAAACCTCATCTGCACGCCCATAACAGTCCCAGGGCTTGAAACTGCATCAAAACACGTCATTTCTATAAAATGCATTTATTAAATCAACATTTGTTTTACCTGTTAATGTCAGAAAAAAGAGGAGAAGCACAAAACCACCGCTGTCAGCCTTCGGCAACATTTATCCTCCATTCATAGTAGCTTACACCGGAGAAAATGTGCACTTATTGCACCAGCCTCAATGTTGAAAAATAAATCCAACTGCGCACTGTTTTGGGTGGCGTGTATATTCCGTCGATAAAATATGTTTGACACTCAGATGTTAATTCAGTTGTGCTACTGTCGAGATACAGTGTCATACACCATGACTGTTTCTTCTAGTTCGGTACACGAGTTTAGGACGAATATAAAACAAGATGGCTCCTCCGCCGTCCTATCAAAACAATCCCATGTTCCGAGGAGGGGAGAAGGCGTTTCAATGAAATCCCTCATTTCATCAACATACTTACTAACAATTATTGGTTGCCAAAACGTTATGGGAACGCTAGTCTTTGGTTCTCAAAATGTTGCCAGAACAAGAGTTGCTTGTTACAGTCACTTACAATGGAAGTGAATGGGGCCAGTCCATAAGCGCTACAGACATTGTAATATTGGATATAACTTTACACAGATAAGGTTCGCAAGCAAGTTTATCTCATTAAATTCATGTTAACATATATAATATTTACGTCTTGTGAATATACTTTTGAAACCGTATATTTTAGCGTTTAAAGACTGGTCATCACTTCTATTGTATGTACCTTATCTAACTGCATTTTTTTTTTGTGCATTTAAAAAAAAAAAAATATTAGTCAACATTTTTTAGTAAACTTTTCTAAAACCAATAATGGCATCATTACATCACTGAATCACTCCAACATTGTGAAGCAATTTAAATTTTTTGAAAATGACCTGGAAAAAGCACTTTATGCACATGGACCTTGTAGCTCAGGGTAACCTGCTAGAAATCATTAATGCAATCAATGCTCTGCCTCGAGATTTTTGCAAGACAAACTTTGGTCAGCTGTTCCAGACCATAAAATCCATGCATGACCAGAACATTACCATGAGAGACAAAACAGAAATTCTGCACAAAGAGTTCAGTATAAAGGTTTCATACTTTTGATGACTTGAGACGTTGACTTTTGAAAATGCTCAGAACAAAAAAGAAAGAGCACAATCAATTGCCATGCTTTAAATCATTTCCACATGGTGTAAAGAACACAATGCTTAAAGGAATATTCAAGGTTCAATACAAGTTAAGCTCAATCAAAAGCATTTGCGGCATAATGTTGAATACCACAAAAAAGTATTGGACTTATTCCTCATTTTCGTTTAAAAAAAAGGTTGCAGTTCAGCACCTACAATGGAAGTGAATAGGGGCCAACTTTTTAACGATAAAATACTCACTGTTTCAAAAGTATAGCCACAAGACAAAGGATACGAGTATAAACATGATTTTAGTGTTATAAAATCACTTAAACATTTTCTGTGTAAAGATATAGCCAATTTTACAACTTCGTTTCAATGACAATGTAATGTCAACAAACCCTAAAATCATTGTAAAAATGACTACTTAAACTTTACAGCTCAAATAATATACAAGTTTTAACAGAGGAATGAATGCAAGTGCTTTATAAAATTATAAGCTACAAATTTCTGTTTAAACCCTTCAAAAATTTGCCCGATTCACATCCATCGTAAGTGCCTCACTGTAAGCTCGATTTTTGCTTCTTTAATTATTATTATTTTATTAAATTTTTTTAAGGAGGACCGATTCTAAATACATTTTTACAAATGCTGTAAATTTAACTTAACTTGTATGGAACCCGGAATATTCATTTAATACATATCTGTGTAATTCTGGAGCACTCTTGACTGAAAGTTTGAATCACCTGATGGGGTAGAAAGGACCACTTTGGACCATTTATGTTCAGAATGGAAATCACCATTGATAAAATATAATCGGTATAGTTACGATTTTCGAATTGTATCTAGAAGGTTCCTTTATAATTAAGAGCATTAGCTGACAGACAATTTCTTTCATATGTAAAACAAAATTAACATTGTAACAGAAATGTACTCATGAATCGAATCAAGAGCTTGTGAATCAGAATCAAATTGGGAAATCTGTTAAACCCAGCCCTGTTAAAAATGACCACCAGTCTTCAGTTTTTTCCAAGAGACCTTCAAATCGCTTGGTGACTAAATTCTGAAACCCTTTGAAGTTTTTTTAAACTTTGAGAAGTTTAAAGTTCCAGGTGACCTGCTAGAATCTATCAATGCACACCTGAAGATTTCTTCAATAAACTCTCTTATCATGAAGTTCTTTCATGACCAGCACATTGCCCACAGAGATCTGAACCTGATGTGTTAACCTACTTCAGACCAAAGGCTTCAGACTTTAGAGTCTGCCAACAAATCATGTACAATTAGGATGGCAAACAAATAACAAAATCAGCATTCTGTAGTATAACATCTCTTTATTACCACTTGTGATGACTTCAGTATCTAGAAGATGCTCAGAATTCAGGAGGAGAACAGAATCAACTTCTCTCTAAAATGGTTCCTGGTTTTAGTATCGCTTAATCTCAATATTTTCAAACAATGCATGACAGGTGAAATTTTGGAGCACTCTTGGCTACATGTCCAATTCATCTTATTGAAACAGCTGATGTGTGAATGCTTTTCAAATAAAAAAATAAAAAGGACTTCAAATAAAAAATAAAAACAAATATGGTCTAAATGAAGGTCATGTAAATGTCCTTATGAAGTCTGTGTTTGTGCAGCTGCTTCAGAAGTAATCTGAGGCTTTTCTCCTTTTGGGGAGTTGTAAAAGGTTGTCTGTGATGGAGGCAGGGTCCTGAGTGGCTGGTGTTCGGGATTTACCAGGTGTTGGTGTGCTGGAGGAGGGAGTGGCCATGTCTCCGAGTGGAGTCTTGGAGCCAATGCCTCTGTGTGCTGGAGATGGGGTGTAGCTGGCCCTCAGGGCTTTATCTGTGAATTTGCTGGATGATTTGTTTACTAGACGCTGAAGGGCGGGAGACAGTGCTGCGGGGCTCAGTCCCTTTGGAGTGAGGCTGTAAACAAGCAATACCACAACATAATTACAATTTATTAAATAACACTGCAGTAAGAAATTGCATATGAGTCTTACCATAGTTTGTTTCTCTAAGGTCTTCCGATGTAAAAAAAAATAAAATAAAATACACTATTTTTAAATTATGCAGATGTAACGATATTCTTTTTGGTTTGGAACAGTTTTTTTTATGCCCAAGCATTCTTGGAGAGTAAAAACATGCCAAAACCTTTTCATTACCTTGCAAGATTTTCTGTGACTTTGCGCAGTGCCTCTTGTTTCTTTGCTCTGTTTTTTGCCGCAGCTTCATTTGCCATTTTCAGTCCAAGCCGCTCTCTTCTCCCAGGCTCAGGAATCTGTAAAAGATCCATGTATATAAATTAGTGGTCGACCAATATATCGCCCTGGCTGAAAAATGTACGCATTTGGCCAAATCATCCCTCAAGTCGTGAAAGTGCTGAGAATCGCCTGCTTGCATGGGTTGGAATAACCGGAGACATGTAAACGTCTTATCGCAGTTCATTTTGTTGTTACATTGTGTTACTACAATAATAGATTGCCGTACAACATCTCATTTAATTGGTGCTGCGTATCAAAGCCACAACAGACAGGAGTTCATGACGATTAAGTTTCATTCTCGCTAATGCACACTGCAAGCACTATTATTATTTACTTCTTCCTAATATATTACTTTCTTTATGTGCATACAAATGACTAAAAATTGGATGACTAAACAGAAACCAGAAGAAACTGCTGCCTGCCATTTAAAACACAAAAAAAAAAAAAAAAAATCAAATGTATTTACACATACACACGTGCATATGAACAATTTTTTTAAGAATACACTCAAGCTCAAAGCAATAAGGTTACTAAAAACTATTCAGCACATTCAAGAGCACTAGAAGTGAACTGGACCTTGAATGTCGGACCATGACTTCTTTCCACAAGAGGAGTTTCTGAACCATCGAGACGAAAGGGGGTGCTTTCAATCTCACCCCAGGTCATCAAGGGAGACTCCGCAACACCTTAAGTACAAAAACAGATCACAATTAAGCACTCATTTTAAACAATATATTTGTCTTGTTTGAGCCATGTTTATGTAGCTTACACAAGGAAAAACTAATGTAAATGTCACTACAATACAACATACCCCTTTGTTGAGTTAGTTCAGTACAGTAGTTCAAAGAAAGTCTAAATAAAATGAACACAAAGGTAAAACACAAAAATAAATGTTTATTCCATTCCTACTGACCTGGAGCTGGGGAGGCTGCTCCCTCAAATCCATATCCGTTTACTTTGGGGGATTCGTGAGGTAGGAGCTCTTTCCCATCTGGACCAACCTTGC
Source organism: Xyrauchen texanus (assembly GCF_025860055.1). Taxonomy (NCBI): domain Eukaryota; kingdom Metazoa; phylum Chordata; class Actinopteri; order Cypriniformes; family Catostomidae; genus Xyrauchen; species Xyrauchen texanus. The sequence continues at coordinate 6,491,406 of NC_068319.1, read as the reverse complement.
CTTGCTTAAACTAAACAGAAGGGAGAAATATGCAATCAGTTTAATCATATTTTATAAAAGTGGGATAGGATCGAATGCTGTCTGTTACATTTACATTTATGCATTTGGCAGACGCTTTTATCCAAAGCGACTTACAGAGCCCTTATTACAGGGACAATCCCCCTGGAGCAACCTGGAGTTAAGTGCCTTGCTCAAGGACACAATGGTGGTGGCTGTGGGGCTCGAACCAGCGTCCTTCTGATTACCAGATTACCAGTTGTGATGCAGAATTCAGTATTACCTGTGCATTGAGTGCAGCAGCTTGTTGGATTTGAGATTTGTTCAGGGCTTTACAGAAGGGGTCAACATCAAAACGTGTATTCTTGTACAGAACTTCCCGTGGCTTCTTGAACATCGTGTCATCTTTTACACCTTTTGGGGAACAACAGAAACACATGCAGTTTACAGTATGGCTCTTTGCATATTATCTCAATTAGGGCTGAGTGATATAGCTACAAAAATGATTTTTATATATTTATCAGCCTTTAGCTGATATTAAATACGATATCATTTATTTTATTTTTATGCACCAAAATAATAATGCATAGTAAGAAACGGCAACTAATAAAAAAAAAGTCCAGGTGGAGATTTAAATCAGAGAAACCACTAACACCTCTGTCATTTGAGCTGCATAACAAGGAAGGATTACTAATCGAAAGACTATGAATCATTGCAAATATATCATATTTTTTATATATACCGCCCAGGCCTACTCATAATCAAGGGATTAAAGGGATAGTTAATCCAAAATGATTATTTTGTTCTCATTAATTACTCACAATCTTGCCATCCCAGATGTGTATGACTTAATTTCTTCTGCCGAACACAAACAAAGACTTTCTTTTTTTTTTTTTTTTTTTATATTTCAGTTTTGTATGTCCATGCAAGTGAATGGTGGCCAGAACTTTAAAGGTCCAAAAAGCACATAAAGGCAGCATAAAAGTAATCCATGACTCTAGGGGTTTAATCCATGTCTTCTGAAGCCATATGATAGGTGTGGGCGAGAAACAGATCAATATTTATGTAATTTTGTACTACAAATTCTCCTAAGCACGAAGAATGTGAATCACTAAAAACAAAAGAAGTGAAAATGTGAAAGAGAATGTGGAGATAATACAAAAGGACTTAAATATTGATCTATTTCTCACCCACACCAATCATTTCCCTTCAGAATACATGGATTAAACCACTGGAGTCATATGGATTACTTTATGCTGCCTTTATGTGCTTTTTGACCTTCAAATTTCTGGCCACCATTCACTTGCATTGTGTTCAGCAGAATAAAGCAAGTCATCCACATCTGGGATGCCATGAGGGTGAATAAATGATTAGAGAATTAAAATTTTTGGGTGAACTATCCCTTTAATAGTTCATTCACAAGCTTTAGACAGCATCATATAATTATATACTGATGGGTATCCTAGTAGGCATACTTTACCTTCAGGGTAATACATGAGTGCGTTTTTGGCCTTGTACTGCCATGTTTCCAATCCCGCCTTTGTGCATTCAAGCGCCTGCTTCTCTGTGGATGGCAGAGCCAGGTTCTGCTCATGCCTCTTTGAACAATACAACAATACACATGGTCAGGAAACAAAACATCCATTAATAACTAGTAATAAACAGGGTGTATTTTTGTATTTGTTTTCTACCTCTTTGTATTCATTTTCCGCCTCATACAGCCATGCATGCCTCAATTTGTCCTTGTCATCTGCAAGCTCCATTATTTGCTCAAAGGATGCGTTGTCCTCACTCGTGTTTTTAGCAAGAAAACGGTCTAAGCACGGAAGCTCCTTTTCCTCGTCTGTTTCACCAACTTTTCCTAAAATATAAGATGAGATCCACACATGAGACAATATGGTAAAATGCCTTATTTTGCTTTGGAGTCAACAAGAAAAACCATTTGCAACTTGTTTTACTTCTGTAATTTATATACATTGGGGATTTGATCAAGAAACATGGTCTTTATATGTCAGGTGCTTGAAGAGGAGCAATATAAAAATAAGAGGTCTTGGTGGTGTCAGCCAAGGAGTAGTTTCCCGTCGCCAATGACTACAAATTTAAAGACTTCATTAACATTTTCAGCTGCAGTCACTCACCGTCCTCTTTCGCTGCTCTGCGTTTGCTTTGTGAACATGAAGGTGATTCACTCCGAACATCTGGGGTCACAAATGTCAAAGGGGTCCCATCTGGGTGGGAACAAATAGATTTTTTTTAAATTACACCCTCAAATGTGATAGTAGGGAATCACTGCTGTGCTTCTCAGTAATTAAACATAAGCTTACTTCACTTTTACCACTTGCGCAGTCAAAAATGTCACTTACAGGGCACATAGGTGCGTGGGGTGTATTTAGCCATCGCAGACCCGTACTTGATGGCTATCTCTCTCATCCGTTCCAGATCTCCATTCTCCTCTGCTTCCAGATAATCTTTCTGGGCTTGAAGTTTGGAGACATCTGGGAAAAAGTCTCGCTGGATGATCTTCTCCAAACTCTTCAGAAGAAATTGTCAGATGTCATTACAATCATGTGTTGTTATCATGTGAAGACAGCAGAAATCAAAACGGATATCAGATGTGTTTATAGGTGACACATGGAACACAAACTGCTGGAAAAACATATTTGTACTATGGTTAACCTCTATAGGTCTCTGGTATTATGTGTAAACTAGTGTTTTGATGAATCAGGGTTGTGGAGGGCAACTTTTCACAATACAAACAGGTCGGTCAAGTAAAATCAACTTCATTTATGAAACACATTTCAACATTTACATTAAAAAAGCACAAGGGCAGACACATTTTGTAATTTGACATGCTTTACACAAACTACTTTAAAACAGCATTTTATCTTAAATAATCATTCTGTATGGAGCTTTTGAGACTTCATATTAACTGAGAGACTACAAGGAATATTTGTACTTTGTCACACAGCAGGAACATTTAACCTCTGTGCGACATTTTTGTCAGTTTCATTTTTGTCTTTTCAATCATTTTGGCTGTGTTAATGCCAACTGCATAAATGTAGTAAAGGCATGCATTTTGGGAGGTATTTTGATATTTCAACCTCAGTGTCACTACTATCCTATAATACATCTATAATACACTGTGTACACACAAAAAAGTTACACTCAGGACCTTCAGGACAAAAATGTCCCCATTGAAACCCATTAAAACGGCAATATTTGATCCCAGTGCAATTAAAGCACAATTTTCACATGTTTAGCCTATGGAGCAATTATATGTTTTTTTCATATTCTCTGTTTGCTGTATTAAAAAGCACTGCAGGCCAATTGAACAAATGATGCAGCTAAAATTGTGTGGGTATGGATGTCAGAGTGTGTTTTGTATGTGTGTATTGAGAAATGTGTGTGTGTGTAAAAAAAAAAACAGTGTCATTATGTAAACAAACTGGCATTTCAAGGGTTAAAATCTTGAAAATGAATGAAAATTTGGTAATTATGATTAGGACTGATGTTGGTTAAAAATAAATCAGTGAAAGTGGAAAATAATATTAATATATATTATTTTTATGGAAGTTTTTTGACCTGGACATTTTTGTCCACTAAGGACCTCTAGGTAACTTTTTTAAATTATCGCACAATGGCTAAAATGAACTTGTGAAGCAAAAAGGTGAATTAAAATATATATCAAATGTATTCTCTCTCTCTCATATACATTTATTTTAAGCTAAAATCTACAAATAAGGCTATTAAATATGATTAATGGACATATGTCAACTAACTAACCACCCATAATAAAATTCATATAACACAATCAGAATAATGATACAGTAAAACACAAAGAGTTCTGTAAGGAAACTTGTATTAATACTGTGTATAAGATATAAAGTTACCATACCTCTATATATTGATCTTCATCAAGAATCGTCCTTTTTAGTTCTTCCACAGGCTGCCTGACAGCAACTGTGGTGACATCAGACCTCTGACACAAAGCTTTCCCTTTGGGTTCGGTCATATTTTAATAATATTTGAAAACAAGCTATTTGTAGATTAATGTAAAGATCAATTACGTAAGATGTTGTTTACGTTAGCCACTATGCTACGCGTTCCTTTTCTTATGAAATCACATTTAACACAACATTTGCTAATTTACCACCTATTTTTACTAAAGTTCTTATTGTTTTATTCAGACAAATGTTAATGTTAACGCTTAGTCGCGAACAATAAACGAAAAATACACATTTCAAGTAGCAATTCTGAACGTCGTCACGTCGTACGCACTATCCGCATCTTCTTCTTCGCCTCGTTTCCGCTGAACAGTGAATCAGAGTGACTCTTTATCGCCCCTATTGACTAGTTACCGTCGTTGCAAATAGTTATTGTAAACTGCAAAGGGACAAATTGTCCTGTACATGAACTTTACTCTGTTATATTATGAGATTGATAGAAATTGGACATTTTAAATAAGAGTAAACACATAAATAGTAAATTATATTTTTTTAAAACACTGTAATTTTGTTCATATCTGTGAACTTCAATAAACAAACTTAGTTGTATTACATTTTACTTTATTTTCAGACTGAAATGACTGGACCACTTTCTCATAAGTGCACAAAAGAATGCTTTTTTTCAAAGCTTAACAGATAATATCTCAAGTGAAAATATGTTTGTATGCGTTTGAAAACATAAGAATGAAAAACTCATGACTACATAAATAATATAAGTGTTAATACATAACAACACTCTAAACGTTATGATTACATCATGAATAGAGGAAAAGAGAATAGTTTGGCTGAAAAAAGTATTAAAAATATGTTATGTCACATTAAAGTAGTCTTGGTTATTTATGAAACATCTAAGTGTAATTTAACAGTCCAAGAGAACTAATTTAGCAAGACATTGAAGCAAGTTCATTTTAAATACAATACTACCAAAAATGTTGGTACCTGTATGAAACACAAAAGTGAACCATAAATTGTGAATAGACCCAAACTGTTAAAAATGACAGCTTGATATATTATGATAAAAGTGCATTGCAATTAATTCAGAATATAATTATGGTGATTGATTAAATTATAAGAGGTAAAAACAAATTGAAAAGCTAGATGGTGGTTTAATAATTATTTCTAAAGCCAAGTACAAATGCCACTCTGTCTAAAGCTAGTTGCATTGGTATGTGAGGACCTTTTTATTAATATAAAGCATTTCCATTACAGATAGATGCAAAACTAAATGCATACAGTTGAAGTCAGATGTTTGCATGCACCTTAGCCAAATGTAAAAAAACAAATTCACAATTCCTGACATTTAATTGTAGAAAACATTCCTTGTCTTAGGTCAGTTAGGATCACAACTTGATGAATGCTAAATGTCAGAATAATAGTAGAGAGAACTATTTATTTCAGCTTTTATTTCTTTAATCACATTCAAAGTGTGTCAGAAGTTTACATACACTTGCCTAGTTTAACTTGGGTCAAACGTTTTGGGCAGCCTTCCACAAGCTTCTCACAATAAGTTGCTGGAATTTTGGCCCATTCCTCCAGACAGAACTGGTGTAACTGAGTCAGGTTGTTGGCCTCCTTGCTCGCACATGCTTTTTCAGTTCTGCCCACAAATTTTCTATCGGATTGAGGCCAGGGCTTTTTGATGGCCACTCCAATACCTTCAATACCTCTATTTGGAAGACCCATTTGCAACCGAGCTTTAACTTCCTGGCTGATGTCTTGAGATGTTGCTTCAATATATCCACATAATTTTCCTTCCTCATGAATATCTATTTTGTGAAGTGCAAAGCACCCCCACAACATGATGCTGCCACCCCCATGCTTCACTGTTGGGATGGTGTTCTTTGGCTTGCAAGCCTCACCCTTTTTCCTCCAAACATAAAGAGGTGCACTTGCAAACTGTAGTCTGGCTTTTTTATGGTGGTTTTGGAGCAGTGGCTTCTTCCTTGCTGAGCAGCTTTTCAGGTTATGTCGATATAGGACTTTTTTTTACTGTGGATATAGATACTTGTCTACCTGTTTCCTCCAGCATCTTCACAAAGACCTTTACTGTTGTTCTGGGACTGATTTGCACATTTTGCACCAAACTACGTTCATTTCTAGGAGAGAATGCGTCTCCTTCCAGAGCAGTATGATGTCTGCGTGGTCCCATTGTGTTTATGCTTGCATATTGTTGTTTGTACAGATTAATGTGGTACCTTAAAGCATTTGGAAATTGCTCCCAAGGATGAAGCAGACTTGTGGAGTAACACAATTTTTTTTCTGAGGTCTTGGCTGATTTCTTTTGATTCTCCCATGATGTCAAGCAAAGAGGCACTGAGTTTGAAAGTAGGCCTTAAATTACATCCACAGATACAGTTCCAATTCAGTAAACCAATCTGTCTTGACATCATTTTCTGGAATTTTCCAAGCTGCTCAAAGTCACAGTTAACTTCTGACCAACTGGAATTGTGTTATAGTAAACTAAAAGTGAAACCATCTGTCTGTAAAAAATTGTTGGACAAATGACTCCTGTCATGCACAAAGTAGATGCCTTAAATGATTTGCCAAAACAATAGTTTGCTTATATTAAATCTGTGGAGTGGTTACATTTTTTTTTTTTTAATTTCATGAACCTAAGTGTATGTAAACTTCTGACTTCAACTGTATATAATAGCATATAATAGTAAAGCAATATTATGAAGATGGCTTAGGTGATCCTGCACATGAGCCATTTTATTAAGCTTTTACAATTTTAAAATATGAAACGGCAAAAAACAAACAAACACACAAACAAGGTGAAGTGTGCAATTTTTGGAACACCAAAAAGAATTGCATCATTTTTGAGGTCAAAACTCATTCTTAACAAAAGTTTTTCTTCAGTTATATCCAGTTTGAAAACACTCATTATTTTTTTTGACACATTTAGTGTCACATAAATGACACTTCACCTTTAAGCTATCATTAGTAATGTTCAGCGCAGTGCTTTTTGGACCATTGGGTACTTCTAGGCAAGTTTATGTGTTACCGTGAGGTCAGGAGCAAAGGCACGTATTTTTAAAGCAGCAGTGATGACATCACCGCAAATCCAGCACTGTCACACTTCCGTCAGTGATAGTGACATGTTTGCTAGCCTAAAAGACAAGAGCATAAGACACTGACATATACATAGAACCAGCTTTTATATTAAACATATAATGTAGACAAACACAAGACACACAAAACCTTTCAATGTTTTGAATGAAGGTGAATCAGATTTCAGAGCTACAGCAGGTGACTTTCAGTAAATAACGACTTGAATTTCAGAGTGTTTCTCATATAAATCCTCACATGTATGGATTCAGAACACTCACAATATAATGCCAAATCCATATTGATGACTTTTATTATGCTTTTTGTGTCCTTTTGGGGGGGTTTGATAGCCCCTGGTCACTCTATGCTTTCATTATATGGGAAAAAGCAGCTTAAATATTCTTCAGAATTTCTTCTTTTGTGTTCCATGAAAGAAAGAAAAGTAATTCAAGTTTTGAACCACACGATGGTGTGTAAATGATGACTAAATTGACATTTTTGTGTGGACTGTTTTTTTTAAAAGGGACCACTCACAGAGAAGAGTGGGGGCTCCTTTGGATGCGGGTGGAATCCCCTTTGTTTGCAGGAACCAATCTCATCCATCCCGTAGTCAGTCAACCGGAAGTAACCCGTCCTGAAACATACGTATGTTGTCACATATTAAACTTTTCCAGCTAATTATCACCCAAAAGCCATAATGACTATAATGACAACAATTTAACCATGTACAGCTGATAACTTACTCATTAAATTTAGGAGCGCACACAATGGCTATGGACTCAGGAAGCATCATTTGATAAGAACAATGTGTGTGCATGTCCACACTGGACAAAAAGGCAGTCTGGGTGGGATGGGTCTAACAGAGAATAAGAAATTAAACATTGTATATTGTCAGCAAAGTTGTTAAAAATACTTTATATAAGTTTAACACGCTTTTAAAAGGAATGTCCTGATACCATCTTTTGGAAACAAGTACTAGTACCCATACATTGTTTGTCAGTACTTGAGTTTGTGTTTTATTACACTTTTTGTAATGTTGCAGTTTCCAAATACAGATTGATGCTTTTATAAGTGCTTTTATACAGAACCTAACATCACAATCCAAAATACAACATTTAAGTTATTTTTGTCAAATAACATGCTGTAAAATAGACCATCACATATGTGAGATATTGCTTAACCCTTCCTTGGTCTTGTGTGTCATTTTGACCCGTTTTTAAAATGATTCTTATTGGGTCCGAAAGTTATGCAAGGCCAAGGAAGGGTTAAATATAGTAAAATTATTATTGATTTGTTATTAGTACTATTAGTAGAATTATTACATAACTATACAGTAGTGATATATTTCTGTTGTATGTTTTTCCATTTTATTTTGGCTGAATCTTTTATTATGGAGTGAAGCCTTTTCACTTTCTGTGTGTTTTTGAAGACAGATTCTCACCTCTGGAAAAGCAGGTCACTACGTGACCCAATGAGATTATTAAACCGCAATTTAATATAAATATGTAGTCTGTATGTGCTATAATGTAAACGACCACTCTGCTCTTTGTAATCTGCTACAAACAGAGTGCGTGTGACATTTATGATAAGGTGTCTTCAGTCATGCAGTTGGCTTCACACATTCACTTTAAAGTGCACACTACTTGCTAACTAAATATTTATCCCATTAAAATTGCTGCCTTTGTGGTTATCAATCACACCAGGACATATCGTGTCACATGACATATGTACGTCACATGGAATTCGTTTTTGGTATCTGAGCATTTTTACAAGAAATAATAGAAGTACATGAACTAAGTATCAAACCTGATACCAATACCAGTATCAGGACATCCCTACTTTTAGACCAATTAATTTCCATGAGTGTTCCATGACCTTTCCAAACATTTGAGAATACTGGATAATGATTTTTTTTTTATTATTCAAGTTCAGTCCGATCCGCTAATGAACCACACAGAGTGCTTTTTTAATCAAATCGACCAATTCATTGAAAATAACCGAATTTAAAGAATAATTTGCTCACAAACCAGAGAATTCTATGACTTGTGAGCAAGTTCAAATCTGCACAAGAGTCAAGTAAATATTTTATAGCAGAGCTAAGTTTACAATATAAATGTACAATACTTTTCCATGACTTTAAAGGCCTTTTTCAAACACAATTGAAAACTTCCCTGATATTTCCAGGAGTATAAAAATGTACTGCAATCAAAGGGACACGGAAGTCATCATACATGTATCCAGCCCAGTGTAATGAGATCATTCTGATCTTGAATCAGGAAAAGTTCTTCCTCATTCTCTGTGTCGCAGTAGTCTGGCCCTCCACATTGCTTGGGCACAATCACATGCGTCACTGTGAAGGCATTCTTCATCTGTAAAGACAAACTAACAGTACTAAACGTGCTCTCTACACATGAAACATTTCAAAAGATAAAGCAGTTATATTTATTCTTCCTGGGGAAAGCCACAAGTCATTCATTTTCATGCTACTTTAAAAAGTTATTCATTAGATTTTAAGCATGATTAAAATATATCTATTATAGACATTTTCCACAACTTTCTTGGCAATGGAAAAAAGATTTACAGATAAATTCATTACTTTGTTGTCCAAGTTTAAAATGGGCCATTACCCCAGTATTAATTTGAAGAATAAGTGGGTGAATCTCATGAAACTTGTCAATTACAGGTCAGGATCATAATTAACCCCCCAAAACAACCTCCAAAATATAATTGTGTATTTTTCTATGATTTTGGGGTGAAATATGACTTTGAAAGCCAAATTGGGAAAGGTTCGAACATACCAGCTTGCCACAGAGAATCCCACAAGTCTCCACTGCCCGTGCAGTGTTGGCATCTGCCAGTTTTAAAAATTTCTGGCACAGCTCAGCAGGCACAAACAGCTGCCGTAAGCCATTTACCACAGCACCTAAGAAAAAAGACACAATATAATCTCAAAAACACTATAACACTCAAAAAAATACACTATAGCAATCCCTCATAGCCAGTCCTGGCTACAAACGGCTACATCTAAATGTCAACAGTGAATATGGACATGCTCACTGTGTCCTGCACTGACTGGAATGCTAGGCTTTAGAGAGCGGTCAAACACCGGGAGGCCTGATGTTGGAGAGATATGGTTTGGAGTTCCTCCTGGAGGCATCGGTGTTGTAAATGAGGCCTGTGGAGGTCCTACATCAGGCACAAGATCTAGGGGAGCAATCGGTGATATAGGGGCACTGAATTCCTGCACGACACGCTGCCGCTCCTTCTCCAACTCCTGCCTGCGGATCATCTCTTCAAAGGCGCTGAACTTCTCCTGTTCACGCTGACGCTTCTGCAGGTCGGCCTGTCTCTGTCGCTCAGCTTCCAGCTCCTGCTGCCTGGCCATCTCTTGAGCCTGGCTCGCCTCCTCCGCTCTCTGCCAGGATTCACATGGTCATAATTAAACATTTACAACTAATCCTGATCACTTGAAACAGGAAACAAATGAGCAAACTGAAACTTCACAATCCATGACAAATGGAGTGGTAGTAGCAGCTTAAAGTTAACATGAAATGGCAATCGCAGTGCATTTTACTTCAGTAATATGATGTACAGTATCAATGGGGCTGAGAAACTAAATCGAAAATGATATTCAAATTTTAAATATATTACTTAAGTTGGGGGAGGTGGGGAATCTACAAGACATCTGATTTTTAAACCTGGAGTCAGGTGATTGGAGGAGAGGGGTTAAAAAAATAAAGAGGGCTTGGTGACGGGGGGTCTCGGTAGCTCAGTGAGTATTGACGCTGACTACCACCCCTGGAGTCGCGAGTCCGAATCCAGGGCTGGTTGAGTGACTCCAGCCAAGTCTCCTAAGCAACCAAATTGGCCCAGTTGCTAGGGAGGGTAGAGTCACGATTAGGGGTTCTCGCTCTCAATGGGGCACGAGGTAAGTTTTGCGTGGATCACGGAGAGTAGCATGAGCCTCCACATGCCGGGAGTCTCCGTGGTGTCATGCACAGCGAGCCACGTGATAAGATGCGCGGATAGTCTCAGAAGCAGAGGCAACTGAGACTTGTCCTCCGCCACCCGGATTGAGGTGTGTAACCGTGCCACCACGAGGACCTACTAAGATTTAGGGAATTGGGCATTCCAAATTGGGAGAAAAGGGGATCAAATAAAAATGAAAAAAAGAGGGCTTGGTGACATCAGCTAAAAAGGCAAGTCTTTTCAGAAGATGAGCTAATTATTACAATTTGATGAAATATTATAAAGACAAATGTGTTTTTTTACTTTAGAATCCTGTGCAATGATGTGTTGAGGAAGTAAATAGGGTCAAATTTAACTTTATATTGACTTTGCTTTGCTACTAACACAATAGTTACAATCACAATATCTTAGATCTCTAAATTGACTCTCAAAAGAGGGCATGAATGGTTTAGAGCTGAATCAACCCACCTTCTGGACAAGATATTCGGCATGTTCTTTTTCATACTGCATGAGAAGCAACTTTTTCAGTTCCTCGGCTTTTGGGAAGGCAGTTTCCTTTAATTTCTGCACAAAGAAATAAAAAAGAGATTCACTTAGCATGATAAATGTTATCAAATTTTTCACGCTCCATCAAGATTCAAAGATGTCAACTTTCCCCAGGAAGTGGGAAATCATATCCTACCCTCATAGTTTCTTTCTTCTCAGGAATATTGGCGGTTTTATAATCCCGATGTCTAGGAAGTTTTTCAATAAACAACCTACAGGGAAGTAAAAAAAGTTTGTACATTATCTGCGTATACCCTATGGCACCATTTCTCAATACTGAGCTACAAAGGCAAAACACATTAACGACGCAAACACTGAAACTGAGACAAACCTGTCTGACACAGGATAGATCATATTCTAAGAGACACGATAAATACTCTGAAACATACTGTTACATACTCTGGTCATAACTAAATTTTTACAAAATGTGTAGAAAATTTGGTCTTTTCATGGCAGAATATGCAATGTATTTATACTCTATCCAGACTGACACTTTAAATTTAAAAACATGATGTCATTCAGAAAATGACTCAAGAACGCATTCTTGACAGTGAGAAAATAACCTTGATAATATTAGGAGAATGAACTTGGGCATAAGCCACTGAATCTGCTATCTGGAATCAACCCACAAACCAGTGGCAAGCATTTTGCACTTCTACAAGACAGAAAAAACTGTTCTTGAATTACTTACGTGATGTACTTATTGTACAGAATGAATGCATGCTCAACATTCCCCTCCTCAGCATAGATGTTGGCCATTCGGATGATCTCCATGCCTGAACGAAAGTATCGACGGGGTGGCACATCCTCGCTTACATCCACAGAGCTGCCAAGTTTGGTGAGTGCCCGCACCCTCTGCTCTGATGACAGATTGAAGTCACTGTGCTCAGACATGCTGTCTCTTGCCTGGAGAATCAATAATTCACTTTAGAATATACGGAGTTATTATTTCCATATGGAAACAATGGCTTTTAAAACAGCAGTGTTCATACTCTGAAACTTATAAAGCTCCAATTTGAAATCAGATATTGTGCACATATATACACTCACCTAAAGGATTATTAGGAACACCCTACTAATACTGTGTTTGACCCCCTTTCGCCTTCAGAACTGCCTTAATTCTACGTGGCATTGATTCAACAAGGTGCTGAAAGCATTCTTTAGAAATGTTGGCCCATATTGATAGGATAGCATCTTGCAGTTGATGGAGATTTGTGGGATGCACATCCAGGGCACGAAGCTCCCGTTCCACCACATCCCAAAGATGCTCTATTGGGTTGAGATCTGGTGACTGTGGGGGCCATTTTAGTACAGTGAACTCATTGTCATGTTCAAGAAACCAATTTGAAATGATTCGAGCTTTGTGACATGGTGCATTATCCTGCTGGAAGTAGCCATCAGAGGATGGGTACATGGTGGCCATAAAGGGATGGACATGGTCAGAAACAATGCTCAGGTAGGCCGCGGCATTTAAACGATGCCCAATTGGCACTAAGGGGCCTAAAGTGTGCCAAGAAAACATCCCCCACACCATTACACCACCACCACCAGCCTGCACAGTGGTAACAAGGCATGATGGATCCATGTTCTCATTCTGTTTACGCCAAATTCTGACTCTACCATCTGAATTTCTCAACAGAAATCGAGACTCATCAGACCAGGCAACATTTTTCCAGTCCTCAACTGTCCAATTTTGGTGAGCTCTTGCAAATTGTAGCCTCTTTTTCCTATTTGTAGTGGAGATGAGTGGTACCCGGTGGGGTCTTCTGCTGTTGTAGCCCATCCGCCTCAAGGTTGTGCGTGTTGTGGCTTCACAAATGCTTTGCTGCATACCTCGGTTGTAACGAGTGGTTATTTTAGGCAAAGTTGCTCTTCTATCAGCTTGAATCAGTCGGCCCATTCTCCTCTAACCTCTAGCATCAACAAGGCATTTTCGCCCACAGGACTGCCGCATTCTGGATGTTTTTCCCTTTTCACACCATTCTTTGTAAACCCTAGAAATGGTTGTGCGTGAAAATCCCAGTAACTGAGCAGATTGTGAAATACTCAGACCGGCCCGTCTGGCACCAACAACCATGCCACGCTCAAAATTGCTTAAATCACCTTTCTTTCCCATTCTGACATTCAGTTTGGAGTTCAGGAGATTGTCTTGACCAGGACCACACCCCTAAATGCATTGAAGCAACTGCCATGTGATTGGTTGATTAGACAATTGCATTAATGAGAAATTGAACAGGTGTTCCTAATAATCCTTTAGGTGAGTGTATATATGTGTGTGTGTGTGTGTCTACAGTACATATATACAATGGACCAAAAAAAAGTATTTGGACACTTGAGTGTTAATTGAATTAGATAAAGTCTCAAACCAATCAGCAAACAAATTATGCTAAACCTTTTCTAAAAAATAATTTAAAAAACACTATTCTTTTCTATTATTGCAATTCACACAGGTGCAGTTGCACAGTAACCACAGGTGTAGTTCAACACACATGGGCATATTCCACAAACATTTGACAACCAGAACTTGTCATACATTAGACTTACATAGATCAGTAAATTTATTTTACATATATTTAATAACTTTCTTGTGAAATGTTTGTCTTGAAAGGTGAGATTGTACTTTTTTCATTCTAGTTTGTTTATAATGTAATGAAATTCATACATTTTTATTGTTCAAATACTTTTGGGGGCCACTGTGCATACAATATTTACGCACATCTATTTATGATATACACATACCATACAAAATGACGAAACATCTCTCAATCTGTGATATGCATGGAATGAGGCGAGACTTCATTACACTCCAATAAACTTTCACTTCGAATTACATAAACCTGGTGCCACCCATGATGACTGAAAGGCCAAGCAGTTAAAGACAATGACAGCATTTTTAGACACAGAAAATATACAAATAAATGTCTTACCTGATTTCAGTGCACTTCGTTACGTTTTTTAAGACTCTTTGATTTGTTTAGCTCAAATATCCTCGTCGTATTTAGACATGATAAAAATAAATTGTGTTGTGTCTACATAAGCTGTAATATCGCAACACTTCCTGCATCGGATGAAGACTCCGCCCAATTAGATCAGCTGATGGTGACGTAATGCCTCAGATGGACCAATCGCGAAGCACTTCTTTCTTAATTTTTAATCAAATGTACTTATTTTTAATATACTATAAATTATACATATTACTGATTTGATGACTTTTGAATTGGGATTTGGTAGTGATTAAGAATGGCATGACTAAAATAGTAGTAACAATCTCTTCGGTTACATTTTTAAAGTAATCTAATCTGATAATACATTATGCACATGCATTTGAGTAAATTAAGCTTATAACATTTTGAGCAAGTAAAAAACAGATGAATTTATATGATTTTTCTTTGCTTTCCTCACTATTAAAACCAGCTATATTATTAGTGACATAAATAAGGCACTTAAAATGCTCTTACTCTGGAAATGTTGGCATTACAAATACCATCAATGTGGGTGAACAGATCAGACCAGATAGATTTGTGAATCAATGTCACCAAAAAAGCCTCAAAATTTGCAGCAAAAGCACATTGAATATACTTTTTTGCTTAAAAATTCATAAACAATAATGCAATTTTCCTGATCTACAGATTTAAAAAAACAAACAAAAAAACTGCTGAGGCACAGTGATACATTTGTGTGGAGTTATGCAACAACATTAACATCCATATAGGTATACATATACATACACACACACACACACACACACACACATTTATGTATATTTGAACTATTTTCTGCACTAACTGTAAATACTTTAAAAAAAATTCAGGTAAAAGAAAAGATAAATAAATTAAATCCCTAAACTGAACCCCTGGTTACAACAAATAATTTCTTATACTTATATGTATCCCATTTAAAAAAAAAAACTTTTAGAGTAATTATTTCAGTTTTTGCACTTCTACCCTCTTTATATTTTTACGCCAAGGAGTTCAATATAGTAATGCCTCAGCCAGACTCTCTTAAAACACTGGACTAACCAACTTGAAGCATAATAAAGGCTCATGCAGCATAGTTGTCCAAATAAATAAACAAACAACAACTTGTTGCACTTCAGCGATATATAATTTGATTTAAAACCCATGGTATGCATGTCCAACTTTAGCCAACAGAGTCAGAGGTCAAGCTCTAACTGCCTGGTCACAAAATGCCTTGAATACACAATTAAAATTAATAAAACTGCCCTCGTTTACTCAGAAATAACTTTAATGCTAAAAACAAAGGTTTGTTTTCGAGGGAATAAAGGCAGGTGACAACAGGAATTCAAGGAATTAGGTGTTGTAGACTGCGTATTAAATGAAGATGTGATAAAATGACAGAATATCAGGTACACATAAAACCAATCTGATCAATGCATCGTATCTTATAGTACTGTGAACTAGCAAGGGCCAATAAAGAAAGACCAGATTCAATTCATAAGAATAAACAGCTTCTCCCCAGAAAGAATGAATAAACAAGAGCCATGTCAGTTTGTGTTTAGAAAGCAGCACAGTCCAGGCAGTTTTGGTAGCACAGGTGAGCCTGATTACTGAAAGTCTCCTCCATACGGAGTCTTATTTTTCGGCCCTTTCCTATGTTTATTTCGATGTTTTCTATGAGGTCCTTCAGGTCCCTTATATCCATCTAGAGGGGGAAGTTCGCAAGGCTCACCAAACCTGTAGGCAGGCAGTGGAGGTGGATATGCGGCAGTTGAGCCAAAGCAGCCTCCTCTAAAGCTTTGGCGAGGGGGTCTCATTGGACTCTGGCTGGGATGAGGGGGTCTCATTGGTCTCATGCCCATGGGTGGATGGTAAAGCACTCGATCGGGTGGTCCAAACAGCATTGCGTTGTTTTCCTGGTGAAACGGACTGAGAAGGATGAAAACACAGATGAGATTGTGAGAATGTGTAATGAAACAACTTTCTTCAAACAAAATTTTTGAACCACACATAAAATCATTTCAATTCTTTAATGCATCTGTATGATTGAGACCTTTTTTATCTTTCAGTAATTGATTAGGTTGTGAAAAATGGGTGTTCCATACAAGAATGAGCCAGACCTGAATACGAGTTTGTAGTAGAATGTGCCGGCAGCCAATTTTGAAGTGGCTTTCTTGACTGGAATGTGAAGAATATATGTCAATGTCCCTCTTGAGAGCATCTTGACGTGTCCCAATGGTAAAGCTTCTTTTCAAGACTATCACTATTTGCTTTATTTGCTGTAACCTTTATTAGCGTTAACTGTCATTAAATAACAGTGCTTAAAATTGGCAAGATTTTAGAAAGGCTGTATTAACTACAACATTAGCCCAAAAATTCCTAAATAACTATTTGGTTCGAAAGCGCAACAATAACGTGGATTGATGGCTTCAACAGAAGCAAATACCATCGATGAACAACCTATTTTGAGTCTATTTCGATTGCATATTGAGATGAAAGAAAATACATTTTAACAAAGATTCACAACAACATTCAAAAACATCTTTAAAAGTCTTAAAGGTGTAGAAGCCTACACAAATTGGTTCTGGGGTTCTCTGCGCCATGGATGAGGTCCCCATCCATTAAAAGGAGGGTAACTGTTATGCTGTTCTCTTCGATAAGGAGGTACATCATTTTGTGTCCAGTTTGCACATCCCTGAGCGGGGTCTTGGTCTGGTTCCTCGATTCCTACATTACTGCATAGAAGATCAATATAAAATTATATAAACTTCACACAATAAGAACACTAATCCTGTTTATATCACCTCACCTTCTCTTGGGCCCTCTACTCAAATCATCAATATAGTTCTGCCTCTCTATTGAGTGTCCTCTTGAAGCATTGAACACTGGAAGAAATTGCCCAAGCATTAAATACCAACAACTAAAGAACAAATCTATAATTAATCATGTGCAGTCACAAAACCAACATATACCATAAAAACATGGTAACACTTAACATTAAGGCTGAATATGTTAATATTAGTTACTGCAATGTTAACATGAACTAACAATAAACAATAATTGCTAATTTGTAAATACACGGATACATGTTTCAAATGTAAAACATATATATGTTAACATTACTTAATATATTATAAACGCACATGAACAATCAAACAATAAAAGTATATTCAAATGAACATGAATGAATAACATTTATACATTTTATAAGTAACTGAATGTGTATACTTACAATCAATCGCTTTTCTAGGCTCTATTCCATCAACATCAATGAGATATCTGTGATAAAATATTTAAAGGTGATGTATGTCAAAATATGCTCTGCTATGTCAGTTTATAGTTTATTGACAACTACAAGTGGGTTTATTTCTCCCAAATGTATAAACACTGAGCCTCTCAGGCACTATCAAAACATTGATGTTTATATTTCGAGCGGTTCGCTTAGCTCCACCCATCCATTTTTTTAGCTCAACCTACTTTGGGGCATGGCTACTTGAACTAGCTGTTCAGCCAGGGGAATATGAACAACCTTGGCAGATGTGTACAGAGGAAAATATAACTGACAGAAAAGACAGAAAAAGGAGTAAAACCAGAGTGAACATTAGCTTTGCATTTACAAGGTGAAGGACTTTGAGGGAATTTTTGGGGTTCAATGGAGACGCCAAACTTGACAAGTTGCTTAAGTTGCTCAAGTTGTCTCATTACTGTCGAGCTCCAGATAAGTCCATAAAATACTCGGAATATGTATCATTACACTTATTGGTTACCAGAAGAATCATCCTACCTCATGTGCTGGAACCCCCGAACACCCTGCAGTCCTTCAATCTGGCGATGTTATTGGACGACCCGATTCCTCTGACACGCTTTTTGTAAGGTGTGTATATGTTATAGTGGTCTTGTTTATTATCACCTTTAAAGGTGAAGTATGTAATTTCTGCACTACTAGTGGCACCAAATGGAATTACAAAAATAATGCATGTTTTTAAAAAACCTTTGTCAACAACCCTTAGGTGATAAACATTTAAAGGAATAGTTCACCAGAAAATTAAAAGTCTCTCATCATTTACTCACCCTCATGCCATCCAAGATGTGTATGACTTTCTTCTGCTGAACACAAATGAAGATTTTTAGAGGAATATTTCAGCTCTGTAGGTCCATACAATGCAAGTGAATGGTGACCAGAACTTTGTAGCTGCAAAATGCACAAAGGCAGCATACAAGTAATCCATACGACACCAGTGGTTAAATCCATGTCCTTAAAAGTAATATGATAGATGTGGGTGAGAAACAGATCAATATTTAAGTACTTTTGCACAATATACACGAAGAATGTGAATCACCAAAAACAAGAGAGGAAGTGAAAGTGGAGATTTATGCAAAAAAAAATTAAATACTTATATATTGATATGTTTCACACCCATACTTATCATATCACTTCAGAGAACATTGATTTAACTACTGGAGTTGTGTCTTTCTACCACTCACTTGCATCGTGAGGACCTACAGAGATATTCTTCAAAAAAATCTTTGTTTGGTGTTCAGTGGAATCTTTTATTTCTAAATACATTTTCCTCTGTACATGGTTGTGGATTTTCCTTGTGTACTATGGCTGTCTGCCACAGTTTTACACTATACAAAATTTACGCCCCAAATTTACACTATAGGTTGAGCTAGAAAGGGATGGCTAGAGCTGAGCAGGCCACACAAAATATAAACATTAATGTTTTGATAGTGTCTGGGAGGTTCAGTGTTTATAATTTTGGGGGAGGTAATCCCACTAATGGCTTACTTATAGCTGTCAATAGGCACTTCTCCACTGCACATTACGGTTCGACTCGCCTCAACTCTACTCTATTTTTCTTTTCTGAGCTTGCATTTCCACTGCAGTTTAGTGCCCCTCAACGTGGGTGGGATTATAGGATGATCGTCATAGTTGCGCCGCTTCTACTGCCATGACATCCTCTTAAACACAACACAAACTGACCAAAACAATAACACAACCACTAGCTGTTAGCTACTAGCTCATTGTGCTGCATAAAGTAGTTGTTGCATGGTGATTTTACACAAGTGTAACAGTGAAACTGGCCTGGTTGTTTTAGAAGCAAGCTTCAAGTAGCTGGTCAACTAAATAAAGTGAAGCTTTCAAGCAGAGTATCGAGTTAACATAAAACGTACCATCCTCCATCGTGGCTGAGTCCAGGGCACACTCCCTCCCATTGCTCGCCGGTTTAGATAGAGTCCATTTGGTCGAACCACTTCCACTTTTCCTTAATGGTTCTGTAGTCACTTTTAAGTTTTTTAAATTTTCCCTACACTGGTAGGCCCGGTGGTAGTCGTGTGCGGAGACAGTTCCTGAGAGACTCATCTTCTGATCGCTCATCGCTAACGAGTGGAACGTCTGCACCACGTTTATTGACCATGACCATGGTTTTGCGCACACAGCCTTTTCTTTTTTCACAATTCGAAAGTCGCGTCAACAAATGATACTGCCATCGCTGTTACTAACTTTAAAACTAGCGGGTTGATATCGTATCAGAAAACCAGTGACGCTGGTAGTGATGATTCTCTCTGACCAATCAGTGATCTGCAGGATTTTGACATCACATTTAGTATCGGCTCGGCTCGCTAAAAAAAGTATCAGGAACCAGGTTCTATCCACAGTGGAAAACCCGCAAAAAGCGAGCAGAGTCGAGTTGAGCTGTACTGTGCAGTGGAAAAGCCCCAAATGAACAATGAACTGGGATAGTAGAACATATTTTGAAATTAAAAAAAGCTGCATACTTCACCTTTAACACTGACCACTGCTGGATGCATTAACTCATCTAAATACAATTAACTGATCACAACTACAGCTGGTATGCTACCAAACTATCAACAAGAAGATTAATTTACATACCGACAAACAAGATAGCCAGTGCGATTCAAACCATGCGTGCAATGAACACCAATCAGCTTATCTGTAAGAAAAAATATTAAATACTTTTTAATTAATAGACTCGAGTTATATACAACAGTTGCATGAAATGTAATTTGCAACCCATTTTACTTCCATAATGTGACATATTTCCAAGTGAAACAAGATATTTATTGCAAGGTAAAAAATGTTAGACAAGACTTGATTGTATCCATAGGGAATTGTTAGATCATGAAAAGTGGTCTCTAAATATCAAGTGGATAAAAAATATAATAAAGGAATAAAAAGGAAATTCATTTCAGAGGCAGAGCAATTATTCCATTTTGATGAACAATTAAGATAATTTTGTTCTTTGGAGAAACATGGAGTGATGTATTGTTCACAATAAAATCGGATATATGAATTCAAAAAGTACATATGGTAGATTTCTTTTTGCAAGTCGTCTTCATAAAAAACTGTAACTCACCATTGTTTTCATTCTCACGCAGAAACCTTCTTACGGCTTTCTTGAAACTGAGAATCGTGGCATCGTTCGGCACTTCATGCCCGGCTGTAAAAATTTTCAAGTATTGCAGCTTGCTTGGCAAATCCTTACAGAAACACAAATCACACAATTAGAACTGAATAATCGCGGAGATGTGTTTAAAGTTGTGAGTGAGAAACAATGTAAATCCTACCTCTGGTCTGTAGTAGCGAGTTGTGAAGGTGAGATCAATAATAAGACCCAATTCATGGCCTTCCTTTTCTAACATATGCACAAGATCAAATGGTCCAAAGACTTCTGACTGTGATAACTGATTTCTGTAAGACTACAACAGACAGAACAGGAAGCAATGGTGTCAATAATATTTCATATGTTCAAATGATCATTTGAAATGGAAACAAATAAAGGATTTCTTAAAGTATGAAGTCATCAAACCTGTTTCAAGGGAACTTTGAAGGCGACAAAACGTGTTCCTGAGATCCGTTTACCCACTGCTGTATACTCTGTCCATCTTAAGGGTACACACGGCATTGTAAATAGACACCCTTAAAGGGATAGTTCACCCAAAAATGAAAAGTCTGTCAATATTTACACATCCTCACGTCATTCCAAATTTGTAGGAACTTGTGGAACACAAATAGGAGATGTTAGGCAGAATGGGAGGGACTGACAGCCTCAGTCCCCATTCACTTTCATTGTATGTAATAATAATTAAAAAAAGATGCAATGAAAGTGAATGGTAACTAAGGCTAACATTCAGCTAAATTTCTCCTTTTATGTTTCATAAAACAAGTACATCATATCGATTACATTTCTGACAGAATTTCCATTTTTGAGTGAATTATCCCTTTTAACTTCAGCAAACCAAACTTGATTCTATTAATCAAAACGAACCTATCAGGAATCGTATTCTTCTTATTTGAAGGCATGTCTTCACAGCTGCTTTGCAAGGCCACAAACTTGAAATTCTGCAAAACACAACTTTGTTTGATTACATCCTTATGCCAGCAGACATCACTGTAATTAACCTTCAAGTAAACCCACATAACTGGACTGAACATTCACTCTTCAAGTATTTTGATTAAAAGAGTCAACGAAAACAATGAGGAATACAAGTCTGTCAGAATCAGACATTAGTTTCACTATCAACCCTCGCCAAAACAAACCTCATTTAACGATCTAAACGACCATTTAAAACACCTAAAAAGATGTGTTCGGATTCATTATTACGACACGATCCATTACATACTAGAATCTTATTTTTAAAAAGATAAACAGATAATAATTACTTCGGCAGGATTCTCCTTCCACGTTTACAAAGGCCCTGTCCCAATACCTACACTTGCGCTCTTGGCCACTCGAGTGCACGTGCACGCGACAGGAAGTGGATGTTCGAGACTCTCCCATGTCTAAAACATGCCAAAGCTCAGTGCACTTCATCCACATTAAACCCTCACTATACAGCTTCGGAGCGGTCTTTCAGGCAAAGTGTATCCCAGAGTTCATCACGATTTTATTTGTTGTATGAAACCACATACAGCTAAGTTGTGTAAAGCAGTCTTTGGTCGTCTTATATAAATGACAAGCCAAAGCATATAACTTATATGGTTTGTATTAGTAGCTATCAATGGATCACACAGGTTTATAGAATAAAGTTGTTATTGATTTTTTTAAACAACATTTTATGCATTGTATTGAGAAACAAAGTAGAAAGAAATTGCTTATATTTCATATTTTACAGCAGATATAGATGACGCAATTTTAATGTTAAAAATTTTTTTTTTCATGTGCAAATTATTGAAAATCAAAATGAGTAAAAATAATTCACTTTTACAATTATTTTCACACAATAAAAATATTAGGCCTATAAAAATGTGTACTTACATATTTTCTACAGCACAATACACTTCCAACAACCAGTATATATGTACCATTGTATTAATAAATGAAAAGATGGGTACAAGATTCATTTTTTAATTATTTTAAGTAGGCTATAACAGTCACTGCTACCAAAAACAATCAGTCTTCAGCTGGGTAAAAATACAAAAACAGCTGAGGCAACCAGCACCAACGTCTACGAGTGTCCCAACGTGCAATCAAAAGTCAAAACACACACTTGCAGTCTTCACGTCTACTTGCACATTAGTGGCCAAACACCGGAAATACGTAAGACAAGTGTGTAAGTAGGCAAGACCAGAACCGCAAGTGGGGGTGTTGGGACCTATGGTTGGGACAAGGACAGAAACTCGCGAGTAGCAGTGCACTACCCAATTCATTCTTCTGCTGGGGAAATGTAGGACCTGTGGGATCTGCTGCCGCCTTCAGTCCAGGAAGGGACACAAGTCACAGTTTACTCCAGTAAATATTTGTCAGGATATGTTTATATTGTAAAGTCAGTTTCTGTATAGGCAAACATTTCGAAGTTTTTGCTACAAAAACCTATTAAACATTTCCACCGTTATCGTCCATGGGAACCTGCTGCCTATATTGACATTTGAGAGAAATAATTTTGACATATGAAAGCTGTCTAATATAAAATATTTATTATTATTATTATTATTATTATTATTATTATTATTATTATAATTATTAATCTTTACAACACAATTGGCTTTAAAATGAAGGCAAGCTATTTTATAGCTTTTCAGATAAACAAGCACGTATTGTCATTAGATTACAGTAATGAAACGTATGAAATTACAAGATATAAAACGTGAAAAAATGCCTCAACGGTATTTATGAGAAATGCTTATGTGTGCTTTATATGTTGAATTTCATACAATTCATTAGCCTAATTAAAACTGATATTGGCTTTTTTATTTCGTTTAGAGGATAGAATTAATACAAAAAAAAAAAAAAAAAAAACAATTGAATTTAAAGGAATATTCCAGGTTCAATACAAGTTAAGCTCAATCGACAGCATTTGTGGCTTATTGTTGATAATGTTGATTACAAAACTTTCTTTAAAAAAGCTTCCACTTAAAATGGAAGTGAATGGGGACAATTTTTGGAGGGATTAAAGGCAGAAATGTGAAGCATATAATTTTATAAAAGCACTTACACTCATTTTTCTGTTAAAACTTGTGTTTATTTTGTCTGTATAGCTGTTTAAATAATTTTTTTGTTGTATCTTGGCAAAAAAGTTATAAAATTGTATATAACTTTACACAGAAAATGTTAGTAAGCAATTTTATCACACTAAAATCATGTTAACACGCATATTGTTTATGTCTTGTTGTTATAGCTTTGAAATAGTGAGTATTTTAACATTTACAGATTGGCCCCAAACACTGGAACTGATTTTTGCTTTTTTTATTTTAAAAAAAGAGGTCCCAAGACTAAATACATTTTGTTGTAATCAATATTATGCCACAAATGCTGTTGACTGAGCTGAACTTGTGGTGAACTTTTGTGTTGTGACTTTTGAACAAGTTATTTTCTGAATTTAGGCCTATAATAAATGCAGAACATTGAAAATGATGTTTGTTTTTCTCTGTTAGTCAAATAATTTTTCCTGAATGTAGTTTAAAATAGATTTCAGATATTAAACAATGAAGAGAGAGGCATACAGTCAATAAAAAGAAAATAAATAAATAAATAAATTATATATATATATATATAATTCTTAAATCCTGCAATGAACTCTGTAGCTGAAGTAAACAGATATCACACGTATATCTATGATACATCTATTTTAGATCTTTTCATCTTGAAAGCATCACAATTAAATTAACATCTACATTACATTTTAAAAAGATCATATTTACAAACACTCTAAATCATAAACATCTCAAAGACATCTACTGAATGACTTACTGACATACTTCTTATAGACGTCTTCCAGATGTAAACACAAACATCAAACACTTAAATTCCAATTTCATCATGTTTTTGTAATATGTTTTGGATAAATAATAAAATCACACTAGCATACATTCAGGCAAGTGTCAT
Organism: Xyrauchen texanus; assembly: GCF_025860055.1. Classification (NCBI taxonomy): domain Eukaryota; kingdom Metazoa; phylum Chordata; class Actinopteri; order Cypriniformes; family Catostomidae; genus Xyrauchen; species Xyrauchen texanus. Next base: position 6,466,536 of record NC_068319.1, on the reverse strand, counting down.
ATAGGGAGATTTGAACTAAAGGGTTCTCAAGTGTACAATATGTCTGGTTGGGGCACGTTGTCACATTTTCATTATATTTACTTAAAAAATGTTGTAATTTCATACACTTGGTTAATTGTGATTTTTTTTTTTAGATGAAATAATGATCGCTGGTTCGATCCCCACAGCCACCACCATTGTGTCCTTAACTCCAGGTTGCTCCAGGGGGATTGTCCCTGTAATAAGGGCTCTGTAAGTCACTTTAGATAAAAGCATCTGCCAAATCTAAAATGTAAATGTAATGTTTTGTGTTTCATAATGTTTTACAGCATCTTTTTTTTTTTTAAGCCTATAATAGGCAGTTACAGACTGCTATTGGTGAAAATAGTTGTCAAAGAACTGTAGTATCTTAAATACTGGGCAGTTATGGTCGAAATGTTCGATTGCATTCTCAGAGATAAAACTTATGTGCTTATGTGCCAATACAGAAACTGACTCTCGAAAATAAACCTGCCCTTATAAATATTCACTGGAGTACAAATGTGATAACTAGCCCCCATATATATTCTGTTTTGAAACCCAACTGACAGCTTCCCTCTTACCAATACAGCAAACATTTGCAAGAGCAAATACAAGCACCTGAAAAGATAATAAAGTGCTTTTTATTACATTTGAAGCTTTAAGTCATTGTCAGAGAGCCTGGAATTATATAATTACAAATGATGACTCAAAGGTATTGTTAAAGAAGGAAGTGCTCAATACTATTGACATGCTGATAGACATGCAAATGAGGCTCAGAGGATGGGCTTTGACAGTATATATCAGATGCTGAGACAGGCTCATAATGTAGACGCTCCTAGTGAATTTAACTTATTCTCACACAGTTAGTGATTTCATTAGATTTCAGTGTTTAACAAAACAGAGTAAAAATGTCTGTTTGTAAACTTCCTTTCACAGCAAACAAGAGCGTGAAGAACAGGGCATTAATTGTGTCTGTGCAACACTTCTATCCAGGTGTGGCTCTGATGAAGCGGCCGGGCGTAAAGAGAGACACTCAGAGACTTCACAAAATTCTCACCAATCTCGGCTTCTCGGTGGTCATCAAACAAGACATAGAGGCCGAAGAGATCTATGAAGCGTTCAAAGCAGGTAATGGATGCCCATCATGATATATTGATGTTAAGTCTAACAATTAAATTCATATGAATACTTTTACACAGCATAATTTGATGTTTCATATTTGCAGTGTACGTTTTGTATTCTGCCGTGAGAGCTCCTCTATAAAACATGTTATAAAGTAATATACTGGGGACAAAGTCAATGTTTGTTACAAATTGTTAATAATGCTGGTCTCATTTATCAGCAAATACAGATTAAACTGCAATGTATCTCTGATATGACCTCCTATTTTGGACGGCAAAACAGTTCGAGGTGTTATGCTATTATTTGAGCAATAAAACTATTAATAAACCTGTGACTAAAAGTAATTTAAGCTGAACTGTGAAGGCATGTGTGATTTGTCCTCTCAGAGAGTTTGAATGGAAGAGACTGTAAATCCAAATACTACTGTATATTATTACAGCTTGTGCTCACTTTGAGGGAGCTCAAAAATAAACTTGCATAATCCAATCCAAAAAATCTATTGGATGTCATTGGCTTTAAGTAATTCTATATGACGTGTCTTCTACTCTCAGAGAGCAAGAAGATGGTCAAAGACTGTTTTGTGGGTGTCATATCCAGCCATGGTGAGGAGGGTGTTGTGTTTGGTGCCGATGGATGCCCTGTGAAACTGGCAAAGATCTACAACTTCTTTGGAGGCCCATCAATGGTGGCAAAGAACAAACTCTTCCTTATACAGGTAAAAGTTTATCCCTGAGCTGTTACACAATATACCTAAGCATGAGCTTGAGCAGGTATTCATGGCTGTCCCATAGTTAACATTACAGTCCAGTTTAGAATTCTGTAAACAAGAAAGATTGGAATTTCCGTTGAATGTATGTGATTATCGTGACTTTCTGGTGTGCAGGCTTGTCGAGGAAATGAGTTGGATGGAGGTGTGGAGACAGACTCTTCATTCTCAGAGGAAGAGGAGATCACGTCTGAGCTTTTTTCAATTCCCATTGACACTGCAGTCATGTATGCCACAGCCATAGGTCAGCATCTCTTTGTCTATTAATAATAAACAAATAAATGTTTATTACATTACACAGGGTGTAGATGTAACAGTCATAGGTATGCTTTTTCCACTGGTTTAATATTTTGTTTCTAATGCAATGACATTCATACATTTTTAAGTGTGACTTAAGTGTCCAAATACTTCTCAGCATCTAAACTTCATAGCTTCCTCACATTAAATGTTCTTTACTGACATGCATGTACTGCATTTGTTCTGTAGGTTACGGTGCATTCATGCATCCTTTGGGCTCAGTGCTCATTCAGACTCTCTGTGATTTGCTGGAAGAGGAAGGAGGTCCAAATCTAGAGCTCACACGACTCATGACTCGCCTGAAATACCAGGTGGCCTACAACTTCCAATCAAGAGGGAAACTGTTTGGCGGCAAAAAGCAGATGCCATGCTTTGTGACCCGCTTTACCAGAGAAGTGTTTCCATTCGTGGACAGCAGAACAGCCGCAGCAAAAGACTTGAGCTTGAACTTTGTAGCCACACGGCTTATTGATGAACCCAAAAGATCACGGAAGAGCTCCATCAGCTGAAGATTGTGAAGAATCTGATGCAGGAACTGCTTTATCATAGAGAGCCATCTCTGTGACATGTCTCATATTATCTCATTTGAGACTGATAATAAAATGCATAAAGTGATGTAAAAGTTATGTATGCAGCACAAAGTGGGTGGTTGGGAAAGGACTAGGATTTTTTTGTTGTGTTTGTTACTTACTTTTATTCATTGTGCTAAAGTTTTTCAGTGTATTTTATGTCAAATAAGTTAAAACCTAAATTATAAGATCAGAACATGTTTTTGTAAAAAGCTTGCAACAGTTCATCTGTAACATATGTGATATTTCAATAAAAACTTCTATTTAAAAAAATTGGGTTAATTATTGAATTGCAATAATTTACTAAAGTACATTTGGTAGACGCTTTTCCAAAGCAACTTGCAGTACTGTCAAAGTATGCTGTAGACACTACCTTGTATACAGCTAAATTTACATTTATGTCTTTGGCAGACACTTTTATCCAAAGATGCATTCAAGGAATACAAAACATTTGACTAATAAGTGTGTTCCCTGGGAATCGAACCTATCATCTTGGCATTGCTAAAACAGTTTACTTCATCTTAAAACGAAGTCTATTGCAACAGTCACTCGTTTTATTGAACTACTGATTCTGGCAAGTATTCAAGTTATAATAAACCTGAATGGTTGTAACTGTATTAAAATTAGAACTGAAACAACGTAGTGCCCAGCTGACTGACACAGATTTTGTCATGGTTAAGCTTTGCCCTTGATATATACTTTAATATGTGAACAGGTATTGCACAGTCTGTACTTTTGCAAGTGCTCATGTGATGATGAATTACAGTCGACAGCTAATCCAGATTTGCTGGATTTCATCACTTCACTGAATGTTTGTCACGAAACTGCCAGATTCCATCTGTTTAAAATTATGACTTATGCATGTTCTCTTTGAGTCATTTGGTATGTTAATTGCATGAGTTAAAGTAGTTCTTTCACAGGCTAATAAACATGCTGTTGCTCTTTTGAATATTAACTAAATTTAAAAGTGTGTTTTGAACTTTTTGGCTCTAATGCATTTGAGAAAGATATAGAAATTGTAAAATAAATAAATAAATATTACAGAGAGCAGAATCAAATTTACAATAAGGTACACATACTGATAAATTCTAGAGGGTCACACAGTTTAGACATTAAAAACAGGTTTTGGTCCATCATACAATTCTCACTTTGTATTGATGGGTCAGATAATGTGGTAAGAAAAAAATAGGTCTATCAAACAGATGAAACTTGACATAGTGACATTATTCATTTTGCCAGACTTGTACAGTCTATGTAGAGTAGAGAGATTAAATATGTTTTATTTCAATAGACCTTATTCAGAGTAGTGGCATATCTGACAGTGCAATACAATTTCTGTCTCGATTCATACCGTGTCAGGGCTGGTTCAGGCGGTTCAGACCTTCTAGACACAGCTCTGGACATCAAGGGCTTATCCCAGACCTCTGTAGATATGCTTGGTGCCATCTTGATGAAATAGTAAATCTTTAAATATCACTGAAACTAAAAGGTCCCGGTAACTTTTGTCTCAGCCGCTTATAGGCTCAAAGATCAGAAGTTGTATGCTTTTAACACTCTAAAACGTGTCTTAAAAAACACTATTTTGTATAGGCTTGGTCTTAAAGACACAACCACCTGCTGGCAATGCCAACTGGAGGATGGTGACATGGCCCATTTTGTTTTGGTGGTGTGTTGAGATCCAAAAATTCTGGTTGAAGGTTCAGAACTTTGTGTCTAACGTGCACTCGGGTTTCATTTTGCCCAGATTTTGTGGTCTGGGCGATGGGGTGGTCATTGATGTGGGGGATGGTCATATAGAGAATTGGGTTCTGACCTGTGTGATGATTGCGAGGCAGGTTATTTTTAGGGTTTGGGGGTCAGCTGGTGCAAAGATTTCTTTCATGTTTATCAGGTGTAAATAAGAATGTAATTCCAGATGAAACACTCTGGTTTTCTACAATTCTTTGAACATCTTGGTGTTTTATGTGTGCTATATGGGTGAATTAAGAAGATAGCAGGCTATGAGCAAAAATATTTGTTAAATTTAGCTTAGTTTGCGAGGTTCAATGGATAGTTCACCCCAAAAGAAAATATTCTCTCATCATTTACTTACTTTCATACCATTCCAGATGTGTATGACTTTCTTTTTTAAGCAGAACACAAACGATTATTTTTCAACAAATTTCTCAGCTGTAGGTCCATACAATGCAAATGAACGGTGATCAGACCTTTGTAGCTCCAAATATAACATAAAGGAATCTCCATGTACACTTTCACATTGGGAAGTCACATGTGGTGCCTGTTTAGTTTCACTTTCACATCTGAAAGTGAAAGTAGAGGTTTACAGTAAAAAAGGACTTACATTTGTGTCTGTTTCTCTCCCACACCTATCATATCGCTTCTGAAAATATGGATTTAACCACTGGAGTCATATGGATTACTTTTATGTTTCCTTTCTATGTTTTCTTTGGAGAATTAGCCCACCTCTAGTGCTGCCCATGCCCAGTGGGAGGCTAACGTTGTCTCAGATTCCTATAAGACAAAAAACATTTCCTGGAGAAGTTTATGAATTTTTCTTCCTTTTTGGAGACATTTTAAAAGTAGCCCATAATTATTTTGATGACAAGATCAGTGTTTTTAGGTTGCTTTGTTAGTGATTTGAGACCAGCCATATGGGAGACAGAGTACAGTTGTAAAGCTTTGTCCTGTTATGTTACACTGTACTACAACTGTACCCATGCACTGCATACGAAAACAATAGTAGCAAATGCTCCATGTAGAGTTCCGTTAGTTTTATTTAGTCAGAAAGCTTAGATAAGTAAGCCAGACAAATAAATGAATGAATCAATTGGTAGAAAGCCAGATAGACATACATTATTCGGTGGTATAGACAGATAGATAAATAGATAGATAATAAATACATGCATTAAAAAAGGTGTTAAAGGGCTTTTTGATAGCTGAAGATCAATTAATTTGACTTGTCAGGGAACTGCCAATGTTGCATACTTCAAGGTGATGATTAGACAAAGTTGTTGCCTAGAAAGGAAACTCGCCATATATGGCATGGACTTGTAAATAAGGGCCATTTAGGCAGGACTCACGTAAGTCGCTAAGATATATGATATGCAATATCGATGAGGCTCCTAATGTACTCTCTCCAACTTATTCTCACACAATTGATGATTGCATTAGATTTCAGTGTTTGACAAAACAGAGGAAAATAATGTCTGTTTGCAAATTTCCTTTCTCAGCAAACAAGAGCGTGAAGAACAGGGCATTAATTGTGTTAACCTGTGCAACACTTCTATCCAGGTGTGGCTCTGATGAAGCAGCCGGGTGTAAAGATTCTCACAAAATTCTCACCAAACTCGGCTTCTCAGTGGTCATCAAACAAGACATAGAGGTATAAGAGGTGGATATTTGATGGATTGATTATCCATCAAAAAAAAAGAAGGAAAAAAAGAAACACTAGTCAGCAAATGACTGTCAGTAATAGGAAGAAATCTTAAAGCATATAATTATGTTTTGCATCAGTGGGTTTGAATGGAAGAGATTGTGCCATTATGAATCAGTCCATGTAAACATTATAATGACAGCTTGTGCTCAGTTTTGGCTGGAGACAATTAATACTTTTAAATGGGAACACATGATCTCAAGAAAACATGCCCAATCCATTTCATTTCAGTACATCGAGATTAAGGACTTTTTTCTAAAATATACAGTATATTTAACTAAAATATTTTGAATTTATTTTAATATGTACAAGAAAATTATGTTTATTTTTCATAAAATGTTATGTGCTCTTTAAAAAATGTAATCTATATTAGCTAAATAACTGGTGACATTTTTAAATCAGCTACAATTTCTATACATTACAGAGAACCAAATGTTTGCAAGGCCTGAAAACTACCCACACAGGACCAGAAAACATTTAGCATCTTATATGTCACTGGCTTTAAAGAGATAGTTCACCCAAAAATGACTTTCTTTCTTATGCAGAACACAAACGAAGATTTTTAGAAGAACATCTCAGGTCTGTAGGTCCTTTCAATGCAAGTGAATGGTGACCAGCACTTAAAGGCAACATAAAAGTAATCCATATGACTACAGTGGTTTCAAATATGTCTTATGAAGCGATCCAATCACCTCAGGTGAGAAACAGATCAATATTTCAATCCTTTTTTTTTTTTTACAACAAATCTCCACTTTCACATTCAGAATGAGAATGGGAAAGTGAAAGTGGAGATTTATAGTAATAAAATGATTTAAATATTGAACTGTTTCTCAACCACAATCATCATACTTCTTCTAAAGACCTGGATCAAACCACTGGAGTCTTATGTATTATTTTTATGCTGTCTTTATGGGCTTTTTGGAACTTGAAAAGTGTGATCACCATTCACTTGCATTAAAGGGACCTATTCATACAAAGGAAAGGGAATTCATACACATCTGGGATGGCATGAAAGTGAGTAAATGATGAGAGGATTTTCATTTTTAGGTGAACCATGCATTTAACCAATGAAACAGTATATGTTGTGTCCTCCATCCTCAGAAAGTTTGAAGATGGTCAAAGACTGTTTTGTGGGCATCATATCCAGCCATGGTGAGGAGGGAGTTGTGTTTTATGCTGATGGATGCCCTGTAAAACTTACAAAGATTTCCAGCTATTTTGGAGGTCTGTCAATGACAGGCAAGATCAAACTCTTCTTTATATGGGTACAATTTTCTTCCATTGCTGCTAAACAGTCTCAACTATACTCTTCTATATGAGCCTGCACTAAACTTACACAGACATATGTAGTTAAAATTACAATCCAGTAGAATTCCGAAAACATGAAAGATTGGAATTTCCGTTGAATCATGTCTGAGCTTTTTTCAATTCCCATTGACACCGCAGTCATGTACGCCACAGCCACAGGTCAGCATCTCTTTGTCGATTAATAATGTGCTAAATGATAAACAAATAAATGCTTACACAGGGTGTAGATGTAACAGTCACATGTATGTACGCCACTGGTTTAATATTTTGTTTCTAATGCAATGACATTCATACATTTTTAAGTGTGACTTAAGTGTCCAAATACTTCTCAGCTTCTAAACTTCATAGCTTCCTCACATTAAATGTTCTTTACTGACATGCATGTACTGCATTTGTTCTGTAGGTTACGGTGCATTCATGCATCCTTTGGGCTCAGTGCTCATTCAGACTCTCTGTGATTTGCTGGAAGAGGAAGGAGGTCCAAATCTAGAGCTCACACGACTCATGACTCGCCTGAAATACCAGGTGGCCTACAACTTCCAATCAAGAGGGAAACTTTTGGGCGGCAAAAAGCAGATGCCATGCTTTGTGACCCGCTTTACCAGAGAAGTGTTTCCATTCGTGGACAGCAGAACAGCCGCAGCAGAAGACTCGAGCTTGAACTTTGTAGCCACACGGCTTATTGATGAACCCAAAAGGTCACGGAAGAGCTCCATCAGCTGACGATTGTGAAGAAACTGATGCAGGAACTGCTTTATCATAGAGAGCCATCTCTGTGACATGTCTCATATTATCTCATTTGAGACTGATAATAAAAAAATGACATATCATCACGCAACATTACAATGCAGCAGGAAGTGAGCTACCTGGCAAAGTTGTGTGTCACCTGCGCATGTGTGGTGCTCCATTTAAGTCTGTGAATTTTCTTGAGCATGGGACTTCCTATCTTTATTGGTTTACATGAATTGACAAAAGTTTTGCTAATGTTAAACATGATGATCACGATTGTTTGGAACTCTTTGTCTGTAACATGGGATCTTCCAATACAATTCTGCATTTTGAGTAGCCTATATAGTTATACTGTCACTACATGACTGCACTGTTGCTGTACCACACACAAGATTTAAACATATGGACTATGGACAGAAGTGTATTTGATTTGATCAATATGCAATGAATTATTAGAAATTACTAATCAAAAATTACAATGTGAAAACTGATAAATAAATGAATAAATACAAATACATAATTTGTCAACACTTTTCAATGAGGTTCCATTCGATTACGTTAGTTATGAACTAACAATGAACAGTATATTTTTTACAGCATTTATTCATCTTTGTTAATGTTACCTCGTAACAATACAGTTGTTCATTGTTAGTTCATGTTAGTTCATAGTGCATTAACTAATGTTAACATATACGTCTTCTGATCTAAAATTAGATCATTAACATAAACCAGGATTAAGAAATGCTTTAAAAGTATTGTTCATTGTTAGTTAATATTAACAAAGGTTGTCTTCCAATGATAACAAATATAACCTTATTTTAAAGTGTTACCAATATGTTTTTGCTACAAATGCATTTAAACATTCTTTATTGCAACTGTCAGAAATTTGTTATTCTGGGAAATACTACAATTTTACAAACCCGTAATGCTTTAAATGTATTTAAAATAAAACTGAAAGGTAGTTTGAGTTTATGTGTCTGTGACTCAGACTACGTCATTGTTAAACTTTGCCCATGCTATTTACAAGATGTGAACAGGATATTATACAGCCTGTACTTTTGCAAGAGTTCATGCGATGTGAATTAAGGTGTGTAGAATAACAGAGCTGACAGCAATTCTAGACACACAGGATTTCTACAGTGCACACGGTCTGTTGATCACAGATGCTGATGCCAGGATTCATCTGAAAACATTTCACTGCTTTCCATGTTGACCAGTTTTATGCATTATGTATTGTTTTGTTAATTGCAGACTTTACAATAGTTTATATTTTTTTATGTATTTATTTTGCTCTTTAAATCATGATAATTAAAATAAAGGTCAATGGCTTAATGTCACACTCTATGTCAAATAAAACATGTTTTATTATTTACTATCTATTTCTCTCTGTGTAAAAGTTAAAAAATATGAATGAGTGTAACTAAACTCAGCAAAAAAAAAAAAAAAAAAAAGAAATCACTGTATTGTAATGATAATTTTGTAAAAATCCAAATAACTTTACAGATCTTTATTGTAAAGGGTTTAAACAATGTTTTCCATGCTTGTTCAATGAACCATAATTAATGAACATGCATCTGTGGAGCGGTCGTTAAGACACTAACAGCTTACAGACGGTAGGCAATTAAGGTCACAGTTATAAAAACTTAGGACACTAAAGTGTGAACGTGCCTCATAGAGGCACGAGGACTGCAGAAGTGGCCAGGGCAATAAATTGCAATGTCCGTACTATGAGACACCTAAGACAGCTCTATAGGGAGTCAGGAAGGACAGCTGATCATCCTTGCAGTAGCAGACCACGTGTAAAAACATCTCTAAAAGATCGGTACATCCCAATATCACACCTGCGGGTGATCACAGGTACAGGATGACAACAACAACTGCCTGAGTTACACCAGGAAAGGACAATCCCACCATCGGTGCTCAGACTGTCCTCAATAGGCTGAGAGAGGCTGGACTGAGGGCTTGTAGGCCTGTCGTAATGCAGGTGTTTACCAGACATCATCGGCAACATCGTCGCCTATGGGCACAACCCCACCTTCGCTGGATCAGACAGGACTGGCAAAAAGTGCTCTTCACTGATGAGTCGCGGTTTTGTCTCACCAGGGGTGATGGTCGGACTTGTGTTTATTGTCGAAGGAATAAGTGAGGCCTGTACTCTGGAGCGGGATCGATTTGGGGGTGGAGGGTCTGTCCTCATAGTTTGGGGTGGTGTGTCACAGCATCATCAGACTGAGCTTATCATTGCAGGCAATCTCAACGCTATGTGTAAAAGGGAAGACATCCTCCATTTTGACCCCCAGTTTGTTCAGGGACACATTATACCATTTCTGTTACTTATATGTCTGTGAAACTCAAGTTTATGTTTTAGTTGTTGAGTGATTTTATGTTCATACAAATATTTACACATGTTAAATTATCTGAAAATAAAATCAGTTGAAAGTGAGAGGAAGTTTCTTTTTTTGCTGAGTTTAGAATAGGTGAATTCGTTGAATGTAAAGTTTTTCAACATAACACCAAGCACCTTGCACATACAACTAAAGACAACATTGCCATCTACTGGCGAAACACCATTAAGGGGAGACATTTATTTGTCACCACTGGAGGGCAGTTTTGTATTAATTTCTCTCTCGTGTCGACTGGACTTAAAAAAATAGTTCAAACCATAATGAAAATGATCTCATTATTTTCTCACCCTCATGCCATCCCAGATGTGTGTGACTTTCATTCTTATGCAGAACACAAAAATATTTTAAGAAGAATATCTCAGCTCTGTATTACCATATAATGCAAGTGAATGGTGACCAAAACTTTGAAGCTCCAAAAACACATCAAGGCAACATAAAATTAATCCATATGACTCCAGTGGTTTAATCCATGTCTTTGATTTAAAGTATTTTTTAGCAAGTCAGTCCACTCAGCGGCCATCTTTGGAACGCTCACGGGCAGCTATTTTCTAAATAAACAAACAGCATGCAAGTGCTGCTCCTATCTACTTGAATGGGGAAATCTCCAAAATATTTGGTCAAATTGCAGTCAAAGAAGATATTTAAAATCAGCAGTAAAAATCTAACAATGCTGATATCATACATTGTGCATCTTCAATTTATGCAAAAAAAAACCCCGAATTTTCCCTGCTTGTGTAACTAATGCGCATGCACGTTTTCGAGTTGATGGACAGGTGATGTCTGTATCTAAAATGTTACAGGTAAAAGGCTCTTTTACCTATAAGGTGAGACTTAATTTTTACATCATTGACCATTGGGCATTAAAATCCATTTAAATAGAAGTGGCCCATCTCTGCTAAATACTTTCTGCCAAAATATTCAAAAATTTCACTGTAGGCTGCATCTTGCCATGGCATGATCATGATTTCAAGTTCGATTACACTTCGTAGTGCCTGGCATGTGCAGAGTGCAAGATGGTGCTAGGAAGTGTAATCAAGCTTGAAATCGTGATCGCCAAGGAGACTGCTAATATTAAGATCTATTGTGAAAATGGTTATATTTTGAGTTGTATTTTGGTCTATTTTCACCCAAAACTGATTCGATCATTTCAGAAGATGGATAAAAGTCGTATGGATTACTTCTATGCTGCATTTATGTGATTTTTCTAGCTTCAAAGTCTTGGTCTCCAATTACTTGCATTGACCAACAGGGCTGAGATATTCTTCGAAAAATCTTCATTTATTTTCTGCAAAAAAATACAAAATAAATAAATAATGGGATGGCATGAGGGGGAGTAAACGATGAGAGAATTGTCATTTTTGGGTGAACTATCTCTTTAACGATTTACTTGTCACTTCTATATTTAATTATTTGGCGATTAGAGAACTTACAGTGACAAATATTACGTTTTAATTGGCCGTTATATTTCTGTATTTTGTCCAAATTTGACAACTGGCGAAACGTCATTAAATCAACTGACCGAACACCCTAAAACCATATTAGTCACCGCTACAGGACAGTCTAGTAGAGCATTATTTCCTCTCATGGTTCATCCAAAGGACTATGGGATGTTAAGAGCTTCATTTCTCACTTATATATTTATTTGAAGGGAATGTGCATACAGTGACAAGCTACATTTGTGTTGATAATTTTTTCCGTCATGCACAATCGTGCCCCAATTCGACAAAACATCGACATCTGACGGTGACGGATCTACTAAAGGATACTTATTCATTTATGACCACTAGAGGGCAGTGTCGTATTTATGTAATATAAATATACACACGAAAAAGACTCACATTTCCAATCAGTTCTATAATTTGTTAGCAAATAGATTATTTAATGGCATAAAACGGGATTATGGCATATTAAACAACTACATGTCAGTTTCAAATCTGCTTATCAGCTAAACAAATTCTTAAACTCAAATGGCTACTCAGATCATTTTCGACAGCATAGAGATGGCGCTCATAAAGATAATAAATTATATCTGTTTAAATACTGATGCTGGCAAAATATCAGTGCTGGGTTAATTTGATCTCAGTGCTGCATTTGACAGTGTCGACCATAAAATACTCCTAAACAGACTGGAAAACTGGGTAGTGCTCTCTGGAACGGCCCTCAGCTGGTTCTGGTCGTATCTAGATGCAAGGGTTACTTTGTGAGCATTACTTTGTGCAACTATGAATCTGAGTGGACATCCATGACGTGTGGAGTAACACAAGGCTCAGTTGTTGCACCACTTCTGTTTAAGCATATATGCTACCACTAAGTCAGACCTTAGTTTAAGTACCTTAGTTTGTCACATCAGAGTAATAACCAAATCAGCCTACTATCATCTAAAAATATAGCGAGAATTAGATATTTTGTATCCAGTCAAGACTTGAAGTAACTTGTTCATGCATTCATCACCAGTAGGTTGGAATACTGCAATGGACTCCTCACTGGCATTGCCAAAAAGACACTTAGACAGCTGCAGCTCATTCAAAATGCTGCAGCCAGTGTTCTCACCAGAACAAAAAAGACTGAGCATAACACTCAAGTACTTAGGTTTTTACATTGGTTTCCAGTTACATTTAGAATAGATGTTACAGTACATTTCCTACTGAAATAACTGCTCTTATTTCATTGGTTTTTACATTTCTTTTTTTGTATCTTGTATTTAATTTCTAATTTTTATGTAAAGCACTTTGAATTGCAGTCGTGTATGAAAAGTACTATATAAATAAACTTGCCTCGCCTAAAACTTCACACAGCTTTGCAAAACATACAGCTTAAAGCCACTCTTAGCACCTTGATTGTTTCCTGGTCAACTGTCACAACAGTCTGGAATGTGTCATTTTTGTGCACCACAACACCACAAATGGGCTGTCCCGGTCGTCTCATAATTACAGGTCTACTGCCTTTGCAGTTTCCTTGAGAGCTGACAAGACCCAAATGAGCAATTCTAGAGAGACAACAAAGTAGTGTCAAGTTAAACTATTTTGTTTTTAACTTTTGAATAGCATTCATGATATTTGTCAAGCTGAGAATGATCTAAACAGTTGCACCATCAAAGAACACACAGTTCTCTGAGATCAGACCCACACACCAGTGGAGCTCATCTCACAGTCTCTCTGTTGCCTGATCTTCAAATGCCACAGGCTTTACATTTTCAGTTTCATCACGGTAGGAATCGCAGTAACATATTTAACTCAGCTTTACACCATCACGTCACTTTATGACACACTTTTTATGATTATAATAATCCTTCCACAGCAAAACAGACCAGCCAGGCCTGGCTAAGAGACCAGCCAACCACCTTAGGCAGGCATAAGCTTATTTTTTCAGCAGGGATCTGGACCCCTGTAGGTGGAAAGTGTAGTTTGTGTCTACAGTAAACAAACTTAGCATAGCTAGCAGGCAACAAGCTCTATCTACCCAACTGCTGCCCCGAAATGCTCACATCTATGTGAATTTGTCTTACTGGGTCACTCCATTTCTTCAGTGAGACCCCCCTAATTGCTCCTTCTTGGCAGCTATTGGCATCCCAGGGGCTCCAGACTCTCATAACCAGCCTTCCGTGCCTTTTGCTAATTGAAATAGCTAATGAGATCTCGGAGGACTGACTTTCCAAGCCTCTTCATTAAAAACAGTGGCAGTATGTCAAAACACATAATTGTGCTGTTAACGTGTGGAAATATTTGGAATGTTTGTAAATCTGATCTTTGTAAAATGTCTAGTAGATGTTAATTGGATTGTGATTATTTCCAGATGAAAAGATCTAAAACAGACATTTCAGAGATGTACATAAAATATAATATAGATATATATATATTCAAGATATAAAAACACTTCCAATAGACGTCTGGGGAATGTACGTGTGTTATCGGGGACTATAATGCCTATTCAAAATGCATATTTCAACAGAAAAGCACATTACTGATAGTATAAAACACAGAGATAACATGAAAGATTTCAAAAGCCACTTTCCTAAACTATTCTTAGACACCTCAGAGAACGGCCATTTTTACGAATCTCCAGGGAACAAGAGGCATGCAGCTCTTTCTACAATGCTTGCTCATACTATTCCTGCATTATGCCTACTGTGCACAGTATTCACATTTGCCTTGCTACAACTGCTAACAAGTGCAAGTTTACAACAACATACAGCACAGAATTAAGTAAGCGTATTCCACAAATCAGTGCACTTGACCTTCAGATTCCAGTGTGACATATGAACCCGAAGTATAATCAGCCTTTTTTTGTTTTTACATCTCTGACTCATTGTATCAAGCCACCAAGAGTTAATACATTTCCACACAAAATCGGATTTTAGTGCATTGCATATCCTAGCAAGTCTGGAATTTTGCATAGATCAATCAGTATCCCGGACTGGAACTATACTTTTATAATTTTCTTAGGCTACGTCCACACAAATATGTTTTACATTTGAGAACAGATTGTTTTAGTTACATTTACGCCTGTTATGCACACTAGAATGCTGTTTTCCTCCACCAAAAACTGAGAGGTTTGAAAACAGCACACATTGCAATACTATGATGTTAGGAAACTGACTTTCTTCTGCCAAACCCAAACAAAAGTTTTACGAGAATATTTCAGATCTGTAGGTTCATACAATGACCAAAAGTTTGAAGCTCAAAAAAAGCACATAAAAGTAATCCAAAAATTCTTCAAGCTCGATTACACTTCCTATGGCGCCATCTAGGCACTAGGAAGTGTAATCGAGCTTGAACTCACGATCATGCCTAGAGACAGCAATGGCAAGATGTACTTCATTATGTGTTTTTTTTTCTCTCAAAGCTTTGCTCATCATTCACTTGAATAGTGTGGACCATCAGAGCTGAGATATTATAAAAGTCTTTGTTTGTGTTCTACAGAAGAAAAAGTCATACACATATGGGATGGCATGAGTGTGAGTAAATCATGAGAGCATTTTGGGTGAACTATCCCTTTAGGATGCTCTCCAAGAGTACTTTTGCAACATGAGTAATGACAGATTAACATCATAAATAAGAGTTTCTGACTTTCATGCAAGAATGGATTATATAATTTAGTTCTTGCAAATCATGAGTTCTGGCATTTTACAGATACCACATCGTGATTCCCAATTACATAAATGAACGTTGTCAGCGTGTCTGATACTGCTTCTATTCAGAGGATCTATGTTGCATTATTTAGTCTCAACCACCAAAAAGACAATGCAGCCTTTAGAAATAACTTGATGTTTATTAGCTATGGAGTCTTAGGAGAGTCACACACACAAGGTTAGGAAAAGGGTGAGATGGTACCAAAAGCAAGAAAGAATAAAAAAAAAACAAAAGAAAGAAACAAACCAGTAATGCAGAGTAAACTCCTATCTACCATTAGACTGAATTGAACTAAAACTACAAATTGTATTTTGTCAAGTTTGTCTTAAAAAAATGAAACTTTTATACATTTGTTTTTTTATACAAGTAGCGACATTGGAGAATAACGTTGGAAAAGGTAACCGTAAGGTAATTTACAAAAAAATACACTTGTTTCAAAGAGAAAGGCAAAATAGAGGGGTGGTCAAATATTGACCAATAATTTTTCCTTTTCATTAAATCTTAAAAACATGGTCTAGGCATCTATAAAAAGGTAAAAAATAAAAATAAAAAAAGCAATATACAGCTGTAAAAAGTTTATTTTGTCATTTTATTCCATTCACTCCACTGATTTGGTGACCAGGGAGAGTGGTTGCGTCTGAAGCAAGGCATGACGGGAATGTAGGGCTGCCTGGTGGAAAGGCGAAGACGGGGACAGCAGAGACGGGGGCAAAGAGGTGAATGGGATGGGGCGGGAGAGGAGGGCTGCTGATTGGCTGTGGAGAGACATGCTCGGATGGGCGGAAACAGAGTTGGTTGAAGTGGGCGAGGAAGAGTAATTGGAAGTGGAGCTTGAACCCGAGGGTTTCCCTGGCAGGGGGAAGTGGGGATAGTGTGCTCGCCCCTCTGGTTTGGTCGTGAGGGACAGCGGCTGTGCCTGCTCAGAGTGAGTGGCCGCAGGGGCTGCCGGTGATGCCAGGGCAGCGGAGGGCGTTGCGGGCGAATCAAGCATGCTGCCATGAGAGGAGGTAGGGCTGTCACACATTTTCTCAGATGGCAGGTACGGGATGCACTGCTTCTTGGGTTGGGGTGAGAAATGACCTGCAAAATATAATTTTTAACAAACTTTTAAAATGCTGCATGTGGAACAGGAAGGAAAGGTAAAAATAAACTTAAATGAATACTCCAGGTTTAATAAAAGTTAAGCTCAATAGACAGAATTACCACGGAAAATAATTTAGACTTGTCCCTCGTTTAATAAAAAAAAGAAGCAAAAACCAGTCGCGGTGCAGTACAATTACAATATGGTACTTACAATGGAAGTAGAGAAATAAGATGAAAACATTATACATGTTAACATGATATTAGTGTGATAAAATCTGTGTTCTACATGTTTTCAGTATGCTAAAAATTACTTATAGGGTTTAACAAGAACAAAGTTGTAATACGGGATATAAATGTATAGTGATAAGATTATTAAGCGATTTTATAAACTAAAATCACGTTAACACATATAATGTTTGTCTTGTGACTACACTTTTGAAACAGTGTGTATTATAATGTTGATGGACTGGCCCCATTTACTTTCATTGTAAACGTCTAACAGTTTTTACCTTTTTACATTTTCTAAAGGAATAGTTCACATAAAGTATCATTTAATCAACATCATGTTGTTCCAAATGGGACTCTTTTCCATACAACGTAAGAATAGGAGGCTATCAAGCTCCAAAATGGACAAAAACCACCATAAAATTAGTCCATACATCTTGTGAGCTATATTCTTACTGAAGTCTTCTAAAGCCATAAGTTAGCATTGTTCAAGAACAAAGCAAAATGTAAATCTCACTAAAAGTGAAAATCAATGCCATTTGGCATCACTGATGTCAAACCTGGTGCAAAATATCTCCATGTGCCAAGTGCAAAAAAAGATTTGAGTGCTACGGGGAGCGCAAGATTTTCTGTGAATAATGATTTAAATAAATACTAATAAAAAAGTTTTTTTTTTTTGGTGTGCTTTTGTTGTAAGGAAAAGAGCAGCATTAACTTTCTTCAAAACATCTCCTTTTGAGTTCCATACAAGTAAATAATGAATAAATGATTACAGAATATTCATTTACATTTCTGGGTGAATTATTCCTTTAAGAAAATTCAGGTTATAAAGACAAGAGCCAAAACTTTCATCATCTGACTCCTACTGACAAAATAAAACAAACGAACATGATCTGTGAGTTGAGTGATCAGCCCACAGCAGAAAACTCTAGCGAAAGATGACGCATACAGAGAGAGGAGAGAGAGAGAGAGAGAGAGAGAGAGAGAGAGAGAGAGAGAGAGAAATACAGATGGCCAGTGACACCTACTCTCTGGTGGGGAGTCAGGTTTAATGTCTCTCTTCCGTTTCTTCCTCTTTCCCTGTGGGGAGACATGATTTGGCAAAAACTTGATGTTTGATTAAGCAAACTCCTCACACAGCCAAAAACAATGAAGCCGAACACAGCATGATTTTGAGTGCAACTGTGCAGTCAACATACGTAGTTATCTCGCGCGGACCAGCCTGGATAAAGCTGAGAATGCAGCTGTCGTTCTTTCCTGGCAAGTTCGTAATATTTGGCCTGTTCCTCGCGTGAAAGAGAGTGCCACTGCGGAACAAAAGTATATCTTGTCAAATGTCACTAATTTGAATCATCCGTTAATAGTTAATCCAAAATGAAAATTGCAATTATTTACTCACCTTCATGTTGTTTCAAACCCATAAACTCTTGCCATATAATGACAGTTCATAGCGACCAGGGCTGTCATACTCTAAAAAGGCCCATGAAATTTCCATAAAAGTAGTCTTAATGACTTATATAAGGTGTCTTATAATACAAGTCTTCATAGTTTTGTGCGAGGAACAGACCGAAATTTGTTAGTCGTGATATTCCTCCGCCAAAGCATGTGTTTACCGTCCGCATCCTAGTTAAAAATGGCATGCAAACTTCTCATATGTGCAGTATCTGAATGCAGTTCGCCATTTTTAAATTCTGAATGAGAGTAAAATCACTCATTCTGAATGAAAATGTTGGCTAGAGTTTCAGGCCAAGATTAAATTACTTGCATTTTGATCTTTTCGTTACACACACTTACACAGACTTTGAATATAGTGCCCAAGTACGGTGCCTTGGAATCCTTTTTTAGGCTTGAAATCTTCAGTATGCATTTATTGTAATTGCATGGAGTAAAAAGGACCAGTACATTCTCAAAATGTTTCTCTTTTGTGTTTCACAGAAAAACAACAACAACAACAACAGCATCAACAGTATATGGGTTTGGAACAACATGAGGGTGAGTAAATAATGTCAGAACTTTCAATTTTGGGTGAACTATCCCTTTAAGACGAGATGAATAGAAACACACTAATGCATCTCGGCATAATGGAGTCGCAAGCTCTTACCCTCCTGCCCAGGATCTGGTTAATGGCTGCGCTCTCTTTCAAGGTGCATTCGGCAACAACTTTGGCTCTCATTTCTTTCATGTAGAGCATGAAGGCATTTAGGGGCTTCTTGATGTGAGGTTTCTTCTCTTCCTCTTTCTTCATAGGCACTGAGGGCTTTCTGTACGGGGTAACAAATGGATTCAAAGACAGTATGAGTAAGAGGAGAACAGAGAAATGACTGAGAGTAATGGAGGTGTAAACAGTACTGTGTATATAGTAAAGGAAACGAGAGACTGACCCGTGTGCAGAGTTGCTGCCGTGGTCGCCGCTCGGCTCCTGTTTGATGGCAGGAGACACAATGGCGGGGTGAGGGATGCCCGTGTGGTGCAGGCCATGAGAAGGATGAGGCACCATGTGATGAGAAAAACGACTGGATACCAGACTAGAGAGAGATTTATAGTCAGTGATACTCAAATACCTAAAATTAAGGCAGACCGATAAACAGACAAATCGATACCATGGTACTGAACAATAATCATATACGTATAACATGTTATTTATGGTACATCGAGGTAATTCTAAGAATACCATTGTATTTCGATGGTACATGCCAAAAACAAAACAATTATAATGCCATGGTACTTTACACAGACAAACAGAAAGACAGACAGACAGGACAGATCCCTTACAAAATGGTTTTGTACCATTGTACAATGTTAAAATATTGGTAATACCATGGCACTTTGATATATGGAACTATGGTACCATACTTATATAACACTGTATTTACGTGGCACTCCAAGTTACTTCAATTAATTCCAAAAGAACATGTACCACACCATGGTACATCTTTTACAAAAGACAGACAGACGGATCTCTAAATATAGGAGGCTTTTAATTGGCCTCTGTTCAACGTAGCAGCCGAATCTGGAAAATTCTGCAGTCAGGGCTTGCAAAAACTTATAACAGCTTATACAATAGCCACATTGTCATATCAATAGATGAGAAAAAACTTTGCATTCCGATCAGTGATTTGCACACTCTAGTTAAACACATATTTCCACTAGACTTCAGAATTTCACTGTGCCACAAAATAAACGCAAGCAGAAACTGTTCTTTCTCCTGTTACAGAAACAAAAGGAGCACAGTCAAAAAGCAACTGTGAAAGCACTAGTGACATAAATAAAACTCCATGTGTTTAACCATGTGACTTTTGCATATCAAGATTATTTCCCTATCACATTCAAGCTGCACAACTGATACAATTGTTACATTTTAAGTTTAGAAGTTATCTACCTTAACTTAGGTTTAATTTGGTAACTCGTTTTTTTTCTTCTTGTTTTCTGTTAATTACTTCGCAAGTCATAGGCTACACCTTTGTTTTTGTTAGCAACGGGAGAGAAAGCATTTCCGATTACTGATCTGAATGAGATAAACCACTTCAAAAAGATATCGTTTTAGAAACATTCAACAGGGTTAAGAGTGAGAAAAATGCTGATGCCTTATTATTGAGCAAAAATGTATCAGTAGCTTCCTGCTCTATGGGGAGATCATGAAATCATGCTGTCTGCATAGCATGTGTAATAATAAATGCAGGTTTAACTTTAAATAACCATATTCAAGCAGAAAACAAGGTCCTGCTTGTTGTTACATACCTAGACATAGAGGCATTCATGGCGAGTGCAGGGTAAGGGTGTCTGAAGCCTCCGGGAGGGATGGAGTACATATGTTGTCCTTGCCTGAAGATAAAAATATATTCCATTAGTGACAGAATACTCAAACAATTTGCTACAGCAAAATCAAAGAACTGCACTGGACAAACAGATGCTATGTTTGCTAGGGTGTGAAGAAGTTCTAAAAATAGCTACAACTTGATTACATCATCTGCACTGTAAAAAAAAGTTGAAATGATGCATTTCAAGAGCACAGGGTTCAGACTAGAGGCAGACTTACTGAGGAACAAGCCATCCTAGAGGGTGTGGAATCTGTCCAACTGCCCCAGGAGAAAGAGGGTAATATGGGGACAGCTCTGATGGGTGGGGGGTCCTTGGTATGCCTGGTGAAATAAGTACTGATTAGGTAAACTAAAGCCACCCCAGTAACAAGGAAGGCAAGTCAAAGGTGAATTGCGTAATTCTGGCACCACATGTGGCATTCAAACAGAGTTGAAAAAAACAGAATGACAAAGTTTAACACACTTGTCCTATCTTTCATTGCATGGACAAATAGGTAGTCCCGCCCCAAACTCATGCCATTGGTTAAGCCAATGTTGTTATGTCCAGCATAGTCGAGCCTCTCAAACACATTGCAATTCCATTTGCTGCCACTAGTGGTGCAGAAATTCCACACCACCTACTTGGATGCACACATTATTGCAGTGAACCCTATCTTAACAAATAGTGACTCAGCTTTTTTGGATTCCAATTATTTTTCCTTTAAACTGATAACAGAAGAGTTATGGTGTCATAGCTAAACCCAGGCAGTGGAGCTTACCTGTCTTTGGGTCGAGAATCTCTGGTGAAAGGTGAGAAGGGGGCGTCCCGGGGGAGAAGTGTTCGTTGCTGTATGTGATCAAGGGTGTGAGGGGGTGAACATGATGGGGGTGTTGTACCACAGGAACCTTGTTGGACTGAGAATCAGAACAAGAGAAAGAAAGAGGTGGGGAGGGTGAAAAAAAGACAAATATGCATGTTTAAACAACCAAAACGAAAGGAACTAGCCATTAAACTCATTATTTAAGAGCGGCGCCAGAGTGTTTTAAAGAACAAAAGGTCTCGGCTGCAGTGTTTACTTTACCCTACTTTTCCAAAAGGAAAATAAACACCAGTTGGGCATTTGACCGGCTGTATGGTGGGTGGGAGAAATCACACCTCACACCTCTAGCAAGCAGCGTTCCTCTCATTTAGCACACCAGCAACCACTCTTGGCATGAATTAGGGAAACGTTCTTCTACATTGTTACATTGTTACTTGCTGCCACTTGCCATAAATGATGCTAAGGTGGGCAGAAGGGAAGTGCCGGTGACGCAGGTGCAACACTTCCAGGGATAAGCAGGCGGCTAAATGCAGCACCTGTTGTTGCAATCCCTTCAATGCTCAACAGATTAGGAATATGTATTTAGTGTGTTACAAAAGCACACATTTGGAAATCTCAATGCTACCTTTGGTTGTTACAGGGAGACACTGCTTTTGAGTCAAAACCAGATGACCTAGGGAGCGTTGTTAGAAAAGTCTCCTCTATTGTGGGCAATACCAACCACAAACAAATATCTGAGAACACAATCCATAATGCAACACAAGTATTTGTTGTATTCTCATCGTCGCCACAAAGGTTGATATGGCGGACATTACTGTAAACTGTGGCTGTGCCTCAACAACCATCCGGCTGGGAAAGTGTTCTGAGTCTCATTTGCTGTTAGGGTTAAATTTAGGGATAGGGTTAATTTAAGGGTTAGGTTTTAAAGGCAGGTGTAGGGTTTCTGTGGGACTCCAAATAAACACAATAAACAGAGTATGAATGTTGCATGTGACTTTGGCAAGACTTTCCCCAGCCAGACAGGATTACCTTCTAGACACAAATAGCTGATGTCTTTTACAGTCAGCTAGCTACCCGAATAACGACAGGTTAACATCACAGACATTTAAAGGTAACTCTATTGCCCCCTTGAGTACTGAGGGACATTACTGCCTCATTAACAAAATAACGAACATCAAGTGTGTGCAAAGGGATTGTGTACTTGGAATAGATTGGGAAAGCATTTGTGTCCGAGTTTGGGCTTTTGTGTAAAATATGTTTCTGGCAAAAAATGACCAACTTATATTAGAGTATAATTTACTTGCATACATCCAGAACTAGCTACATAAATACAGCAGCTGCACTATAATAATACTAGAAGCAGCACTGCTGTGATGTGTACATAAGCCAATGTAAGGTGGTGAGCCGTGGATTGAATGGGCTACTTGTTGGCTCAGCACGTCACAAGGGAGCAAGAGTGGAGAATACGGTCTTGTTTTCTCCATGCTAACCTCCCCCCCACCTCTACGTAGGCAGTGGGTTTGACCTCTGCTCCAACCAGCGCTCCATGAATACGAACAAGGCCTGCATTGAGACACGGCTGGCTCTCGTTTCCTACAGTCCAAATATAAGAAGATCTCTGGATTTCCTCGCTATCCTTTGCCTCTTCCTATGCTCTCTTTTCTGGTCTATCTGTCTGGTTGTCTGTGTTTATTTGTACAGAATTTTGCATTCTATTTGCCATAGCAAAGTGAGCCATTGACTAATGTAAACCCAGCAAGACTTTCAGAGATGTATCAAGGGTGTATCAAGAGAATTTTCTTGGGAGGATTGTGAAAGGTAGATAATAACTTGCACAGCTACTATACAATGCTCCTTGTCCACCATGATACTAAGGATTTCTGAAGCTCTATGCAAACGGTGCTTGGACTTCCCCCTGTCTCGCTTGCTCTCCTATTGCCAAGAATCCCTGCTGTGTCAACACGCCGGCCGTTTCACCTCTGACACCAACACCCCAAGCGCAGACTGCCGCCAGACTGGGTCCCCCACCCTCCTCTGACCCAATGGGGCCTGCTTACTCCAAGTATCTCAATAATTCAGGTCAACACTTGGGACGAGTCCTCCATTTTTTTTGCCATCTCTCTCAGAATGAGTGGGCTCTTTACAGCCAGAGCATTGGAAGTGTCCACCAGATTAAGACTTAAGAAATGGTGTCTAGGGGGCTCAATTCCATAAATAAAAGCTTACATCAATGACTGCAGGGAATAAAACAGTAAGGCCACAGCATAGTGAGTGTTGGCAACGTATGCAGGCTCAGCTGAGTCACTGGGTTTGGTAGCATTAGGATGGAAGAAAAACAACAATGACACGGCAACAATGACACTCTCTCAGCAAACTTTTCTGGTTGCAAAACAAAAGAGTCCAACTTTAGATGGCAGAGCTAGGCTCTTCTTCATGTTGTCTGTCTGTCAATATGCACCATTTTAAGACAGGTCATTCTTTTGTTCAAACAAGTCCTGCGGTTCATCAAGGGCGAAGCTTAAATCTCTTAAATCCACTTTAGTAAGTTGGTTCTTAGAGGAGAAGACACCTGACCAGCATGACAGTCAAAAAACAGCTCTCCAAACAGAAAAAGTGAGTCACTGTGTAAACGTTGTTTCACCTTTTGAATCATGCTTAAACTGCATTGACTCAAGTACATATTTACCAATGGTGCTAGTACAGTACTTCATTCAATGGTGACCTTAATAAAGACGCTCAAGACACTAAACTAAAGTTGAAACAAAGTCAAAGGTCGTAATGTAAGATTTCTTAATGTAAGAAGAGTTCTTTGGCGTGACGATCCTTGGTTTCAGACGTTTGAAAACGACAAAAAATGAAATTCGCTGATTAAAAAAAGTGCGGAGTAAACGTTCTACACCTGTTGATAAATCTTTTGCTCTGCTCCGCCTGCTCGGCCGAGGAGCACTCCACCCACAAAAGAGTACTTCTGGTGCCACCACATAGAGCTGTAAAAACTGGAGCTCTGCTAAAACAAGCACATTGTGGAGCAAGAACCGAATGTGGCCTGCTGTTTTTTTTTTCTTCTTTTGGCTTCACCTCCTCCATCTCTAACTTGAGTTACTGAGCAAACAGGCGTTTGAGCAAGCGGGGATCAAGACACAATGAATCGCCTTAGCACCGGAAGAATGAGAGGCTAAAAACAGATTCAAATGCTGGATAATAAAATAGTTCAGTGGAGAGGACAAGCCAAAACAAGCAGTGAGATTCATGAGTCACTAACAATGAGCACAATAAATTTGATTGATTTAAGCATCTCCATTAGAACCACAAATTCTTGTAGCTTAACATATTGGTTATAGTATTATTACAATTAATTAATTAATTATTCAAGTGCTCTGTTGTCATTTTATGCAAAAGTTTTGTAATTTACCAGAAATGGTAAATAGAAGCCATAACGGTTATAATAGTAGAAAAATCACATGACATGTCCATTTACCACATCAGCAGAAACAATGTTTTTCACTAAGAACAATCAATTGTAATCAGATTTTTGAATTTTTTTAAATGGCTGGTAGATTCATTATTGTCTGTTAAAGACAACACTGTTTCAAATCCGAAAATTTATGGTGGATTCATTGGGTGACCATTTATAACTGCATTCCTCAGAAGAACAACGTAAGTGGATAAAGTTGCTCGGAATGCTGTAATCAATTTAGACTAATCATTTAAAACAATCAGTTCTCTGCCTATTTGTAAGCATGCCATTGAGATATGACTACAGCTATGGTGGTGGCTAGCATTGCTGCCTCTAATGTTGACTTAAGATAAGATAAAAGACTCGGTGTGCACTTAAAAACACCAACTAATACTTTTTTGTTGCCAATTTGAGTGACAACAAGACACTGCTAATCTACATCTGGAAGAATTTTAGGAAAAAGTATTTTAGGAGTCAAGAGGACTAAATTCTCTTTACAGTACCATGGTTTATCTAAATGTAAACTTAACCATAGTATACTGATATGTATAAGTACTATACCATAAAAATCCAATCCCATGGTTTTTGAACACCACCATGGTGTTCTTCTCCTTACAGTAACATGTGGTGGTGTATACTGTATGAATGTGGTGAGTATACTGTACCATGGTATATACTGAAGTACTATGGTATTTAAATTTGATACATGAACCATGTAATGCCACAGGAAAGGGACAGATTGCACAGATTTTGAGCAAGACACACACACAGAGCTCACAGTGGAGTTGACAAGGCTGAAGTTCCCACAATGCCTCACTCATCACCTGCCACTCTGTTCTGGTTTGATGCATTATTCATGGGGCCTGGGTCCAGATGCATTGTATAGAAGGCAGTGTGAATAAGTGGGCCCAGTTCTGCCATATCACACACACATGCACTCAGAGGAATGCCAACGGAATGCTAAACAAATCCAGTTCCTGAATAATTGAGTCTTTCGGACCATGCTGGCTTCCCTTATTAGCATGTGTGCCTTCTGGACCCAATCTGTGATGCCACAAAAATGGTGTCCACAGGTCACTCACACCCTCCCGGCAGTCTGGTGTTATCTTAGCAGCCCCAGCTATTCATTAAGAACACAATAAACCCTTGAGTATGTCACCTAAATTATTTACCAACTCTAAACTAATCCTTCAATCACAAGAGATTTGTCGATTCTGCATGCCAGAAATGCATCCTCGATGCCAACATCTAATGAGGAGGCAAAGTCTGTTTTCCTAAACAGTACAATTCAGTGTTTTGGCTTTCTGTGTGGACAACACAACGCTGAGTGTTAACGCAAAGTAAGCATCAATAGGCTTCAATTGTCAACTCATCTCTGTACAATTGGATTGAAATTCCCCTGTTGTACATTTTCAGTCTGTCTGGAGTCCCACACGATGATAATAGGTTCTTTATGAAACACATGTCAAGTAAATAAGACAAAATGCCAGTGCTTGATAGAGATTGGGGTGGGGAAAAACGATATTTCAAAGTATTGCAATATTTTACCTTACAATCAATATCATATCACAAAGGCCCTGCTTACTTCCAACCCTCAGAGGGCCCATTATACTGGCTTGTGCTCCACTGTGTACAGAGTCGTATTGTCAGGTCATCGTAATCTTGGCCTGAGAACTTTAAATTGTATTCTCGTTTAGAATAAACAGACCCAAAGGTCTGTTTGGAAATCTCTTGAGCAAACGCTCTAATCTTCCACCCCAGACCACAGTCAGTGATCACTTTGTCGCCGTGGCATAGGCTAAATCGTTTTGACCGGACAACCTCCATGTTTGGAGGTGGAAAAAAAATTTGTCTCCGGAATGGATTAGCTGCCATTTGGAGCGAGCATTCCTGAAGTTCTCCGCCGTGGTGTCTGTTTAGAGTGCAGCATGTCAAAAGTTGGGTCGCATGAGTGGCCCGAGGGGGTGGAGGGGTGTGTAAATAAGTCTATTGCTTGTTGATACTTCCAACGACAAGCTTAAGCCCTCATTCTAAGCCAGGCTTCAGCTAGAAGCTAGTTATGCTTGTGTGGGCAAAAATCAAACAACCTCACTGGGGTGAGTTTTGCTTCCTGTTGGTCACTGCAAAAGAAGTTGCAAGCTGTTTTATATTTGAAAATTAATTCTAAAATCTTTCCTTCAAAAGATTTGTTTCACCAACCACAGTTGAAACACCTTTTCGATTACAAAATTGTGCCATTTTTTGCCGGCGAACTTACCAAATGCCCTGGTGTGGGTGATCTGGGGTCTTTGAGGGCCGCTGTCCCAGGAACATCAAGAAGAGGCCATTTCATTTGTAGATACTGCAAAGAACACAGAGAGGAAAGTCAAAAACAACCCAATACATTCGATATGTGGTCTACATGCCTTTGTTTAAACAAAAACACACTCCATTTTTCTTTTAAGAGCTCTATTTGGATATAGTGATGCTATCTGCAGTAAAAGTATCTCTCAATCAGACAAAACAAAAATGAAACAAAAAAACAAAACCACCTTTGTGGAGATTTTCTTCCACCAGCCCAGACTTAGTTTGCACTGTATTAAAAATTGAATTTTTTTCGGGTCAATGGAAGATATTTCATGTTTTAAACTACAAATCGATTAAATTGACCAATGCATCATCCATTTCCTCAACACAGATTCCACCAGTCCAGCTGTTCTTTGTCTTAATTCATTTGAAAGCTGCGAGATGCACTCTGAGTGCTGTTTAGCACCTGGGAGAATTAGCTGGGGCAGTTTTGGAGTCTGAGACAGAAGCAGCAGGGCCCATGGGAGGGGGTGAGATGTGAAAGTTAAATATGATTTGGACTGCAGGTCCCAGCACAGTAAAAGTCCAGCTGGATAGATAGTATGTATGCATGTTAGTATGAAGAACAGCTGGGAGGAAGTCCCATTAGACAGGAGGGGAGAGGGGTCATGCAGAATTCATGGAGCAGGGTTATTATCATTAACAAAAACTTAAAAACTAAATGAAAACATCAGATGAAACTAAACTAAAATACATTTTTGTGACTTTAAAACGAAATAAAAATGACCATGAATTGATTTTTGCTTTCGATACACAGTATGTTTGATGTCTTTACAACTCGTCTTCATTAAAGATGAAAATGGTACTAGATAGCGATAGACAGATAACACTAGTGGACATTGAGAAATGCAACTCTGTTAAACATGTTTAATTAATGCATTAACTTGAGCAGTGGTAAAATACAAGATATATTACAATACTAAAAAATCTAAATATACTAAAAAACTATCAAATTAAACTATTAAACACTGAAAAAACGAAAAGCTAAACTTAAAAGCTGAAGCATGAAAATTTACGAAAGAAACTTATTTGAAAAGTCAAATTGAAATTAAAATAAGAACTTAATACAAAATACAAAACTATAACCCTGACCTGGAGTGTTCCATCTCAAATTTTACCCTCTATAAATCAATGAGAGAGAATGGAGAGCACAGAGTGAAGCTGTTAGAGTAAGAATGGTTTGGAGGAGTCACAGAGCGATGAATGAATAGACTTCCTATACGGAGGGAGCTGTTTATTGTGAAAGCCCACATAGCTCTGTGTGCGCGTCAAAATCTGATGCCTCTCAGCTTCTTTGGGCCCCTCATGTCTAGCACATTCGAATTTCTGCAGCAATTTATAAAATTTAGTTTTTCATCCCTTTCACGGAGTTTGAGCTTCCCTGCCTGGTTCAGTCATCTGGTTTGTGTAGAAGTCAGACCATATCAGATGTTCCTGTGGAGTTGTCCCTGCTATTTGAGCTCTCGAGTTTAGGGGCTGAAGACATTTGCTTCTAGAGGAGGCATAAACCTCGGGAGCTCTTTTCACAAACAAAATGTATCATGCTTCTTGAGGGACACCACAAATATAGATGACTTATCTGACAAATCTTCATATTTCCGATGTCCAAACATATGTCATAGAGGTGGGCGATATGACCACAATCTTTTTTATGGTACAGCCCTCTATGTTGAGAGAAAATCACTTGCATATGTGACCAAATGTTGCGCTTTGCAACTACAAAATGGCTGTTACTAGCCACTGGCTAGTAAATAATCAGATTTCACTTGCCAGTGATTATTGAGTTGTGTAGTCACGAAAAACAACTTGAGCACCGATATTCTTTCACTGTATGTTGTGATGTTGTGCTGTATGTTTCACTCATGAGCGCACACGCAAAAGGAAATTTACCTTATTCGACTCCAGTGGGTCCCGAGTTGCCTTGGATCACAATGTCACCATCACTTTAGTTGAGTTGTGATATGCCATAGTTACATTTGCATTGCATTTAACTACGTTAACTCTCATTTTGGATAAACTTTTCCACTGACTGTTTTTACAACATTCTTGGTTTTATAGCGTGGCTACAGACCAGTATAATGCGCCTGTTGGAAGGTAAAAAGTTTTGCAAAATTCGAGAGCTTGTAGATTTGAATTTGAGAACTTGTACAATAAATATTTGTGCATGCAAGTCAATACAGGTAATGCGAGTAAAGTTTGCTTTGACTTTGTTCCATGTAATGTGTCCAAAGATGAGATTCACAAACATACAAATACTCATAAATGAACAATAAGTCTGGCATCAGTGCACAAACAGCTGTTTCACATTGTAAAAAACTTAAGGTAAAAAAAACAAACTGACAATTTCCAACTTTAAATTCTGATTGGATGGGCCATGTTTGACAGTCTTGCCCACTGATTACTATGTGGATATACACAGTTGAATTCAGAAGTTTACATAATGTACACCTTAGTCAAACACATTTAAAATCCATTTTTCACAGTTCCTGACATTTAATCGTAGAAAACATTCCCTGTCTTAGGTCAGTTAGGATCAATGCTTTATTTTAAGATTGTGAAATGTCAGAATAATAGTAGAGAGAATAATTTATTTCAGCTTTTATTTCTTTCCTTACATTCCCAGTGGGTCAGAAGTTTACATACACTTTGTTAGCATTTTTAGCATTGCCTTTAAATTGTTTAACTTGGGTCAAACATTTTGGGTAGCCTTCCACAAGCTTCTGACAAGAAGTTGCTGAATTTTGGCCCATTCCTCCAGACAGAACTGGTGTAACGGAGTTTGTATGCCCCCTGGCTCGCAAATGCTTTTTCAGTTCTGCCCACAAATTTTCTATTGGATCTATTTTCTATCAGGGCTTTTTGATGGCCACTCAATACCTTGACTTTGTAATCCTTAACCGTGTGTCGGAAATGTAACGCCCCTTACCATAACCGAGTTTCAGGCTTCCTGAGCAGCTGTAAACACTATTGTAACAATGGTATCCTTTTTTGCCGTACCAGTTTTGATAATGAATGTTAGGAAGAACAAAGTATTCATGATCGTAAGAACAACAAACAATCTGCATAATTCTACACAATTGTAGGTAAAAGTGGGCCCGCAGCTGATTAGCAAAACTATTTCAACACAATAACACTAGCTAGCAGGTTAGCAGATGGTGTACACCATAGCTACAAAACAAAACTCCACTTTTTAACTCTCTGTAGCAGATAAATCCACAAATAATCAAACATACTTACAGGTTGTGATCCTGAAGCGCCAGATTGTCCCAAAAAAGTGGGAACTGCACCATATTTCAGGAGTAACTGTCTTGAAAATCAGGCATTGGTTGAACTGCTAAATAATTCAAATAAAATGTAACCACTGATTCTTCAATTCGTCTGCCTTTGGAAGTCCAAACAAACAGCGTCTTCTCGACATGGCGACAACACTAACCCAACTTATCCTGCCTCGGCTATAACTACGTTTGTTTGAGGGCTGGCCAAAGTAGCCCTTAGGCGGGCATTATGCAAATGTGTTACATAGTGACATAGATACTTTACAGAATGGCTGGACTACAATCCAGCCGTTTCTTGTACTTCTTGAGCAACGTTGTCTGTGGGAAAGAATAACTCTCTTTTGTGTGGACTTTGTGCTTTGTAACTTTGCAGACCTTTTACTTGCACAAAGAGCTATGTTACACACCAAAGGAAAGGTACAGTTCCAAAAAGCATAATAGGGCTTCTTTAACTTCCTGGCTGATGTCTTGAGATGTCGCTTTTGGAGTTTCCCATAGTGTTAAGCAAAGAGGCACTGAGTGTGAAGGTAGGCCTTAAAATACATCCACAAGTACACCTCCAATTGACTCCAATTAGCCTATCAGATGCTAACTGTCTAAAGCCTTGATATAATTTTTGGGAATTTTCCAAGCTGCTTAAAAGGCACAGCTAACTTAGTGTATGTAAACATCTGACCAACTAGAATTGTGATATAGTCAACTAAAGTGAAACAATCTGTCTGTTTTTCAATCAATTTCTCATGTCATGCACAAAGCAAATGTCTAAAAATCTTGCCAAAACTATAGTTTGCTAATATGAAATTGGTGGAGTGGTTAAAAATGTGTTTTAATGACTTCAACCTAAGTTTGTGTAAACTTCTGACTTCAACTGTGTGTGTATGTATGTATGCATGCATGTATGTATATATCACAGAATAAATGATTATATTAAAATCTCTACCAGTTGTGAAACATGTATGATGTCGCAAGTCCAATGTTACAATACAGATTTGTTGAAAACAAAAGCAGTTTATAAGCGGTGACTGGTACAGTTTCCTTACAGCTGGCAGGATGAACCAAGACCTTGCACCCTTTGCACTATTTATTAAAGATCAGCATGTAGAGTTCACTTTCACTTCCATTCAAAAGCTGCCTCTATTGTCCAAATTAGAGTTCATAAAAGGGATAATTCACACAAAAATGAAAATTCATGAAAATGTAATGCAGAATGTTAGGTATTGTCAGTCACAGTGACCATTCACATGCTCTACTTAGTTAATTTTTTTTCCATACAACAAAAGTGAATGGTGACTGAGGCTAACATTCAGCCAAGCAACAACATGAAAGTTAGGGATAGTTCAGCCAAAAATTAAAATTGTCATCATTTACTCAGAGTAACTAAGAGCAACATCCATTTTGGCCAGACAGTCAAAGAGAACATCTTTACATCTGTCGTCAGCTTTCAGGATGGCCTCTGTGACTGGTTCTTGAGAGGAACATCTAATTTTTCTGGGGGAGGCCTTACAGTGTTTCTGGTATTTGCAGCTGCAGTTCAAGTGGATGGGTGACTGACAAAATACAATCTACTTTCCACATCATAACCACCATCATGCCACCTGACTGAAAACTTCACATACTATCTTGAATTAGAATCTCGGTTTTGCCTTCCCACACAAAATACACTCACTAACTGGCTGCAGGGACCTGTGCCCTGCTTTTTTGGAGACACAAAAGAGAGACTGGCCAAAATAAACAGCCCTGGGGTCTAGGGATTTGTATGTGAATGCTATAATTCCAGGAGCAGATGCCTAACTATATGTAACATTAACTTCTTGTTGAGAACAAAAAAGAATTTCAGACTTAAACCCTTCAAAAAAATATGTAAAATGTTTGGGGTCTTGCGGAAATACATTTTTATTTAAAACGTATCGGCCGATAAGGATTTTAAATACAGATACCGATATTAAAAGATCAGGGTGGCAGATTTATCTATTTAAATGTATTTTTAGATGAATCGTGCCGATAGTTGCTTTTTGGAACTATTGGTTATCACCAAAAAATCATTGCCGATAGTTTTTTAATAATTTCGTCAGTCCCTGGTGTGTTTGGGCTCTTTTATAGTTTAGTCCATGGTTATGCACTAAATTTTCATTTTGTCTTATTACTGGGATTTTGGTTGAACAAAAAAAACTGAATCTGGAATTTTATTCATTTTGGCCTGCCATTGTAAATATATATATATATATATATAAATAAAAAAGTATCCCAGTTATCCCAGTACCATTATCAGTTTCTCTGTATTTACTATTTATATATATGTGTGTGTTGGAGTAAAATGAAAATGTTTGTTTTCTATAAAGAACTGACAACATTTCTCCCAAATTGCTCCCCCATCCACACCTTGATAGACCTGTCTGTGTGGCATGGAGCATTGTCCTGCTGGAAAACCCAATCCTCAGAGTTGGGGAACATTGTCGGAGCAGAAGGAAGCAAGTTTTCCTCCAGTATAAACTTGTATGTGGCTTGATTCATGTGTCCTTCACAAAAGACGAATATTCCAGCCTTGCTGAAGCACCCCCAGATCATTACCGATCCTCCATCTCGTCATCTAATGGTTAGACAGAGACCTGGAAAGGCCTTCAAGACACAGTGTCTTGCACCCACTGAGGAATTTGGTGGAGGATCCATGAATATTCCACCAAATATTGATTTCTGAACTCTTCCTAAGCTAAAACATTAATATTGTGTTGTTTAAAAATTAATATGAACTTGTTTTCTTTGCATTATTCATGGTCTGAAAACACTGCATCCTTTTTTATATTTTGACCAGTAGTCATTTTCTGCAAATAAATGCTCTAAATTACAATATTTTTATTTGGAATTTGGGAGAAATGTTGTCAGTACTTTATAGAATAAAACACATGTTCATTTTACTCAAACACATACCTATAAATAGTAAATCTAGAGAAACTAGGGGGGGCCTGGGTAAATCAGCGAGTATTGACGCTGACTACCACCCCTGGAGTCACAAGTTCGAATGCAGGGTGTGCTGAGTGACATGGGGTAACCTCGTCGTGGTCGCGATTAGGGGTTCTCGCTCTCAATGAGAGTATAATGAGCCTCCCATGCTCCGAGTCTCTGCAGTGTCATGCACAGCGTGCCATGTGATAAGATGCACGGATTGACTGTCTCAGAAGCAGAGGCAACTGAGACTTGTCCTCCGCCACCCGGATTGAGGCGAGTCACCGCACCACCACAAGGACCTACTAAGTTGGTATAAAATAATAATTGTTTTTAAATCCAGAGAAACTGATAATTTTGCAGTGGTCACTTAATTTTCTCCAGAGCTCTGTGTGTGTATGTGTATATATATATATATATATATATATATATATATATATATATATATATATATATATATATATATATATATATATATATATATATATATTTATACACACACACACACACACTTTACATTGTACAGCATAAACTACATATATTAAATTAATTAACAGCAATTAAAGAGAAGTACTCAATATCTTAAATGAAATGAGCACTTATTTTATATAATAGGTATTTAATTATAATACATTATAACATTATATAAAATAATACAATATTTTATATATTATATACTTGCATATTATTATTTACTAAAAATTGAAACACTAATTTTATATCATATTTAAATTAAAATACCAATTAAATAATATAATATAATATATAAATACGATATAACAATTTCATAATGTATAAATATTAACATTTAAAAAAAAAAAACATTGCTTCCATTTGGACAGGTAGATGCAGTATATTTTATACAACAGTTATATTATAATCTTATACATTATAATACTATATAAACAATAAAATATTTTATAAATTGTATACTTGTGGTGGCCCAACGTGGTCTTCTGCTGTTGATGCTCATCTGCCTCAAAGTTCAACATGTTGTTCATTCTGAGATGCTATTCTGCTCACTACAATTGTACAGAGAGGTTATCTGAGTTACCGTAGCCTTTGTCAGCTTGAACCAGTCTGGCTATTCTTCGCTGACCTCTCTTATCAACAAGGCATTTCCGCCTGCAAAACTGCCATTCACTTTCATGTTTTTTTGTTTTGTTTTTGGCACCATTCTTAACAAACGCTAGAGACTGTTGTGCGTAAAAATCCCAGGAGATCAGCAGTTAGGCAAATACTCAAACCAGCCCGTCTGGCACCGACAATCATGACACAGTCGAAATCACTGAGATCACATTTTGCCCCCATTCTGATGGTTGATGTGAACATTAACTGAAGCTCCTGAACCATATCTGCATGATTTTATGCATTGCTGCCACACGATTGGCTGATTAGATAATCGCTTGAATAAGCAGGTGTACCTAATAAAGTGCTCAGTGAGTGTAATACAGAAATATGATATCAAAATATTTACAGACATTGCTTTCATTTGGCCAAGCAAACACAGTACTGTAAGGTAATCTCAAAATGGTCAAATATCAGCTGATCAGCCTGACTGATCTATCACTCAGTAACTTTTCAAAATATATAATATCTTGATAATCAGAGCTAAATATATAGAGATTAAAAAATTAACAAGCACATCAACAGCTTGAATATTCAATAATTATAAAATGAGTAACTCATTGCCTTAGGCAGGGATATGACAGGACACATATTTTAACTACTTTAATCAGGTTCATGCGGTTTAATTTCACAAATATGCCTGGATAGTTTGTTGCCATCTTGTCAGATAGATGTTGATTTGCTCTTTGCTCTTAGGTCACGAAGAAAGAATGAAGCGCTGTTTAAATACTTTCCATGCCACCGAGCAAAGATGATGGGTATCTTTAACAGGATTATGACAACGTAAATCTTCAGAAATATACTCAATCATAGAATGAAATGAAATGAAGAAATGAAGCCTTTTGTCAAAACACGCATAAGACGACACCTCTTTAACGGGATATGTGAAATCCGCAACATATGTTGCATCAACCGCAGGTTTTTGTTTGGATAGCAGAGATTTTAAATGGCACACCACAAGATTTTCCAGAAAACAACAGAAAAAAAAACAATCCAGAGTGGGGTGGAGCCAAGTAGGTAATGTCAATCATTTCAAGCATGGCCTACATTTCTCCCCAATGATTCCTGCCATTTCTCACACACACCCTCCACTAGAATGGAACTGAATGCTCGTGGAGCACAAAGGAGTATATTACCATCTAAGCACTGGAACAGTTAAACCAGACAAAGGCAGCGGATTATATGCATGTATGCCTATAGGGCAGTGCCCTGATGTGGCCAGAGAGGCTTGACATCACCTGGCTCATTTATTTATGCAAGCGACACCTCTTTCTGGTCTTTTCATTGCCGCTGGAGGGAAATATAAAGAGGTGATGGTTTCAAGCTCTCCCTCACCGCAGGTTGGCATTCAGGCCTATTGTTTATTTTAGAGCTGGGAGAGTTTGCAATAATTAAGTAAACAATTTATAGGCAAATGACACCCCTACCTGTGCTAATTGGAAATTAATTTGCAGGCATTCTTGACCGCCTCCAAATATGAATGAGATTTTTCTCCTGCAAATTGCATAAATCCTGCTGTCAGGGGGGAAAAAAAACTTGGGAAAAGAAAAACAAAATGTTAATCAAAAAATTAAGTCAATATAAAGTCAGAATTCATAGATTAAACTATGAGGATGTGAAGCTCATTAAAAGGAGGCTTTTCTTATTATAGAAACAATAAGCAGTGATTTAGCCAACAAATCACCTATTCATCCACCAATCCCATTTGGAAGTAATTCTGCAAAGTTCGGAGAACTTTAAGTTCCAAAGGGTCAGCATATGCTAACTTTAATTTTGGTATTGGATCCAAACTTGCATGCTTATGAACAGCGATAGCAATACATTTCCATTAAAGAAATATAAAATAGGGGTGCACAATATGTCTGACCATAAATGACGATATTGGTATTGACTTATTTAAATTGTATTTTTTATTATCGTAATTCTCTAATTGGGCTGGTATTGGTAGCAAATCATTTTAGGGCATATTTTCCCCATTCAAACAGTATACTTTTTTTATGTAACAGTTTTTTTTTTATATATTGTCCATTAAAATAAAGCATAACAATTCTAGATTGAGATTTCATTGTTAAAACTGTCTTTTCAAAACAACATAAGAATATAGATTTATAAAACAAGTCAACATTCAGTCTAACATTGAGAAAAAATTTAATTTTTCCCCCGAAAGCAGACGTATCAGTAAAGCTTTATACTATTAGTGACCATATCAGTTATCTGCCACAAAATTAATCAATATTCATCCATTAAAAATAATTATCAACTATCCGTATTGGATAATATCAGTGCATCCCTTTTATCTTATGAATTTAATTCATCTAAATCATCCAAATGCAATGGAGCACTTGTTTGTTGTTTGTTTCAGTATTTCAGTGGTACTGGCTGACCTGCCTACATTAGCTGTCTTTAAAGTGGCTCTTTTCATCAAGCCAGTGTCTTCCACACAGAATCAGGCTTCAGCTTTAACAGGAAACACTCATGACTGACAGTTGCTCCCCAAGTTCCCATGGATACTATTGTGACCTCATTGATAACACTACTCCCTCCATTCACTGCCTACTTAAAGAACTGGTTCAGAGGTCAGCCATCCAGAGACCAGGGGTTTCCATGGCAATGTGGCCCATTTAGGGACAGCAACAGAGACAACGTTTTGCATTCACCAACCATCCAGTAAAGAGAAATGTTGCAGATGAAAAAGAACTACCTTTGGGAGATACCTTCAGATTCTAAAAATGAATTCAGTGTAGATTAAAACCAACTGTATAGACTAAATATAAAAGGTACAAAGACTTCCTTCAATGAGAAATATACTTCAAAATATTCAAATGCATTTATGTTTTCAACAGAAATGCACAAATCATTAAGAATAAGAGAGTTATTGTGGTGCAAGTCAAAACAGTAGGTCAAAATATAACCCAAATAATAATTACGACCACAAGAAAGTAATAAACCGTCTGTTAGGAGTTCTGTTTTTATGCAAAGGTGAAATGCAGACACGTCAATTACAAGTCATTTATACAGTTTCCAGTATTTCGGTATCTGGTTACACTGAACTCTGAAGTCTAAACTATACCCAGGTTTTCGATGAACAGCCTTGGCTTGTTAACCCACGAGCAGCCAAGAGGGGTAACAAAGACTTGCTTTAACCCAAAAAGTGCCTATTCTATCTGCAATACATTGGAAAACGTAAAAAACAAAACAAAACAATAAACAGCATTTTGCAATAGTATAATCTGTTTCACCAAAAAAACATGTTTAAGGATTTGCATTCTTGGCCATATGACAAATAAAAAGCTGAAGGGAAACATGTTTATTCCAACAAACGTTTGAGGGCCCAATTACAACTGTCTTAAAGACAGTTGAAGATAAATACAGAAACCGTCTGAACCTCCTTTTCTCAAATGCGGAGTGCATAATGAAGACAAAGAGCTTATTGTGCTCACTCTGTAAACTACCCCTCCCTCCCTCCCTCCAGCAAACACACTAACTCAAACTTCACCCCTTCCCTAACATGCTCCTCCCACAAAAAAAACAACTGCCATCAATAGAGCAAATACAAAAAATCATGTCAACCGATTTAGATTACACTGCAGAACTTTAGCTCATTAAAAGGCAGATTTGCTGACAAGCCACTCTCCATATTGAGTCCTAAATCAAGGCACAACAAATAAACAGGCTTATTTTTTATAACCTTTTAACTGCAAAATATATACTCGAGTCGACACAGAGATGCCTAGGGGAGATTGCATTTCGAAGCAGAGGAAATCACATTAAAAACATTTGACAGTTAAATGCAGGAGAGAAAATAGTGCAGTATTCTGCAAAATTGCGTTAAATTACTACATGTTATCTGATTTAGGATATCATCAATCTTTAGACCATTTACAAATGTTCCTTATTGTGCAATGACAGTCTGGGGTGAGAGGGAGGAGGGGTACTGGACACATTACTCAACGTACCTGCGACATATAGATCGCAACGACAAGCGATAGCTCTGTACTGCCTAATTTTTTAAATCTTTGTGCCTCGTCAAACCAATTCCCTCCTGCAAACAATTAGTGCTGGACCACGTACCACTGGAGTGTGTGTGTACATGCACGTGTGTGTGCGCGCCTGGAAGTGCAGGAAGCAAAGCAGAGAAAGACAGAGAGAGAAAGGGGGGAGGGGGGGGAGCGAGAAAGAGAGTGTGGAGAGGGGAAAAGGGCTTGGAGTGCAATTATATTGGGAATTTATGGCCTGAGAAACAATTTATAAATCACAGTGCATGGGCTAACACAATCCAGATTTCACTGCTTGCAGCTGTAACTGGCTCTAAAGTACACACAGCGTGTTTGTGCGGTTTTCACAAGGTTGGGTCTAGGAACCGGGAGGCTGGGGGTCGGGGGAGGGGGGAGAGCACAATCGACATTGGCCGTGACAAACTGTGGGAGTCTTTCATGGAGGGCAAGATGCAGTGCTAGCAATTGTTTACAACTGCAGACGAAAAGTATAAAATCTAAACAACTGGCGCCTGGGCCTCAAATTAAAAACATACATATTGTTATAAACGGGCTTGACACCAAATGGAGTATACTGTAAGTTTTGCATTGTTGATGAATGTCATCAACCAAGGGGACTTAACCTTTGTATAGGTGAAGACTTTTGATAAGAAAGAAAAAACTAAAGTATGAATCTTGGTTGACGACAACGTCAGCATAGTTAGGGGACATACTGTAAGTATTGGAAAAGTGACAACTTTTGACGAGTTCATAAGAAACCCAAAATGCACAACATCTTCGAAAGTAGAGGACGTAACTGTCCTGACTTCTTCAGCAAAGTTAGGAGATGTAACCTATAAAATGGTGACTATACTTAGACAAATCTATAGTAATCGCAAAATGGAGTACACGTTTTAGTTGATGACAACAGTCAACAAAGATGGGGGATGTAGCCGTTGGAAAGGTTGACAACATACAACAAGTTTATAAGAAATCCAAAATGAGTTTTGTTTGATGAGAATGTCAGCGAAATTAGGAGACATAACAGTGAATACATAACGGAAGAGAATACTTTTGACAAGTGTGTAAGTAACCCAAAATGGTGTCTTCTTTTTATATTAACATCAACAAACGTAGGGAACATAACTGTCGGGAAAGTGACTGCTTTTAAGTACTTTTTTTATAAGAAACCCAAAACAGAGAACAACATCAACGAAAGTAGGGGGTGTAACTATCGTGACTACTTTAGATGAGACGATGTCAGCAAAGTTAAGATATGTAACCTTTGAAATGGTGACTACCTTTGACAAATTTATAAGAGTCACAAAATAATGTAAAGGTTTTAGTTGATGGCAGTCAACAGAGATAGGGGACATAGCCGTTGGTTGGAAAGGTGACAATTTTCAACAAGTTTATAATAAATCCAAAATGAGTTTTGTTTGATGACAATGTCAGCGAATTTAGGGGACATAACACTTGGAAAAGTGACAACTTTTGACAATATATAAATTTATAAGAAACCCAAAATGGAGTCTTTTTTTATATTAACATCAACAAAAGAAGGGAACATAACTGTTGGGAAAGTGACTACTTTAGATGAGACAACATCAGCAAAGTTAGGGGACATCAGTGTTGGAAAAGTTATTTTTTTTTAATGATTTTATAAGAAACCCCAAACGGAGAACGTTTTTTTGTTTTAGGTAGTTTTAGTCTTGACGAAAATGTCAATATTTCATCATTCATATTCATTCATTTTAGTCAACGAAAATAACATCTTTTAGATGATGATGATGATGTGAAAAATGGAAAAGAACAAACTTTAATAAAATATTTAGACATTTAGAATAAAACTATAAACATATCAAACATATAAATAGCCTACACTGTCCTTGTGAAAAACCTGAGCTCCTAAAATAATAATAAATAGACTGAAGTAATTGCTACCTTTTAGAAGCTAGCCTACTGTATTCTAAATTCTTCAGAGTTTAGAGACTTTAATTTTCCGTAAAAGGATATTACATTGCGTGAAGCGGGTTTCTTAGAAAACAGTGCATTCACAAGCAAGTTATGCAACGCAAATTACACATATTCTGACTAGTGCGTAATTTAGTTAAAGCTTGTTGGCTTCATTATGGAAATGTAAGTTGTTATATTCCATATATACTGTACGTATTTTGTGAATATACTGTATTGATAAATCTCATGTATAAATAGGATGTGTTTAAATGAGGTAACAACCCTGTTTTGAAGCGTTTCATTTTGCCGGTGCTAAGCACGTTATTGGATTATTGACTTCAAAATACAGACATATCTAAAGGTTTCTTCTTCTGTTTATTTCTTGCACATTTAATATTATCTAGTCATATTTTCGTCAACAGTATACTTTAATAAAATGGTTTAAGTATCGTCATGATGTGTCTTTTTTGTCTCATCTTCATTAGCTTAAACAAAATTTAAAAAACCTTCACCATCGAACATTTCCTTCAGTGGTTCTGTTGATGAGAACAAGTGGAGAAGTGTATAATCATTTGCTAAGACAAATTTATTAGGGGGCATTTATATTAGACGTGTTCTTGTATTAAACACGGCTAGAGTTGAAGTCAAGTGTATCTAAACTTCTAGGTTGAAGTCATTACACAAACACATTTTTTAAACACTCCACAGATTTGATATAAGCAAACTATTGTATGGCAAATTGTTTAGAACATGCCAGGAAGTTAAAGCTCAGTTGCAAAAGGGACAAATTTTCAGCAACTTATTGTCAGAAGCTTGTGGAAGGCTACCCAAAACGTTTGACCCAAGTTAAACGATTTAAAGTCATTGCTACAAATGCTAACAAAGTGTATGTAAACTTCTGACACTGGGAATGTGATGAAAGAAATAAAAGCTGAAATAAATCATTCTCTCTACTATTATTCTGAAATTTCCCATTCTTAAAATAAAGCAGTGATCTTAACTGACCCAATGTTTTCTACGATTAAATGTCAGGAATTGTGAAAAACGGATTTTAAATGTATTTGGCTAAGGTGTATGTAAACATCTGACTTCAACTCTTGATGGAGCGCAATGGAATGGAACATAATAGGCGTCTTGAGAACAGTTTTTCAAAGTTGGATTATTTCAAACTTGAAAAGTCATTGTAAAAATGCAATGCCTGTCGCGGTAATTCAAAAATCATCAATAATGTGACCCATCCCTACTGGCAATGTGACAACCTTTGACATTGCAAAAGTGTCAAAAATGTATATACTTTATAAAATAGAAATACCACCCCCCCTCCCCAGAAAAACCCTGTCATGTTAAATCCATCACAATGAGGTACTCATTTGGAGAAATGAGGAGAGCTCTGGGGGTTTTCACAAGCCCTGAACTGCGCCTCTGGGTCCAACTGAAGCTGTGCATGGGGAGGGGCATCTCATGCCCTCACCGACAAGACCCAGCTGGATAAGACATACACTCTCACGTACTAACAAAACAGAAGCATGCACACAAAAGCTTGTGGCCCAATTTGAACATGTCATGTGACAATAGAACTGCTCACAACCTTGCGATCAGGGCTGTAGAGTCGTAGTACTGTGGTGGACCCCCCCAATGCCACACAATGTGCATTCCCTTCAAATCACACGGCTGCTCTTTTGTGTCAGCGGTTATGTCACTTCCACTCCACCAATCTAAATGTGCTAGACTGTGGTGGCCAATGATTGTCTGCAGCCAAAGAACTGGAGCAAGGTTCTTTTTGTTTTTGTTCTTCTTTTCTAATTAATCATCACGCCATGGAGCATCGTTTTTGAGAGAACGCGAGCAGCAGGGTGTGTGCGAGGCAGGGGAGACTGGCCTCCACTGTTTATAGGCTACAAGTTGTCTGACAGATCCTAAAGGAGAGTTTCAAAAGCCAAGAGAGGGGACAGGGGCCAGCCCTGGAGCGCGACGACAACCCCCCTGTTGGAATCTGGGAACTTTGGTGCCCACTCAACTGTGAGTCACGTCAACAGGCTGTGAATCTTGACCTCTGACCCCAAACTGAAACAATGTGAAGATGTATCTCACTGTCAAACCCATAGAAAAATGACACATTTTCATTTAGTGGCCTATATACGGCAATAAACTTATAATACAATCAAGGCTGTAACTGCCATAAACATTGAAGGTGTGTTT
The DNA here is from genome assembly GCF_025860055.1 of Xyrauchen texanus. Lineage (NCBI taxonomy): Eukaryota > Metazoa > Chordata > Actinopteri > Cypriniformes > Catostomidae > Xyrauchen > Xyrauchen texanus. Next base: position 6,423,577 of record NC_068319.1, on the reverse strand, counting down.
GCTTCGAATATTCAGATTGATGGTCAATCAATATGGGTTTTATAATTACCAATTCTTATACATTTACTTAGCCCCCCCCAATCCTGAATATTCGGTTAACCTTGTCCACAATACCCCACTGCACAACAGTGTGAAAAAATTCCCAGACGAACAACAAATCCAGCATTTTGACAACCATAAGCCTGGCCAAATGAATGCCAATTCTGGCTTTAAACATCTCCGAGACATTTGTCAACCGTCTACTCTATTTGCATGACATTTCTTGAATTCAACATTGAATGCATGCATTTGGAATTGCTGATGTCTTAGGGATTACGACTGTGCCGGTGCAAAGTGAAGTGTTTTGTGGATCTACCGTGTAGCTCTCAGTCGCCATCCTCTAGGCCTTTGTTCAGCTTTTCAGAGCCATAGTGAACAACTGAAAGGCCTCTATTCATAAAAGCTCCCATACACTCCCTGCTGCCTCGGCCAAGAGTCACTATAGAACATCCCTCATTTCACACGAGAATCGGAGCTTGCCTTCCCACCCCCAAGCCCCTGCCCACAAAGAGCTTCTCCACCAATGACTCCTTCAGACGGAGAAAGGCGAATACATACTGAAGCAGTGCAAAGCTTACCAGAGACAGCATCACAAAAATACAAAATACTCACTGCTAATGCTAACGCCCATCAGTGTTTGGACAGTGTTGTTAGGACTTGATTGTTGTTTTAAAGATTTTGAATTTGGGTCAATGACGTAATGCTCATTTTTCTGTCTGGATCTATTAATCATGTTTCCCCTATATGCATTTTGCAGCGGTGCTGTAGAGATCTCACATGGTTAATATTCTTGACGAAACATAACACTTGCCAGCCCCAGTCAGCTGTGCGCTTTCTACACTTCGAAAGGGACCCACCACACACAGACACACAAATACACGCACTTGCTCAGTGACATCACCACATAACTACACATGTCAAACCTGCTTCATTTGAAGTGGCCCGATAGCTAATTTTTGAAACTTAGGATTTACTATTTTAAATGCGGCTGTCAACCCGTGAGATGCGTGGCGGGGATTGCGAAACCCGTTTGAATGCTGTACAGAATTTTCTGTTGCACAACTCTTATGTATCGGTGATGAAAGTAGATTAAATCAAACAGCCCCCACATTCTAAATGGTACAGACAAAGAAAACAGGAGAAATCACAAATTAGAAGGCTTTTCAATTCTCAGATCACACCGCTTATAAAACTTACCATGGATTTACTGCAGTAACACTAACTGTACTGTATTATCTATGGTAGTTGTGGCAGAAAAACTTTCTAAATGTCAAAAGATTACATAGTTCTTTATATAGAAACCATAGTTACTAACCATGGTAGTGAGAAGCCATGCATGGTTCTACCTATGGTAACCATAACTATTACAAATATCATTGTTAAAACTATGGATTTTATGGAAGAACTATGGTGCATTTTCATAATTATGGGCCAAGCAATCAGTTTACCATCTGTGTAAAATCTGTACTCTTGTAATTCGTTCAAATTGTAGGAAAATGTAAGCTGTTTTCTTTGCCTTCAGAAATTCCAAGAGATGATTGTAGTTTTATCAGTAGGAGCCTGATGAAAGAAATATGTAAAAAAAAAAAACTCTAAATCAATGCTGTACTGTCAAATGTGCATTTCAGTGCACATAACATGTGATATTATTTGCATGGGTGCTACCAAAGCAGGTGCTGGTGCCACATTTTCAGAGGGCCCATTGAGGGCACAAATAAACCCTGATGTGGCCAAGGCTGAAATTGAGTTTATCACCCCTGTATTAATCTATTCTTTGACCAACACACGTTAATACTGATCCTGATTTGCAGGCTTGTGGACATGCGCAAAACAGCACTGCTGCTGAAAGAAATCCTAGGGGAAACACTGTATTAAGTTATTTAAAAATACATTAAAATCCAATTCAAACAAAACTATTACTTGAATACACATCTGCTATTATGATCATGTTTCAATGTCCCTTGACAAAGCCATTTTAATATTTTTTCTGCCACTTAAGTTTAAAAATGTCGTGTAGTGTAACCATCCTGAGACAGTAAAAAAAGTCTCATTAAGAGCTACAATTAATGAAAAAACAAATGGTGGCATGATTAGTCCATAATTATTTATTATTATTACTTCTTAAAAAAAGAAGCAGAAAAACAATTTTACTTTAAACTATTATTAATATTTAAAGGGTAACTAAACCCTAAACCAACTTTTTTTTAGTTAATGATCTGTAAGCATGGGGCTTTATTAGCACTGGTCATTGATTCAAGTAATTTTTTTGACATTTGTGTATAAAGTGTTTTAATTCTACAATATATGGTGTAAAAACGTCTGAGTGCTGCCCTCTTCAGGTTGAACAGTGGCTACTGCAGTTGAATTTTCCTATTGGCTGTTGCGGTACTTCGTGACGTAAGCGGTGACAGCTGACGTAAGCAGGTTCCAGCTCACCACGCCAGATTCATGTACATGTCGTCTTGCGACCGTGTGAGGAATAATAATAACATAGAGTCTGACAGCAGCTGTCAATTAATCCGTCACTACGAGTCTCAGGCCCCCCCCCCCCACTCAGTTCGTTCCCTCTATCCCCGCCGGGGTCTGCCCACTTTTCCTGCATTTTCAAATATTTCTAGTGGGTGGAGTCAGACTCTGAGCAGGTGTTTAGTTACCCTTTAAAATAAATCTAAGTCAGATGGTTAACCAACATGTTGGTTGGTATTTTGCTGTCATGTGACAACAACAAAAAACAGAGTATCCCTTTAGAACCTCAAGACTGTGTGATTTGACACTTTTATGAAAAGGCACATTTTTCTCAGGTCATATGGAGTAACCCTAAGAAACCTTGATATTCTTGACAAAAAATATATATATTTTTTTTTTACCTTAAAAAATATATTTAAATATGTGCAAGATTTTATTACCTTTTACTTGGTTACAGCACATGAGATTTTTAGAGTTATTAAATACTTTTTTTTTTTTGGTAGAAAATGCTAATCAAGGTTTTTCAAAAATGTATTCAACCAAATTGCACACAAAGGTTAGCCTCCATTTCTACAAATTTTAAAAGTGTGTTTTAAACTACATATCTAATTTTTATCACCTCAGACAACCTTATTTGTCAACCAGGATCAACAACAATTCACAACTATGGGTTACTTCTCAGAAATCGCAATATCGCGAACAACCAGTCAACACGAAAAAAGAGCTAAAAGCACATCTCGCTTTATGAGAAATTCCTGTTTATATCAGATCTCTACATGACATGAAGGCAACAACAGGGCCATGTGAGACCATGAAGGGTTGCGATGAGATAACGCGTTATCGCAGCATTCATGTGCTCCAACAAACCCAACAGGACACACACTTACACACACTTCTGGCTGCATGCCCACTTTCTCACCCACCTGGCACCCTCATTCCCCGACAGCTCGCCTAATTTTTTCCCATAACGCTATACCCCTAACTGCCCCCCTCTTCACCCGCCCAAGCCCCCATCCCCCTCCCGAGGCCCCAGGAAGCTCTGACTGCGAGGTAATAACTGAAAACAGCTGTTAAAAATACCAGACTGATGAAGCTTGAAGCCCCCCAACCCCTTAAACTTTATCCCCGGCACAATCAAGTTTTATTAGCATGGAGTGATGCATGAAGTCAGTACGCAGCTCTGAGCGAGAACTCGCTGTTTTCTGAGAAGGGAGGGAGGGGGGAACCACATTCACTGCAGGACATACAACTGAACATGAAGTGCGTATTGATGAGTGCTAAAGACTGCCAGCTCAATCTTCTCAATGGAGAATGAGGTCAGCAGCTTACACGCACTCACCAGACCAACATAGAAACTTAAGTAAGGCTCCAGTCCATTCTGCCTAGAGTTGGGTTGCACAATTAATCAAATAAACAATTGAGATTACAAATATAGCTGCCAAAATTACCAATCATGAAAAGTGTCAATTATACTGTAGCAGTCCATGTAGAGTAGATCTACTTGTGTCGCATTTTGATTTAATGTGTTTTTGCAGCATTTGAGTAGCTGGCAAATTATTGGCAAACAGTGTTTCCACTGCAGCCAATGACTGCCTGTCTGTCTACATAACAACAACTAGAAAATCTATATATCAGCTGCATTATTACATCTGCGATAACAAAGTTCAGATGTTTTACGAAACACAGCTATGGTTCAGTTACAACAAAAACACAAACTGATTATAACCACAGTGACTTGCTTTCTACACCACCCTAGTAAACACCAGGTCATGTGAAGGTAATTGGCCAAAGAGATAAAGCAAACATTGATATACAGCACATTTTGAATGATTCCATGCGACCGGCGCAGGACGTGATATGATCAACAGGAAAGAGATCTGTGCTATGACTCTGGCCTTGGGAATAGCTCTCTACATTCTTTTATCTACTTCCTGTTGCAATTCTTCAGTCCTTGCAGTTCACCCTCAGATACAAATGAATATAAACTCAAACCAACGTTGGTTGATGTCTGCAAATTAGGTCTTTTTAGAGACATGCAAAACTACATATTCTCAAAACAAACTAGGCAATGGGTTGACTGAATAAATTGAAGGTGATGACATTAAAAGCAAAACTTTTCTTAGAGGGTTTTATCATGCAAACTGTCTACCAGCTAAAGCACAGAAAATGAAAGCACCATCACAGAACATCAAAAGGAAAAATATGTCAGAAAAAAAGAATTCTGGGCTTTTCAACTCCAGTTAAGAGTTTAATTCCTACCATAATCAAACACACTTGCCTGTATTGTTCAAGTAAATCCCAAAGACCATTATCTTGTTGAGATGTGTTTGATTAGGTTCAGGGCTAAACTCTGAAGGACAGTGACCCTCCAGGACCGGAGTTGAATAGCCCTGGACAAGTCTGTTGTTGGACAAGAAGTCAACTAGTCACCCATGCCTTGTCTGAAAAATCTGCCTTTACAATGAACATCTTGGACAAATAAAGACAGAAGCCAAGTTCGTGTGGAAAACCAGAAGGAAAATAATGTTTGGGAAGCTTTTCGCTTGACATTTCAGAGTTTTTATTTATTTATTTTTTTCATTAAGGAACTTTCTGGTTTTAATCTCACTGAATAATAGGTTAACAGTGAGGGTCTATGGTGGAACACCTCCAATGACATAAACATTTTTAAATATTGGGTACATAATTACCGTATAAAGGATTAAAGACATTAAAAGGGCAAAAAGAGAATTGGTTTATGTCTATGATATTCCTGGCCTGCTAACAAGACTGCATTCATAGCACAAACATCTATAACAGAGCAGAGTAAGACAGGGCAATTTCAAAATGAATTTGGTTTGTTTAGTTCATCCTTACAGAAGAAAGAATTCATCCTTCCCCATAACACATTAACTCAGGATAAAATTGCAAAACTGTTTATTCGGTTATTTGTGCAAACATTCGTACACCAGTTTTAAGGTTTCCTGAACAGTCTTGCACTATAGGAATGTTGCCTTAACTTCAAGGCCTGGACAATGTCCCCTCTGTAGCTCAAGATGGGGAGGTGGGACGGGGTGGGGGCGCCTGGCTTCTCTCCATCTACCCCCCACCCCATCTCTGAGTGCTGAGTGTGTGGAAAAGGATTGGGCTGTTGACAGGGCCGCTCTCCTGAGCACTGTTTGTTTATGTAAAAAGAGGCCCTCTCGTATGCAGGACAATTCCTCTGTTTACTTTATATTGTCTCATAGGTCTTAAAATACCATAGTAGAGGAGAGAGATAAAGAGTGGAAGAAAGACGAATAGGAAGAAAATGCCAGTCAAAAAAGGGTGGACGTGCTCAGACAGCACAGCTATGTGATCGAGGGCTTGTCACTTACTCCATAGTGCAACTTTGTCCAATAAGAGCACTTAAGATTAATTAATATCGCTGGTCAGTGTGGCATGACCCCCACCAAAGTGGATTCACAAACATGAAGAGTTTCCGTTACAAAGTTTTTGTATAAGTTAGTTCAAATATTCGTCATTTGTGGTATTTACGAACATCTGGTTAGAGGCTAGTTTTTGCTGCTAGGTCAGCCTGACATGCTACTGTGCTAGGCTAAGAAAAGTGTTTTAAAATAGATGTATTAAAACGTCATAGAGTATTTTTTTATATTCAAATATTTTCTCCAAGCACAGCTTAATATGTAGAGGCAACCATGAGTAAGCCAATTGTAGATTTATTTCTCAGGAAAGCGTAAACTCTGCAGCTATGTGGCTATCAAACATTGCATCTTGACTGGCCTGTCACAACCACATTGGCAAAATCAGTGGTGAGAGTTTTAGGGTGGAACCATCTGCTTGCAGACCAATGGCAGATGGGGGAGTGTACAGGAAACCTGTATGAAAACAATAATTTTTGCAATTCCACTAATTGCACTATTTTTGCACGTGTGGCTAATGCTGCAAAAATTACACACTCCACCCTTAACATCTAACAAAGAAATTGCATATGCCCACATCAAATTTACAAAACATATCTATCACACCAGGGGAACAGAGCAAGAAAATCTAACAAGATTAGTTTGACCAAGCTAACAAAAATATATTGACTAATCCACACAAGGACACAATGGATTTTTTCCCAGACTAAAGGGTGTTTACACTCACTAGAAGATAATTAAATAAATTGAGATTACATTGTTAAATAAGAGAAGTGAGAATGACCAAACAAAAGTGCTAAATTAGCATTAGCTAAAAGAGGACACTGTGGAGAATTTAACAACTCACAACTTCAACCGAAGTCAAACCATGTTAAAGCCAAGTAACTTGGTTAACAGCTTGATAATATATATACACAAAAGTTCCTTTACTCACTAGATAGAGTAGCTAACACAAACATCTCAACAAGAGTAGCCTTTTTGTGTTTTTCCATTGTACAAACTAAAACAAAAAAAGCTGGAAATTCTCCGGATAGCAGGTTGTATTTACGTTCTTAATTCAGTGCCAACAGTTACTGTAAACAGATTTCTGCTTTGGTTCAGCAACATTTAAAAAAAAAAAAAAAAATCCCTCATAGACTAAGTGGCGCTTCACAAACTTTTGTACAACTATACACAACCTTGCTATTGTAAACTAAGGAAGATTCAGTTTAATCAGTTGCCTTCAGGCTTATAAACACACACACAGACTGGCAGACCAGAAGTCAGATGTTATTATCCACCTTATCTACTAGAATCACAAGTCACTCTTTGTTAAACCTCTGTTAAAAGTAACCTTAGTCAAACCACTCATGCGATGGCAGCCATTCTCTGTGTATAATGCTATTTGACGAGTTGAAAAAACCATTGTGGTGCAAACAAGCAAACCTAATACCACATCTAATATCCATGTGTATGACCTACAGATTCATGCATTCTCACGAGTTAGCAGCACAATGGACACAATGAAGAAATGTTTATTGCCAAAGGCCTGCTGAAATTTTTCTACAATGACATGTTGACCTACGTTCACACGCCTCATCACGTACACATTGTCACAGTGGCTTTATTGAGCAACAGGCAAACAAGGCAAAAAACACATGGCTCCTTCCCTAGATATCCTTCAATGGAGCTAAATGGAGTAAAGCAAACATATGCAGCAATTTGGCTCTGATTCACACACAACTCTGTGGGGGCTTGCTGCTCAGGTAGCCAAACTGCCCCCCTAGGTGAAGATGTCATTAAGATAATGGGCATCCAGTGGAGACCCTCAACAGGGCCGTCAAGCACTAACTAATGATAACAATTGTTGCCTAACAGCTATCTAATTGAAAAGTAGTTTCACTGATGGGGAAGAACATTTTGAGAGTAGGATAATTCTAGAGTGGTTCCACAATCTACGAAAATGAATCAAAGTTCTTCATGACATAAACCCAATAAAACATCTCACAATCTAAACCTTCCTGCTTTTGATATCAGTGATTCATTTTGCACACAGTCATAAATTCAACCATCTAACTCAGCAACACTGTATAACACAGGCCTGTTGCGATTATTAAATAACCATCTGATCATGGTTATTTGAGACAACTGTGATCATTGGGGATTCAAATTCCAATCACATTTTAACGCCCAAATAAGTTCATTTTTAAGCAAAGATACTGTATAAATGCCATGAACGGCGCATATGCGTGTCTTTTAGTTGAGTCTAAGCATCACTGAACCGCAACGCGGAAATCAATAAGCTCCTGTCCTGAAGAGCGCATGAAGCGATCTGATCCGCATGCAGTCAGCAGAGGCTGGCACCAAACTCCCACGAAAATTTCAACGATTGTGAAATGGCAAATGTTCCTTATTCATACACGCAGTGTCAAAGAGGAGATGCAAGCTTACTCTATTATTGTGGATTGGTAAAATGATAAAACAAAATCTCAAAGGCTTTGCATCATGAGAAATAAGGGATCATGGGTTTAATCAGAGCATTAAAATAACGTGTGAAAGTGAAGAAATTAGGAAATAAATAGTTTACTATTGCATAATGTAATGCAAATGCAAAAAAGTATAAATATAAAATTGACTAAAACTAAAGTTGGCCAAAAAGAGAGACATATTTATAAGTATTTAGAAATATTTTGAAATTTAAAACATAATTTTTGATTTTTTAAAGACTTAAAAGGAAATCATAGTTTATTCATAATTTATTGTTCGATTTCTACATTTGAAGTTAAATATGTAAAAATGACTTCTTAAGGTGTATGAAGCACACATTCAGAAAATAAGTACACCTTAAAAAATATGACAATTGATCGTGAGAGCCCTTAGCGAGACAATTAAATGTCATAATCACAATTATTTGTTTGACAATTAATCATCAGCCAAATTTCATAATCGTGACAGCCCTAATCACACAACAACAAAGGAGGTAAAGAAACATTCCTGACACCAAAAGCTGGATGAATCCTATCTGCCTGGGCTTGCCTCCAGTTGTGATAATACAAAATTAATAGAGCAGGCATCTCTCAAGGGTTGCGCTGCGAAAAGTCAATTTCCATGCCATTGGGGGTGGCATACACATAAAGACTCCTTTTGTCCATGGGTGAGCCAGAGTAAATGACTTATTGTTTAATGCAAAGCATTAGAATAGCCTCCTAATACATGTATGTTCAAGACTCAACAAGTGGGAACGGGAAACTATGGCAATCCTTTGAAACCCACATCTTTTACAGAGTTGAAGTGAGCAAGACACTTGTGGAGCTCAAGAAAAGGCCTCTAATAGTAAAAATTCATTACGTGTAAACAAAGGAACTGCTTGGCCCTTCAGAGGCCTCTTGAAGGGAATATGGCGCACTGGATTGCAACTTTTTAGCGCGTGGCCTGATACAATGCAACAGTGGCATAAGTATACGGTGCATTGTGACGTCATAAAGGCGATAATTGGCGCATAAAATGAAATGTCACGTACCGTTCGTGTGCTGGGAGATAGAGAGCCGTTGGAGAGGTATGGATTAGTGAGATCTGGGATCATAAGAAACGGATAACCAGCATAAGGGTGTCCCTTGAAAAAGGCTCCGTCTTGCTGTCGCCTCAGAGCTTTGGGGACAAGAAGACGACAGTGAATGAATAAATTATTATTGTACATTCATTAATGTGCATTGGAATGAGTCTAGAACCTAAAATATAGGGGTTTATACCTTCTGCAAAGTACTCTCGTTGTTTCTCGTAACTTTCTAGTTCGAGTCTGGCTTGGGAACGCCTGTCTGTTGGCTTGCATTAAGAAAATATAGGATCACAGTTTAGATTTACCACTCAAAATACACTTATTATATGCATGCATTAGAAGCCAAATGCACTAAAATCCCAGCCAAAAAAAAAAAAGAACGTTCCCCTAACGTTAGTGTATGGTTCCCATTTGGATATTTGTTTGGAAACCAGTCCCTAACGTTTCAGGAACGTTCTTTTAGGGGGGGTTTATAACCATAAACTAGTACAGAACTATTAGCCGTACTTCGGAGTCAGATGAACTGCTGTTGTTCTCCGATTCGTTCACTAAAGAAGACTTCACTTCGTCCAGATCTCTCTCCGACGACACGTTCGCCGATATTTTGTCCTCTTGCTCGCCTTCATCTTTGAAGGAAATTAGTTCATCATTAGCTCCCAGGTCATCACCACCTCCTCCGTTTAACTGAGGCATTTTGTCCCGAAAATAGCACCACAAAAGTCTGTTTAAAAAAACCGAAACGGAGGAAACTTTCTTCCGTCTGCAAGCGCTGCTGTAATCCGCACTCACCCCCAAATCTTACAAACGTGACTGTGCCGATGTTACAAAAAACAAGAGATTCCCAGTTGTCCCATGATCAGATCAGAAAACCAGATTGCGTTTTTTCGGCGCAGCACTTTTGCGCTCCGTGTGCGCACACCCTAAAATAAACCTCCCCAAACAGTCCACGGGAATCATTTGATATCCATTCGTGTGTTCGGATTCGTCTGTTACTCTTGCAACCAACCAGAGTTTGACAAAACAAAGGTGCGGATACAAAGTTTCAGTCTGTCCTGTTACTTCAGAGTTGTTCTCTTCCAAACGCTCAGATCTCTCCGTGTCAGGCGCTGCAGTGTGTCTGTTCCATGCTTATATAAGTTTACTATTGTAGTTCTAAGTAAATATTTATAATTCTGCTCCGATGATGGACTACGAATGTGGATAAAAACATTTGTATCCCTGGATGATAGAAGTGGAGTGGGGTAAAAGGAAGGAACACCCTCATCAGAATGAAGGAGGAGGAGTTTGAGATGTAAACCGACACTCCATCCACAGCTACAAACCCCTTAAAGGAACAGTCGAACACTTTTGAATGAGCGTTCATAAGAATGAGGCTCATTACAATAAAAGCAACCACACAACAATAGTAACAAAACACTATTATCAACAAATAATTCTACAATATTTATCTCTACGTATGTATATACAGGGGTGATTCTCACAAAACCTGTCATGACAGTGTAACTAATCATATTTATCCCCAAATTAATAATAATAAAAAATTAAACTATAAAGAAAATGAAGCCAATATTTAGGACTATTAAGATTTTCCTTGCGTTGTGACATTATTTTGGGACACTTAAAGGGATAGTTCAACAAAAATGAAAATTCACTCATCATTTACTCACGTTCATGCCATCCCAGATGTGAATGACTTTCTTCTGATGAACACAAAAGAAGATGTTTAGAAAAATATTTCAGCTCTTTTGGTCCATACAATGCAAGTGAATGGTGGCCAGAACTTTGAAGCTCCAAAAATCACATAAAGTCAGCATAAAAGTAATACATACGACTCCAGTGGTTTAATATATGTGTTCTGAAGCGATACAAACACGTTGGGTTTGTAACAGATCAATATTTTATTCCTTTTTTGTTATAAATCTCCACTTTCACTTTCAGACTGTGAAAGTGAATGTGGATATTTATAGTAAAAAAGGACTTAAACTATATTACAGTAAAATTATGCTGTTGTACAAGGATTTGTTCAATTAAAATCAGCAAAAGTGAAAGGTAGTAACAAGAGAGTACTACTATGATATATAACTACTTTACAATGTCAATTATATATCCTTTTTTCATGCTTCGGTAATGAAAATATCAAAATGACCTTTTTCCCCCCGTCATGTTTAATGAGAATTTGGGGGGTAAAATAATCATAACTCGTAATAATCTATCTATCTGTCTGTCTGTCAGTCTGTCTGTCTGTCGATCTATGGTTTATCTCTAATAATAATATGACAGAATATATCAAATAAATAAATTTTTTGACTTTTCACACTACAGTGATCAATCAGATTTCTCATACAGTAAAATTAAATATACTTCAATCATGAGCTATCAGCAACTCTCTTAAATATAGATGACTTAAATTCATATTTAAAATATGGATGTCCAGTCTGATTGTAATCATGCTCAGATCTTGCATGAACTCAAACTCAAAAGGTCACATAAGCCCATGTTTTGTTTTGCGCGGGTAGGCTTCAATAAGGGACTTTTTCCATGTTGACGGATAAATAGGGCAGGAGTGGTTGTTGAAAATACACAAAATATTGAACTTCACATTGCAACATACCTTTTTACAAAGCTTGATCTGATTTTTGACTTGTCACACTGCTTTGTACTGTCAGATCAAGTGGCCTTTAGATTTAATTTTTGTTTTATAGCTTTGTAGATATCTATTCCAGTGCTGTATGATTGATATGATTCTCCTTTAAACATTTTCTTTTGTTTAAGCATATAGTGCTGGCTTTGAAGAGAAATAAGGTTTTGAGGTCAAACCATGCATAATTTATTAAATTAATTAAACAGAATCTCAGCCAATTCAACCCAACCTACAGATTACCAGAAAATATACATAAAAGTCCTCAATAATTCTATAATTGGGCAATGTCCGGAATAACATATTGCCATACTACTCGACATAACTATTTCTGCACTATACAGTAGGCTTACTGTGCACACACAGAATGTATTTTTACCTAGACAAATTTGGAAAATACCCACATGACCACTACATTTGACCAAATGTGCAGTATGCAACCAGAGCAGACTGCATTGAATACTGTATACCACAATGCAAACTGTTTGACTCGACATTTCCATTGTGACAAATAAACCACAATCGGTATCAGCCATGCTTTTTAACATCTGTTTCTTGACCAAATTTTTTTTAGCAGACTGACAAAACATGTTTACACAATTGGAAAATTGGATTTAAAATGCAAAACAACCATTTTTGATGATAACTGGACACCTTTGTTGAATTAAATATCCATGTAATGAGGTCATGTGACAGCAATGTTGCATACTTTTGAAACCATTTGTTATTGGTCATATTGGCCTAAGAATTAGGAAAATGGTTCATCCATCTCCTGTCCATCCTTCTCTCAACCCACCTGTGGATTTTTGCCTCCCACATGTGGCTTTGAGAATATATTGTGAGCTACATTATTTGCATGTTTTCTCAGGTTGAACTCTATTAAGCCAAAAAATTTACTATTATAAACATTTTAATCTCTTGTGCTTTCTTTCCTCCTGCGGAGCCATAATTATTTTTGGCCCTAGCGCTCGTCTCTAGGGGCCACCGATACAGAGCAGCTCAAATAATCAGCACTGTGTCCATGTTTGTTATTTCCATCAACACAGATAGCCTTTTACATGTAGTGCATGGCCAAGTCAACCGCCTGTAAATCATTCAGCTTCAGTCCGATTGAAATGAGAGAGAGAGAGAGAGAGAGAGAGAGAGAGAGAAATGGGCAGAATGAATAATTCAAACGCTTATATATTAAATCATATGAGCAATGAATTATTGACATGTTGACATTGTGGTTATCAGCAACATGGGAATTTTACTCAATGTTTCCTCTCTGTTAGCCAAAGATAATTAACATATCTTGCAACATCACAGCTCTATGCACCTAACCCAAAAATTTGAATAGATTTGAAACCAAATAAATAAAACGATGGGGTTAATAAAAACGAGTATGATGAACAGGTGCATGTTAAAACGGTTTTACTCCTTACAGCCACATGAAGGAAGATTCTTGAACGAACTGGCAGAACTCCAGAATATAATATGCCAGCTCCCAAATACCCTCAGGCAACATGAGCTCTGATAAGCTGAACAAAAAAACAGACATAAATTATTTTGCGGGTCCCGCATGCATTTGTCATCACAATTTGGTCTATACCGTGAAAAGCTGTTTTGTATGAATTATTGCTATACTACCAGTCAAGTTTGGACACACCTACTAATAGAGTACTTTATTAATATTTTCCACATTTTAGAATAATAGGGAAGTCTTCAGAACTATAAAACAGCACAAATTGAAGTATGGGAATCATGTACCAATGACTACAAATTCTTTGGTAAAAAAAGCAGTACAAATATTTAGTTTTGTATGTAGTAAAATTTAAAATTTTACAATTCTAATTTAAAGCATTTAAAGGGATAGATCAACCAAAAATACAATTCGGCATAATTTACTCACCATAATATCGACCAAATGTATTTGACTGTCTCTCTTTCATGGAACACAAAAGATGAATTATGAAAGATGCAACAGTCACCATTTTCCTTCATTGCAACTTTTTTCCATACAATGAAAGTGAATGGTGACTGAGGCTGTCAGTTCTTAAATATTCTACATCTCTTTTAGAGGTCCAGCTGAAGAAAGAAAATGATACAGTGCATCCGGAAAGTATTCACAGCGCTTCACTTTTTCCACATTTTATGTTACAGCCTTATTCCAAAATGTATTAAATAATTATTTTCCTCAAAATTCTACAAACAATACCCCATAATGACAACGAGAAAGAAGTTTGTTTTAAATCTTTGCAAATTTATTAAAAATAAAAAACGAAATTGAGCTCAGGTGCATCCTGTTTCCACTGATCATCCTTGAAATGTTTCTACAACTTACATTTACATTTATACATTTATGCATTTGGCAGACACTTTTATCCAAAGCAACTTACAGTGCAATTATTACAGGGACAATCACCCCAGAACAACCTGGAGTTAAGTGCCTTGCTCAAGGACACAATGGTGGTGGCTGTGGGGTTTGAACCAGCAACCTTCTGATTAACAGCCCTGTGCTTTAGCCATTACACCACCACCACTCCAAAACTTGATATAACGTCCCACAGTTAAAAGTGCATGTCAGAGCACAAACCAAGCCATGAAGTCCAAGGAATTGTCTGTTAACCTCCAAGACAGGATTGTATCGAGGCACAGATGTGAGGAAGAATACAGAAAACTTTCTGCAGCATTGAAGGTCCCAATGATCACTGTGGCCTCCATCATCCTTAAATGGAAGAAGTTTGAAACCACCAGGACTCTTCATAGAGCTGGCCGCCCGGCCAAACAGAGCGATGGGGGAGAAGGACCTTAGTCAGGGAGGTGACCAAGAACCTGATGGTCACACTGACAGAGCTCCAGCATTTCTCTGTGGAGAGAGGAGAACCTTCCAGAAGAACAAACATCTCTGCAGCACTCCACCAATCAGGCCTGTATGGTAGAGTGGCCAGACGGAAGCCACTTCTCAGTAAAAGGCACATGACAGCCTGCATGGAGTTTGCCAAAAGGCACCTGAAGGACTCTCAGACCATGAGAAACAAAATTCTCTGGTCTAATGAAACAATGATTGAACTCATTGGCCTGAATGGCAATCGTCATGTCTGGAGGAAACCAGGCACTGCTCATCACCTGGCCAATACCATCCATGGTGGTGGCAGCATCATAATGTGGTGATGTTTTTCAGCGGCATGAACTGGGAGACTAGTCAGGAATGTGGGAAAGATGAATGCAGCAATGTACAGAGACATCCTTGATGAAAACCTGCTCCAGAACGCTCTGAACCTCAGACTGGGGTGAAGGTTCATCTTCCAACAGGACAACGACCCTAAGCACACAGCCAAGATAACAAAGGAGTGGCTACGGGACAACTCTGAATGTCCTTGAGTGGCCCAGCCAGAGCCCAGACTGGAACCTGATTAAACATCTCTGGAGAGATCTGAAAATGGCTGTGCACTGACGCTCCCCATCCAACCTGATGAGCTTGAGAGGACCTGCAAAGAAGAATGGGAGAAACTGTTAAAAAATAGGTGTGCCAAGCTTGTAGCATTATACACAAAAAGACTTGAGACTATAATTGGTGCCAAAGGTGCTTCAACAAAGTATTGAGCAAAGGCTGTGAATACTTATGTACATGTGATTTTTTTTTTTGTTTTTACTTTTTTTTTATTTTTATAAATTTGCAAAGATTTCAAACAAACTTCTTTCATGTTGTCATTCTGGGGTATTGTTAGTAGAATTGAGGAAAATAATGAATTTAATAAATTTTGGAATAAGGCTGTAACTTTCCGATGCACTGTATGGGTTTGGAACTTCATGAAAGTGAGTAAATTATATATCTATATATTTTTTATGTGTGGCTGTACTATCCCTTTAAGTGTTAAAGCATAATCTTTTAGCTCAAAATATTTTTAAGATCATGAATCTAAAATGCAGGAAATAGATTACACAATGAGCATCCTTCTAACAATATTCTCTGAACAATATAGTCGCGTGTTGTACAAAGAACTTCAAAGACAGTTGGCAAAAGGAGCAATGAGGTAACATCAATAACTTTTGATGTTCAAGGATGAGTGTATTAGTGCAAAGCAAGGAAGCACTTCATTTCAAGATCAAATATCCCATATTTCAATCAGGGTCAAGTCCCTTTTTCAAGAGAACCTGGACAGCCCCTTTATGCAGCAGCACCACGTTGCCTTCACTTTCATCATGTGTTGAAAGAGGAATACTCAGCTGCTGCACACTTAGAGTTAACCGTGGACGTCTTTTCACAACATCAAAGTGCGGAGAAAGGGGAAATGCATCCCCTTGATGAAGCCACATCTTCTCTCTCTGCTGAAAGTACAAAAAAAATAACACCTTGGCATTAATGGAGCCATCCTCTTTTCCTAAGCACTAAGAAGAAATAGGCTGGCAAAGATCTCCCCTGTAATCATATGAAATAAAGGGGATCTCTTCCTCATGCACATGAATATTGCATTATCTGCCATTTTCTCACATCCTACTCAAGATTTTGGTGCATTGACGTTGTAACACCATATGCCTGAATAAATATGTCTTTCTTTTTGTTTTGTCTTCAGAGCAAAATAAGCAATGATAGTCCAAATCAACAGTGTTTTAAAAAAGAAAAGGCAGAAAATTATTCTTGTTTTGTCAGGCGAAAAAAAAAGTTTCCCACCAGCAAACTGTTGACTGTTATATTCTGAATAATTCAAGAGCAAAATGAGGAACTCTGTCCTATTTTAAGACAATCTGAAACAAAGCTTTCCCTCATTCTGCACATGTGAAAGGTCAACCCGGGGTTCACCACTGATTTCTTCCGCTTTCATCTCGTGTGATCCGTGCTGGGAATATCTTCATGATGTCATTCTCAGACAATTCATTATATGTTCAAATCACATAAATCATTTTTTTTTTTTTTCAATTTCATGCGATATTACATATTACATATATATACCAAAAAAAAGAAACAGTAAAATATCGACAGTAGAACTCCCCGATACATTTAATAGTGAAAGTAAGAGTATTTTGACATGCACAATACGACGAGAACTTACAGGATTAGGACTAAACAGCTGTGTGGCCACAAGAAATCCACTTGTTAGTGAGGCTAATTGGAAAAAAATGACTTCAATTTGCTAGTGAGCATAAAGATTGGACTGTGGGGGAAATGACAAAAGGTCATGTGGTCTGATGAGTCCAGATTTACCCTATTCCTATGCGATGGGCGTGTCAGGGTAAGAAGGGAAGCGTATGAAGTAATACACCAATCATGCATAGTGCCAACTGTACAAGCCTCTGGAGGCAGTGTTACGATCTGGGGTTTCTTTAATTGGTCAGGTCTAGGCTCAGTAATATTATGCGCCAATAAAATGAAGTCAGCTGACTGCCTGTATGTACTGAATGACCAGGTTATCCCATCATGATATCCCAAAAATGAATGCAACTCTGGATGGAAATAAATGTATGTGACGTTGCATATGTTTGTCGAAACAATGCCAGGACAAACGCGTGCCATATTCAGTACTAAAGGTGCTCAAACGAAATATTAAAGTGTGCAACTTTTTTTTGGGGCCAGGCAGTGTGTGTGTGCGTGTGTATTTTTTGGCCAAAAAAATAAATAAATGTGCATACTCTAACATTTATTATTACTTATTATTATTTTTTTCTTCTAATATTTCTTTCTATTTCAAGAAACCCATTACAAGGTTGAACTTTATTTTTTATCCATAAACAGGCCTGATCTATTTTATCAAGATTGTAAGATGTGCCAGGGCACCACTATATGGTTACTGAGTGGTTTTAGGCATGTTGCTATGTGGTTGCTGGGATATTTTGTGCCTAATCTCTGTGATATTTCAGTTCCTTTTCAGTGTATGTCTATTTAATTTTTTTGCCTGTTTTACTGTCTACCAGGAAAAATTTGCATATATATTTCTCATTTAATAAGTAATAGCATACTTTTCCTCAACAAGCCACTAAATTTTAGTTATGATTGTTTTTTTAAGGACAAATGATGTGGGTTTACACGCCAAACATAAATATGTTTGTTTAAATCCCAAATTCTCAGTACAAAAAATAGTGATGCTTTTCTTAGCAAGCGCCACTAAAAACTGTCCCTAGTGAAGCTTTCTCACACTTAGATATCAATGATATGCAACTCTCATGTCAGGATTTATATCACATAAAAGTTCTCAGTTCTCAACTCTCATATCTATTGTTTGTATAATGTCAATCAACCGCAGATTGACTACGTATCCAGTGTTTGTAGGCCACATTCGAACCACATGTACATTATTCATTTCCTCCCTGAAAATCTTTCCATGATTGTTATACATTCTTGTATTGTTCTCTGCTTAGCTTTGCCATTCTTATCCATTGATCACCGCTTTTCAATATACAGTAAAGTAGCCACAAACCAGCCAGCAATAGGCGATTACTGAGAACTGCTTATCACAAGACACGTCACGTCATGCCCAATCCATGTAACTGTAAAACAGAGGTAAAAAGATGCAAATAATCTGGGCACGTACTTAAAGGTGTGGTGAATGTTGCCTCACGTGGGTTTGAGCAGCCCTGAACCTCCCTCTTGACATAATTACCTTCACTTTTAAAGGAGCGTGAGGCCTCCAGACATGGGCCAATGTATAATTAACACAATAAAACTTTCAACAGCACGTGGGAGCAGGCACATTTTTATAAGAGCCATAAATAATAGAGTTTCACCTGGACGGGATGTAAAAACCAAAGCTGTAAAACACACAAAACAGCCAGGATGCAAAAGGGAATTATATTCATACCATCTGTACATAATATTTAGTGGTTAGGAGACTTTCTCACTTTTTTTAGGAAGATGTGTGTGTTCAGTTAATGATAGAGCAAAAGCATAGGACTATTTTGAGATGTTTAGAGGCAGTAATTGACAGGTCAGTCCTGACAAATTAAAGAAAAGTTTGCCAACATGTAGATTAGTTAAACTAGACTTTCCCACCTTTAACCTGTAAAATAACACTTTATACTGCACTGAAAACCCTAATATGTTGACTTACTCAATTGATATCTTAAACGCATTCCTTCAGTTGAATTGAGTAATGGCATCTCCAAAACAATAATGAAGTTAACTTAAATGAGAAACAGATCAATATTTAAGTCCTTTTTTTTACTATAAATCTCCACTTTCACTTTCACATTCTTCTACTTTTGTTTTTGGCAATTCACATTCTTTGTGCATATCACCACCTACTGTGCAGGAAGGAGAAATTATGTTGAAAAATGACTTAAATATTGATCTGTGTCTCTCCCACACCTATGATATCTCTTCTGAAGATATGGATTTAACTAGTGAAGTTGAATGTAGTACTTTTATGCTGCCTTTGTGTGCTTTTTGGACCTTCAAAGTTCTGACTACTTATATGGTATGGACCTATTCTTCTAAAAATCTTCGTTTGTGTTTAGCAGAAGTAAGAAAGTCATACACATCTGGGATGGCATGAGGGTGAGTAAATAATGAGATAATTTTCATTTTTGGGTGAACTAATCCACAGAAAAATTCAAAGGTGCTGTTGATTGGAAATATCCATAATGTTACAGTTGTTCACTTCTCATGTGTTCTACTTTGACTGGATTCAAATGATTAAGGAATGCTGAGCCTTATTACAACAATTAGTCATGATACCAGATTATTTTACACTTGAGCGCTTTTTACTAATCCCATGTACCATGTTGTACTGCCATTGGTGTCAGCCAAGTAAGGAAAACACACTAGATATCCAAAAACTACATCTACATAAAATTCACTCATAGTACGCATGAATTTCCATGTTGTTCCATGGTGGTTTATGCTGGTTATTGCTGGTTTAGTGCTGGTCTATCTTGTGGATCAACATAGGCCTGCTGTTAACCAGCGAAACTTGAAGCTGGTCGACGAGCATGGTCTTTGCCTTGTTTAACTTTTTAAGTAGCCTGGTGGACACTAGCACACCAGCACTAAAACACACAATAAATGCAGGACTTTGCAGCAGGGAAGTTACAGTAAGTAATCGGGTGTGTGTATTGGTAAGCATATACTGCAGTAAACTTAAAGTTCAGTTCAATTGCATTGCTTTAATTGACTTGATTGCTGGTGGGTAAAGTTCTTACTGAAAGTAGATTAAAACCTTTCCAGATCAATCCAGAATGCAGGGTTGTTGTTGTTGCTATAGAGCTGTTTTATGACTTTATTGTGACTTGATGTATGTGCAAGAGTAAGACTATGTTCAGAATGGATTACCAGCTTACTGCATACTTTGCAGTATGCACTGAATACTGCCTATGGTAAAAAACAAACCCCCAATGCGAAACAGAATGTAACAATAAGCATTACAAATAATAGTATGCTACATTGTTGTCTCATGAATATAATTTTAAAGATTTAAATTGGAAGATTTAAAGATTCAAATCAGGGAAACAGAAATGAAAAATGTAATAAGACTTGACCTTTGTGACTGACATTTCTATGGATCACTTTTCTCACTACATGAAAGACCATTGCAATACAGAAATATGTGTCCTGCTCCATCATTTTGAGTCACTTCTTTTTTATGCATTAAACTAAAAAGGACACCAACTGAAATGGATTAGATCGATCCATATTTTGGAGTAAAAAAAATATTAGAAAGCTTGAAACTTTCCATTTTTACTTTAGTGCATAAAACGTTCTGGGTCAAAGTTTCTCAAAATGATGGAGCTGATCACAAATCTTCACGTACTATCTCTATTTGGTTCACACACTCCACTATCAATTACACACACACAAACACATGAACTGTTCCCAAACGTGAATCCTGTGCACAGCAGAAGTATGCACGACCAGCTGGTGGAAATTCGAACCCACACTCGGTTATCTCCACTGGCATCTGCACTACTTCCTCTAGCGGTGCTCTGCCAGGGAAGAATTCCCCCTTTGTCCTCACTGATGATGTGGGCCTCGCATGATTCCAGTGTCTCCAGCAGTAGACATCCTCATTAAGATCCTGAGATGGATGTCATGTTGTGGCTTGGACTCTTTCCTCATCTGGGCCTTAGACACAAACAGTTTCCAGCAAAGAGGGAAGCGTTGTAGGTACCCTGATTCAACAGATGTGTTTGCCTTAAATTTCCATTACCATGACCAGCTCTCTGATATAGCTGTTTTTAAGATATCCATGGTGGTCTGTTTAGTATACCAGTGATAGAAGAAGGGGGTAGAACCTTTTTGGGGGATCAAAATGTTGAAATTCTTTTTTGAGATTCTTTTTTTTATTTATTTTTTTATATATATATTTTTAGGTGAAATGTAAATTTTCTTTATGTTAAAATACTTTCTCGTAAACAAGCTTAATTTGCAGGGACAGTTCTGATAGGGGGAGTGATTGGAAAAAGGAGTGATTGGAAAAACGTTGAAAACAGTTATAATTTTTTCAGTTCTTTTTGCCTAGCTAGAGACTGGGAAATTACATTCTTCACTTTTAAAACTGAAATGTGTACCTTTTCTGTGTCCATACAGAGAACATTGACTTAGCCAATGGAGCGCATAAATGTCACATCCTTTGGATTTTCCCAGCAAAACCGACCCGCTCCCTTCACATCATTTCCCTTGAAAATCAGTCTACAGCCTTTAATAGGCAACCTAGGAAGTCTGAGAAGGGCTCATTTTTTAAGTTGCGTTACAAGCCTTTCAAATATTTGCAAAAAAAAGTTTAATATTACATGAACATTTTTAAATACTGCACCTTTAAGAAAAACATTTTTGTGAAACATTTGATGTGCCTAAACCTTATGCACATTACTGTATGTATATATATATATATGTATAGTGAACATCTGTACACCTACTTATTCATGCGATTATCTAAACAGCCAATTGTGTGGCAGCAGTGCAGATCTCAAATGCCTGTTATCATATTTGCCATCCAAACATAGCACAAATGTATAGGCACTGAATACACAAATGGAATGCTAAAGTATTCTACACTGCACTGACTACAGATTGTTTGGTGGTGATAGTATGTGCCCTACTTGAATAAATATGTTCCCTATTAAGAGACACATCTCTTGTAGACGGATTGGCAGCACACAACCGACACTTGACATTAAAATAATGCTCTTCAGGCATATTCAAGTTGCCACAAAATGATGTAAATATTGCATCAGCGCTACAAATGGAGTCCTTATGTCTGACAAATGTAGGGCATTGATTGAAACAATAGCTCAAGTCTGGACTGAGAATCATTAACTACACCTGATCAAATCTATTTTCACACAGACACATTTTTTCTGTTCAACAGACAAAAGTGGTGATTGTATGACATTACTGATTGCTTATCTCACACTTTAGTGGAGCGTTAAATGTCCAGTAATCAAAGGTATGGATCTGTGTTTTTAAAGAGCCATTAAAGTATGCAAGCCAAACCTATTGCTCATAGGTTGCTCTTTCATAGCTCAGGATACGTAATAGAGATCTCAGTTATGTTTTACTTATGTGTCAACTTTTTCCTGAGGAGAGATTAAAATAGATTGACATACAGAAACAGTGAAGCTACAAAATCATTATGAATAGCATGGCTCAGATGATTTGGAAGAATTTGATGAGAAATGAATGAGGTCATATTGAGATCTCTGACATTTGATTGCTGACTTTTGTATCTTGGCAAATCGGAGCACAGTTTGAGACATTCTAAAACTCTAGTCGGAGACACGTGTGAGATTACTGGGGTCTTTTTCTCAAGAGAAACATCTGGGAATGACACTTCAAGGAGTCTTCATTGCTCTCCATTTAATTTTAAAGGGATAGTTCACAAAAAATTTAAATTCTCTCATCATTTACTCACCCTCATGCCATCCCAGATGTGCATGACTTTCTTTCTTCTGTAGAACACAAACAAAGATTTTTAGAAGAATATCTCAGCTCTGTAGGTCCATACAATGCAAGTGAATGGTGATCAACATTTTAAAGCTCTAAAATGCTAATAAAGGCAGCATAAAAGTAATTAATAAGACTCCAGTGGTTTAATCCATATCTTCTGAAGGGATCCAATCAGTTTTGGGTGGACACTGCTGATGTCAAGATTTATAGTGAAATTTATTTTTATATTTTGTTCTGCTCTCACCCAAAACTGATGTGATCATTTTAGAAGCAATTGGAGTACTTTTATGCTGTCTTTTGGAGCTTCAAAGGTTTGGTCACCATTCACTTGCATTGTATGGGTGAATTTTCTTATTTGGGTGAACTATTCCTTTAATGTCTGTCTAGGAGAAAGAAACTGCGATGTTTATGAACTGCTTCATAATGAACTGTACAATTCATTTTGCTTTTTTTTTTTTACTGTAATACCACTTGGACAAAAGATTTTTCTGAACTAATATGTATCCTGATGCGCATTTTCCTGGGCATGAAATCTTCATATACTGTATTGTTTTCCATTGAATCTGAAACAGGAACATCATGGGTGATATCTGTGAAAATGTGTTGGTTGTGACGGAGTTGGCCTAGACTTGCATTTTCTTTACTAATTTTGGGGGAATGTTTGCAGAAGGAATTTAAAAAAATACATGAAATGCAAGTAAATGCAAAATCCCGAATGTAGAGAGCAAAAGCGCCTGCCCACTTTTTAGGGCCTTTTGCTTACAGAAGGGTTTTATTGTTGGTTTCTTTCATAGGGATTTCATAAAATTCTTAATAAATTAATTCTAAGCTAACTAAACCGACCAGCTCCAAGGTGAATCACAAGATTATAAACTTTAATTTGAAGCTGAGAAATATTTGAAAATCAGACAAAAAGACAAAGGCCCAAGATTGTGTTCTTAACGTATTTCACGAGGGAATGAATTACAATCCTATGATGCATTGCGAATGACGTAATCGAAAAAATTTAAACTATTGAATTAATGTTGTTGATTGTAAGTATAGAAAAAATATATTTTACGTTTATTGTAATTTATTCAGATATATACAAATATACAGTATAGGTAGTTTGAGAGTGTAGGGAGTCTGACTCCATTACGTCATTCACAGTGAGCCATGAATGAAAAAACAAATGCAAGACAAGACAGACTAACTTCTTCAACAACAGCACATACTAACAATTAACAACCTCGGAGCTCACCACACTGTATTTAAAGTTGTATATGTTATTGTGAAAAATCCATTAGCCTACGGAGAAAATGAACAGGACTTTTAGCCAACTGTTGTGCTCAATGGGCTTTACGTTATATCCATGAACCATGCTATTTGCTATAGTCAGAGGCAGGTGGTATTAGGGGGAGGGGTGTTCTCATCCTAGAGAGCATTTGACAAATCATTGAATATGCCCATGGGTGCAAAATTAGTCATACTTTTTTGGGGGGTCCTTTTTCATGCAAGAGACTCTTAAATTAAATGTGTATATTTGCAAAAAGTAAATGTTGTCAACTTTTAGGGGTATGCTAACATTTAGCCTCAAAGCTACAGTAACACAAATGGCCCAAAACTCCAATTTGTATGCCATGAGGAAAATATTTCATGAAAGAAAATGCAAGGGGCAGGAAATGTTTAGAACTTTGTGAATTATGGGCATTTCAATACTTCAGAAACCTGCTAAACTTTTTGTATAGTTCTGCAGGCACAGACAGATTAAGTGTTAGGAAAAGCATGTTTTGCAATAAATATTTTTCACATACAGTCATGTGATATTCATTTTCAAAGGCTGGGGGTCACTTTACAAGTCAGATAAAATGTGCAACACTAAATATCTCCCCAGGCAACAAAGCAGAAATCCCAAAATCATTTTAAATGTTCACGCTAAAATGTACATGGTTGCTTTTCAAATCTTTTACAGGCGTCATGCAGTTTGGCAGCGATGATTAATTGTTTTCTACTGCGTATGTTGTGCTAATTTCTCTGCGGTCGTACATCTTAAGAGCCAAGTGTCAAGTCTGTGAGTTTTAGGCACTGAAAGCATACAGGCAGATGGAAATTTTGAGAAAACTCACATCTGGAATGTTACATTGAGAAATTCACTCTCTGTCGCAAAAAAAGTGCATCCAAATAGGGAGGATAACCACATACCAAAACAGGCTGTGACATTAACCTCGACTCTACGCCAACCGCTATAGACAATGATTGATGGAACATTTTGAAACTATTAAATCTTTGCGGTTTCGCTCGTTGATGACTAAAAGCAGAAGGAAGATAGAAATTGGGCAAAAGAATTTGGGTTCCTTAAAATGAATATAAGACAACGGCTTTATCTTGGTTAGTCTCATAAGCTAGCCCATGTTCCCCTTCTGTCACTCACTCGACGTTGTGTCGATTGTAGTGACACAAGGGGCTTCTTTAGGGAGCCTCGGATACCTCTGAATATGAAAAAGGCCAATGCCAAATTGGAGAACAGAATTTGCATGTCCCGCCCCAGGACATACGGGTATAAAGGCAGGGATTGTGCATCTGTTCAGTCAGATTCTTTCTTCAGAGCCGAGCGGTTGTGTGTGTTCAGCGAGCTGAAACCTCACTCTGTTCCACTCACCTCTAAGAGAAATTTCCTGTTGGATCTATGGCGCATTTCCAGTGGCTTTCTCCCTCCTCTGCACGCCAGTGTAGTCCACGCCACTGGGCGCTTCGAAAGTTGTCCTCTAAAAGAGCAAAAATCCTCTAAAAGAGTTAACGCTTGGTGTCGAACGTCTTTTTAAAGACGTGTCTTTTTCAAGATGCCCTTCCGCCTTTGCGTTGTTCCTGGATCGGCAGATATCTCTCCGCTTCTGATGGCCATAGGCGCTGCCTTGTGTGTCGCGATCACACCGAGGCAGCGTTTGTGGATGGTTCATGTACTCATTGCGAGAACCTGACCATGGCATCGTTGTGGTCGCGGCTTTCCTTCCTCAAAGTAAATGCCACTCCAACCACCCCCCACTTTGCTCCTTCTTCCCACAGGACTGAGGACGACCAGGCTGGCAATGGAGTGGATTTGGGGAGTTCAGCAGGCGCGGTTTCACAGGGGAAAAACCCAACAAACCACCCGCACCCCAGCGCGCTCAATTGCTTCCGTCCGGGCTCTATGTTACACCGGCTCGCCACACGGCCAGTGTGATGACTCCATCGGTGCCATGGAGCAGGATGATGATGTCGCCATTTCATTGGAGAGCGTCGCAGCGTCTGATGTGGAGGACTCATCTGGGCTGCCGCCTTCGGGGCTGACGCACAGATGTCCGATATGCTTGCCTGGGCCACCGTGAGCGTGGGGCTGGACTGGAACCCTCTGTCCTCCCCTCAACCCTCAAGACGAACTAACGAGGTCATGGAGGGCACCTTTTACTACCCAGAACCGAACTCCTCGACGGCGGGGCGGTCTGCTGGTATACGGCGGTCCCCAGGTGGATAAAGCATTCCAGTGCACCTGTGCCCGCAAAGCGCAACGGGATCATCCCGCACTCCCCTCCGGAGGCGGCCTGTAGGCTTTCGCTGTCAGTGACAACGTCATCCTACAGGCCTTGGAGGGGAGTGCGGGATGATCCTGTTGCGCTTTGCAGGCACAGGTGCAACGGAACCGCTTTATCCACTTGGGGGCCGCCACAAACTTCTTCCAGGACCCGGAAAGCTCCTAAGCGTTCCTGAGACGGGCCACCCAGGGGATGAGATTCACTCCTTCACCCGGTGGAGTGCCATTTGCCACACCCCCTTCAGGCTGCGGGACCCACTTTTGTTTGGCGATTTCCTCATTCCCTGGGTGCAAAACGGTTCTGGCCGGTTCTGATGAGTCCAGAGGACGCCTCACTAGGACCTCCTCCTCAGTCACTAACCCACCCGCTACCGAGTACGTGGAGCAAGGTAAGTGCCTTGAATTAGTGAAAATGTACTTGCCAGACCTGAATGCGAGTTTGCTGTCTATTATTGAGGACTTCACTCCAGAAATATCGCGGGTGCACGTTATTTGAAACTTAAGCGTATTGGTGCTGTCTACCTACAAGGAAAGTCGTTTCAGACGTGGAGCAAATTATTACATTTTGATGAAACTTTTTTTTCTTGAAATTACATGCACTGATGCACCACGCAAAACAATATGAGGAATATTAATAAATAAATATGGCCCATTTAAATGTAGGGTTGAATGTAAAAATTTTATGAAAACTGCCTGAAATGTCAACTCGATTACTTTAAAATGCAGGTACAATAATCCACAAGTTATTCCTTTCACATGTGAAAAAACAAGCATTTTAAGAAAGAGGATAAGAGTTTAGCGATACTTTGGACATGTATGTCTTCAACTCCCTATTGTGACCTCTCACCCCTGATCTATACATGTAACTCCAAGAGGCTATTAACCTTTCACCCCGCACCATGGTGAAAGCTCTCGGTCCCAGTGTGCAATGGCTGCTGAGTGCCCATTGTATATAAATACAAACCCTCTGTTTCCAGCTTATCCCAGTGGAGGTCATAGTCATATCACTTCCTGTCCATTTGCTGACCTTACATTTCAGTGAGCTATAAGCTTGTGTCACGAGCAGAAAGACGACTCAAATAAACTTCACTGATAATTCCCTGCTGAAAAAAAAAAAAAAACAGCAAAGTGGCTCACAAGCAAATCTTACTGTATGTTTTGAATGCTGGTCCATAACATGGGATGCTAATGTGCTGGTGTTCCAGCAAGGTTTTTAACTAGCCCAACTAGCAAGAGTTCGTTGGTATACCAGCATTACAAGATAAACTATACCGGTTGACCAGCTTCACCTGTAAAGATTTGCTTTTGAACAACATAGCTATGCTGGTCCACCAGCTAGACCAGCACCAAACCAGCAATAACCTAGCCTGTACCAGCACCAAACCAGCAATAACCCAGCATTTACCAGAACCAAACCAGCAATAAACCAGCCTAGACAAGCACCAAACTAGCACTTACAAGCCTAGACCAGCACCAACTCAGCATAGACAAGCACCAAATTGGCACTAACCAGCCTAGACCAGCTCTAACTAATTTAGGCCAGCACCAAACCAGCACTAACATGCCTAGACTAGACCCAAACCTTCATTAACCAGCCTAAACCAGTACAAAACAGCACTTACAAGCCTACATCAGCACAAAACAGCATTAACCCAGCACTAATCATCTTGTACCAGCACCAAACCAGCAATAAATCACCCTATACCAGCACCAAAGCAATAAACCACCCTCTTTCAGCACTAAACCAGCATTAAGCAGCCTAGACTGGCATCAAACCAACACTAACCAACCTAAACCAGCCTAGGCCAGCACCAAACCAACATTAACCCAGCTCTATCCAGCCTAGACAGGACCAAACCAGCATTGACTAGCCTAAACCGACACCAAACCAGCATTAACCAACCTAGACAGCACCAAACCAGCATTAACCCAGCACTAACCAGCCTAGACAGGACCAAACCAGCATTAACTAGCCTAAACCTACACCAAACCACCATTAACCAGCCCCAAACCAGCACTAACCAGCATGCAGCCTTGAAAAGCATGGGAACTGAATGTTGTCTAATCACAGTGGCCTAATAATAATGTCTACGAATTTTGGTACATAGAGTAAATCTATCATAAAAGTGTACCATTTGTTAGAACTGTATACAGTACATGTAACAAATCTATTCAAATTAATCTAAAACTACTAAACTGCATGAACACCAGCAGAATAGTTCATTAATTGGCTATTAATAATGCAAGCATCACAATTATGAGGATTACAAGCATGGGCGTAGATTTAGATGTGATCCTTGTAATCAGGGGCGTAGAGGGGGTGTGTACTACTTGCTTGTGTTATACACCCCCCCCCCCTCCCCGAAATCTATGCCCCTGATTACAAGGTTATTTGTGGTAAGGTGTGCTATGACTTTTCAAAAAGATTGGACTTCTATGGAATAGGAATGTTAAAATGGGAAAAATGTCTCCTGGATTTATATTGAAGCACGGCCCCAAACCATATCTAGAGGCCAAACTATCACATATGATGGGCTCTTTTGACTGGGGCTTGTAAGTAACCACCCAGAACACCCTAGCAAACATATAGCATTGCCGAGGCAACCACCCACAACACAATATCATTGTACAGTAGCAGCATCTTTTGCAAAATGCACATTTTCTTCCGGAAATGTAAAAATCAATTTATATTCTATTAGTGCCTTTCAGTTCACTTTAAACTGACAAATAAATGGCATTTGTCCTAAAAGAGGGAGAATATTTACACCTAGAGGTCCCCGGTCAAAATTTAAGAGCCTGTTAGTGGAACAGGCCCTCGCCTACAGGAAGTGAGACCTGGATTAGAATTATGAGGACTGTAGCCTCAGTTTGCTTGTGTAATGACTGGGAGTAGTTGGTAAGGATGCCTGGGCGCTGGGGGAGGATGGAGCCGTGAGGCCCCATACTCTGTTCCATGGTCTCTTTGTCCTTGTATTCATCTCTTCCACTGGGCCTTCAGACCTGTGCTGAACAAGACTTTAGTCACAAAGCCATTCATTTGTCCAGACTTTGGGATTTGTGATTACATCAAGGCAATTGGATTATGAATATTTTCTCATTTTATCAGAATGGAGATAGGTAGATGGAAATAAATGTAAACCTTCTTCACCTTAGCAATAACATTCCACTTATGAGGTTCCATCTGGAGTACGATGCTGCAGGGAGCAGCTATCTATGTAGACAGTAGACAAAAAGGCAGCTCAGTAGGTTTTGGAACAGAGCCCTTGTTTATGTCTATCAGCGGTCTGTACACTTAAGTGATGTGACAGGCGCACAGGGGTAAAAACATTCTGTATCTAGTAGCTGTAGTTGCTTTAACTCCCACTGTTTTACTCCTACTCGTCCAGTCATGCTATATATCAGTCCAAAGGAAATTCCACTTTTGTTTCTCAAGAAAACCTAGAGAAGGGGTGAGGCGGAAGGATGTGTCACAGTATTTCAAACAGCTGGAGAGTGCCTGTTGAAGCTGCTGTGTGATAAACTTGTTTGGATAGTGCTGGCCACTTGTTGTGCCAGATCTTCTGAATAAACCAACAAATCAAGTGCAGGTTCCTCATGATGTCAGAAAGAAACAAATGCGCTCCAAAAAGACTCAAGCAATGTTGGAAAAGCTACTTGAAAATTTTTGCTTGCCAATCATTAAGCCACTCATAGCAACCCTTTTGAAAAAGTAGTTAGCTAAGCTGCTAACAAAATGTTAACCATTTTGAGGCCACATGATGGGACAATATATTTTAAAATACATAAAATAGATAATCAGATTCTGACATAAAAAATGTAGTCAGAGCATTATTTCTGTGGGTTAAAACATTTAGGTTTTTGAATGAATCATAAAAATCTGATATATGGCAATATATGTACAACACATATATGAAATACACGGATGGTTTTCACTGATATAAAAAGTCACATATCCAGCATATTCTTCAGAATACTACAAAATAACATGACTGTTTTCACACAAGTAACATGTATTTCCCAAATAATTGAATATAGGCTATATGCAATATAGTATATTAGCAGTAGACCTATATATCAGTTTTAGGAAGTATCGGTGCCGATACTTGCTTTTTGGAACTTTTGGTTTTCAACAAAAATCTATGCCAACAGTTGGTGACAGTTTTGTTTTGTTTTTTCCCCCTCCGTGTTCCTCTGATAAGTACTTTTTTTAAATTGAAGGACGGGCATGCAAAGAAAAATGCGACTATATGGAAACGTCCCTCATTAGCACATACATTGTGTTTTCAAATTCATATATTATGAATAAAATATATGCAAAACCCTTCATCTGGTAAATTTATAGGCTATAAAAACCTTAATTTGGTAAATATTAAATACAGAGCACTGGAACAAAGACAAGTCTCCATAATTTCAAAATAAGAGTCCCCTGTGTGTTTCAGGCTTGTTATATGAAAAATGGACTTGAATATTGATCGGTTTCTCACCCACACCTATCATGTCGCTTCAGAAGATATAGACTTAACAACTGTAGTCATATAGAGTACTTCTATGCTGCCTTTATGTACTTTTTTGGAGCTTCAAAATTATGAGAGGATTAAACATTTTGGGTGAACTATCTCTTTAAACTATCTCAATTTGCTTTTAGCACAACGTTGTCCAATGTGCAAGATTTGACTTTTATTTCTTTTGAAGCAGAGGCTAATGATTAATAGAACAGGATGAGCCCTGGTGTGCTGGACGGTGTTTCGGGTGACTAATGGATGGGAGTGGAAGGGTCAAGACTAATTGCCACCATGTTGAGCTCCCCAGGGAAACAATGGGTCAGTCCAACATTGGCCAAGAGGTCTGACCACCAACACACTTCAGGCTTGATTTGATTTATCCCACATTAGATTATGCCCACTGAGACCAGACAGAATGTCCCTCTGGACAATAATCACCAACCGGAACAAAATGAAGCCATAATTCATGAGTCAGATCCTTTCTTTTCTAAGTCAGATCTGAATTTAAAATATGATTGCATTAATATGCACTTTTTATTTTACTGTGATATTGTTAAGAACCTAAAGTAACTATTCAAGACATTTTTTTAAATCCTTTGGATAAGAAATTCTTTAAAGGTGCAATATGTAACAATTTTCATGTAACATTCGCCTTTTTTGCCAATGTGTAAACGGATTGTAACACAACTTTAAAAATGAGCCCTTCCCGGACTTCCTAGGTTGCCTATTAAAGCCTGTAGACTGATTTTCATGCAAAGGGAGCAGGTCACTTTTTCCAGGAAAAAAATTTGTGACAATTATGCGCACCCGAGTTTCTTGCCTTAGTACGTCTCTTCCGCTATTCAACAGCGACAACAAACCGCAACACTAGGTAACGTTAACTTAGAGATGGAATCCAGCAAACGGCCGGCTCTCAGCAAACTCAGAGTAGTCCAAAAAACAACAACAAAAATAATGAATCTACGGCATCCAGTCTGGCTAAGCGGGAATGTGATCATGGTCGAGCAAAAACTAGAGTAAACATCAACTGGGCATTTGTTTCCTGGAGGGACCTTCTATTTCTCGACCCTGAATTGGCGTTCTTCTTATTGGACAGGTAAGCTTACATAACTGCAAAGCATGTGAAATATAGTGCCATAAGGATTGAGCTGTGTAATTTTAGCTAATTGATCTTTCCTGCTAATGTTAGCTGATTAGTAGTTTTAGTTTAAAAGTTTGTAGTAAAACAATCTTAAATGTGTAAATTGAATTGTGATACCTCATCTGTCAGCATGATACTGGAGGATCACATTCAGTCTCTTTGTACCTTACGTCATTGTTTTGGCCGATGCTCGTGTGTTTATGGAGTGTGTGCACGAGCGCGAGCACGAGCAACTGTTAGCTGGCTGCAGTTCACTTAACAACCAGAGGTGTCATTAATAACAAGGGTTTCTGAATCTTACATACTGCACCTTTAAAATAAATGATAACAAAAATAAGATTAATGTTGAAAATGTATGTGTCATATATCAACTTTTGCTGTTTTTCACATGTTTTTCACTATAAAGTAACATGATACTTGAATTCAATGAATTATAAGGTACTTCACTCATTTTACTTCCACAAAGCATTCATTTTTACATGTATCTGATTGTTAAATGTTATATTATTTTTCACAATATTTGGCAAGAAAACGTACAATTAAACAATAAACATATTTGCGCTGTAGCATTTTAAAACCCATACTGTTTATGAAATATACATATTTCATTATAAGTATGTTCATACATGGTTTTCACTGATATAAAAAGTCACATACTTGTACATAATGTATATGGAACATATTCAAAATACTAAAGAAATGTAGAAAAAAATATTTTCCCACATACTGAAATTTGAATATGTACATGTTTAAATATATGAATGGGCCTGGGTAGCTCAGAAAGCATAGATGCTGACTACCACACCTGGAGTTGCGAGTTTGAATCCAGGGCGTGCTGTGTGACTCCAGTAAGGCTTCCTAAGCAACCAATTGGCTAGGTTGCTAAGGTGGGTAGAGTCACGATGGGTTAACCTCCTCGTGGTTGCCATTATGTGGTTCTCGCTCTCAGTGGGGCACGTGATGAGTTGTGTGTGGATGCCGTGGAGAATAGCATGAAGCCCCCACACGCACTAGGTCTCATCAGTAAGGTGCTCAACAAGCCACGTGATAAAATGCACGGATTGATCCGTCCTCTGCCACCCGGATTGAGTTACTACGTCACCATGAGGACTTGGGAATTGGGCATGCCAAATTAGGGAGAAAAGTGGAGATAAATAAATAAATATGAATGTGTTGTGTTTATCCAGTATATGGGCATATGTATTAGTGTTCTTGCAGTGTTGTATTACATTATATACATTTGTTACATGAACAATCTTCTAGTGCACTGAGTGCCATGTGGACAGCAGAGGTGTCATCTGAGGAGTTTGGCTTCACTGTGTCGTCAGTTTGCTTCTCTATTAGCCAGTGTAGTGTGGAGAGGAAATGGGGTGCTATAAATGGGGACACAAACTCCTACCATAAAAATAGCCAGTCCATCAAAAAAAGCCTCTTCTCAGCACACCAAATAGACCATTAAACGCTGTGGGGGACTGCACTAACCACAGTCAAAGCAAACAATGTCGTTTAGGCCACCACAACCCACAGGTTGTAAAAGTCCCTTGTGAAATGTGTCAGACCAAACTGAGGCACAGTTACACCCCAGGAGTGCACATGAAGACTGTGTAATTCAGTCACAGTTAATGGCCTTCCCAAGTGACCTCATACTGTCCGTCTTGCTACGGACAAATCATAAGGAGGTGAAGTATTAAAACATGTTACAATGTTTTAATGACCGCAAAAGAAACAAAGGAACAGGACACAATACAAATATTCTCAGAAAAATAAGTCTTGCATCTTATGAATATCATGTGCAATTTTGCTTCTCTTGCTTTAAAGGAATATTCTGGGTTCAATACAAGTTGACCTCAATTGACAGCAGTTGTGGCATAGTACTGAATACCACAAAAATAAATTTTGACTTGCCCCTCCCAACATGATTTTAGTGTGATAAAATCACTTACTAACCATTTTTGTGTAAACTAATAACCAATTTTACAAATTTGTAATCTATTTGACTGAATTTAATTAATGTCAGATTCACCACAATGGGAATTATATTTTACAGGAAGAAATATATTTTAAAATTATTATAATATTTTTGTACCATTAACTAGGGTTTTGTACTCACATGGGTAAGCATTATTCACTGTAAAACTGCTTTGGAACTTTTTATTGTGAAATGCACTATACAAATAAATTATATATATATATATATATATATATATATATATATATATATATATATATATATATATATATATATATATATTTTATTTTTTATATTTTAATATTAAAATAAATAAATATAAAAAAATATTTGAGGTTTAGTATGACAGTATAAAAGACAATTATATAATTTAGCAAACAACATATATCATGATATATACAATATCATGCTTACTATTCTTTATCACACAGTGGGGCTTTATACATTACAATATAGAACATTTTAGGAAGGGGTTCCCCTGATATACTGTATATTAAAGGCGGTATAAATTCACACCAAAAATCTACAATGATGTATACATTTAAATAATTCATCACTATTTTAACACTCATTAAATCATGAGAATTATAGGGTAAAATATGCTAAATCATGAAAAAAATATCACAATGTGGTCTAAACATATGGGGGTATTTTTGCATATGAATGTATTGACATGAAAAATGCTTTTTTTAAGGCCATGCTAATTGACTTCAGATGTGCATCCATGAATTTATGTGAATGTACACCAGATGATGTGCCACATTATCAATAACTCACTCTCAACTCAGTCTCAATGTTTTCTTCTGAATGGTTTACATTTTTCTCAGATGACCAGGACTGAAAGCTCATGTACGGCTTGGGCAATTAAAGCAGGCCAGCTGTATTGTGCTACTGAGAACTGCTAGCAGCTGTCCCTGTGTCATTACTGGGGCTTTCTCTACCTCTCTCTTACTTGTTCATCTGTCCAAACTCAATATTAAAACAGGCTTCATTGGCATAGTAAACAATAGCATACCCATAGATAGAAATTCAGTCATTATTTACTCACCCTTATATCGTTCCAAACCCGTATGAGCTTCTTTGTTCCGTGGAACACAAAAGGTGAGTTTTTGGCCACTAGAATGAAAGTGAATGAGGACTAAATGCACCATAAAGTGGACCATATAAGCCTTCTGAGGCCATATGATAGCAATTGTGTGAGAAACAGATAAAAAATTCGTTATTCACTACAAATCTCCTTATCTGGAAAGAGTGGCAAGAATATTATTAAAAAAATGCACCTTTTGTGTTCCACAGAAGAAAGAAAGCCATACAGGTTTGGAACAATATGAGGGTGAGTAAAAATAATTTTCATTTTTGGCTGAACTCTCTCACTCTGTTGCCCCTCCTGGCTGCACGTTCATGCAATCTGGGGGTCTGGCACCATTCGGCTCAGGGCCAGCATGCTGCACTCCAGCCAGTGAATATGTGCGCATTGCTCATTCAAGCCTGACAGCAAGGGGTATGGAACCCACAGAGCCAGCCGACTGAAAGGAAGGTGTGAGAAGGAATGTTAATGGATCTTAATTAAGGATGGCTCTGATAAGGAGGTGTTTGCACCTGAGGAACATTTAATCGATTGGCCTGGTGGGGGGACTCACTAGTTTGCCATTAATTTACTAACATAATGTATATCAAATCAGATGCTAATAGACCTGTGAGTGTCCTTGGGAGAAGTAAGCAATGAGAGGGGGTGGAGAATTATTTATTCTAAACGTTTGAGTGAGAAACAAGCACAAACAATGACGCATTACACACAAAGCACCTGGGACTAATGAACGTTTTACAATTATATTTTAAGACTTTATATTAAAACACAAAATGCTTGATTGAAATATAAAGGAGCCAATCAGATGTCTTGCAACTTAATATACAACCAAAGGAAAAACCTTTCTAAATAACACAAATGTAAACATTTAAGGGTTGCATTTTTTTACCGAAATGTGGGCTTTTTTTCCTCAGTTGTTTGCTATACGATCCACCAGTTGACTGCAAATGTTGACACAGTCTTAACCCAGTCTGGAGGAAATGGAGCACAAAGCTGCTTTTGCACTGAAGATAATGCAAATCCTCATTTAGAAAATCCGAAAAGGTTATAAGGGCAAAACGCGTCTCAACAGGAGGCAGAGAATTAAAGAAAATCTAATCAAACCTGTAGAACTGAAACAGGAAATGTTGGAACCATAGCATTTTTTACCAAATAAAAAAAAATATATATATTTTTTATTTTGCAACATGATGTGATATTTTGACTCTTGATAATATGATGAAATAGCTTTATAAGTTACCATTTGTTAATATTAGTTTACAACATTAGTTAACATGAACAACAATGACAAATAATTTTAGAGTATTAGGAATAAGGAATATTCCATGCTCAATCAACAGCATTTGTGGCATAATGTTGATTACCACAAAAAAATAAATAAATAAATAAAATAAATAAATAAATAAATAATTAAACTCATCCCTACTTTAAAGCAAGAATCTGGGTTCCAGTGAGGCATGTTAATGGGGCCAATTTTTCAATGTTAAAATACTCACTTTTTCAAAAGTATAAACACAAGACATAAACAATATGCATATTAACATGATTTTAGTGTGAGAAAATCACATACTAACCTTTTCTGTGTAAAGTTATAGCCAAGTTTACAACATTGTTGCTATGATGACGTAATGTTAACAAACCCTAAATTTACTGTAAATATGACAATGTAAACAATTTTACAGCTCAAACACACATTTTAACAGAATAAATGCCTTTAAACCCTCCAAAATTGGCCCCCATTCACTTCTATTGTAAGTGCCTCGATTTTTGCTATTTTTAAAAGAAAAGTAGGGACAAGTAGAAATACATTTTTGTGGTAATAAACATTATGCCACAAAAGCTGTTGATTAAGCTTAACTTGTATTGAACCCAGAATATTTCTTTAATCTTGGTTAATGCTTTCAACATATACTGTAGTAATACATTTTTAAAATCAAAATTGTACAAGTTAACATAATTAATGCATATACTTACATAAACTAACAATAAACAATTGTATTTGTATTACTGTAAAAACATTAACTAAGATTAATAAATGCTTTCATTGCTTTTTTAAAAACAATATTAATTGTTGGTTCGAGATAACTATTGCATTCATTAATGCTAACGAATGGAACCTTATTTTAATGCGTTACCAATCAAATAAAATAAAGATGTTTTGCATTACGTACATTAAGACTTTTTAATATTAGTTATTTATTTGCATTAAATAAAGCATATTTTCCACCAAAATTCTCATTGGTGATTTTCATTAGATTCTTATTACTGTAATTTTTTGGGAAATTACTATAATACAATGTTTTTTATGGTGAGTATTCAAATTATGGCTACATTACCGGCAAATGTTTATTTATTTATTTAAATATTTAAGCCTTTTCAAAATGTTGAACTCAAAAGTGAAAAAGAAAGTGAAACCTGATAACAGTTTCGAGGACAGGCAATTAATTTTGACTATGAGGGATAGGGAAAGTATCAGAGATCTGTTAGGCACATGGCTTAGTAATGCTCTCTGTGTGTGTGTGTGCATAGAGAATGGGGGTAGCTTGTAATCTCAAACCTTGACACCAGCCTATGACACAGGAGCTGTGGTCCTCCCAGCCCCACGGCCAGCCCCTAGGGGCCCTGCTCCCATTACGATCTTGCACTCAATTGTCTGCTGTGTGTGAGAGGGCTCTAGGGGCAGATGCACTCTATATAATACCTGTCAACAGGCGCGCTTAGCACAGACCTGCATGCACGTAGACACACACACACTCGCTCGGCCGGGGCATGCAACACGATACTGATGGAGAACTGGGTCGTCTTAGCCAGAGAAAAAGACGTCAGGGCTGACAGTGTGAGTTGAAATCTGCCCAAAAGGCAATGGCAGTTCCATATCACAAACAGTGGAACGCTGAGAGGGGTCATAGTGATACCCGTGACCACTCTCTGGAAAGGCCTGTGTATTACTCAAATCACTCTAACCTTGGGATATGGGAATCTGTTATTGAAAATTTTGATCAAGGTGGTCTCTATGCTAAATGTACTGAGTTATGGAGTCCCCCTTTAATTATCACAAATCAAATACTTCATGATCTCAGCAGCACTACCAATCATGTGTTCAAAATCAAATATGAGACAAGAATCTGTGATTAATTCATTCAAGGATGATCTTGGCTGAAAATGCATACCAATGTGGTCACACACACAAAAAGTGGGGGATTTAATTGCAGACACATGATTTTCTTTGGCAGACTATTAATGTGGTTGAAATTGTGAGGCATACACTCTTTCGACTCTTTCGAGAAGGCTGAACACTGACGTTCCAAATAACCTAGTTAATTTGTTACAAATGTAGTGTGAAATAATCTGCACTGAGGGAACACATTCTTAAATAAATGGGAGGAAACGTGGCGTTCCTCCATTTTCTTTAGGAATATGATAGACAAAGAAACGTTTCTCTCAAAATGCTCCGATTTTTTTCTCCCGCCAAACGGTTTGTTGTGTAATAACCGCGACTGCTCACTTCTTCCGGCTTCTTGTGATGACGAAACAAAAGTGTGTCAATTGCGACATCGTGCGGTCAAATTAATAACTGCAGCTTGCTATAATTGAATATAATTGAATAGATGCATGTTGTTATTAGTTATAATAATATAATTTACAAAACCATTTGCTGCTGTAATTTTTATTCGCTTATCAGTGAAACCGGTTGCAGGGAGCTGGGATGACTGGTTTGTTACTGCCCTGCGGGAATTCATTGTAAAAGCTTTAAACGAAATCCGGCTTTGGATTTTACATGGGAGACTGGAGATCAGACATCTGTTAAAATGGAAGTGTCAATATCTAGAATGCACGAATACAGCATAATTCAGCATAACTCCCAAATGCTGCATTTCAGCACTTAAAGATACAGTTTCACATGCTCACTTTTATGTGAACTGCTTAAATTAATATTTACTATTTGAAAATGGTATTTAATAGGGACAGACGGATAAACATGTTCTTGTGTTGATCCTCCAGTTCTATTCAAACTCTAACGCAAAAGCAAGAACTGAATTAGCTTTGATTGCAGAAATGTGATTTTACAAGTCTAACTAGTTCCACGTTTGACCTTTAGTGAGCCGGCCTCACATCGATTGTACTCATTCCCGATTCGCGAGCCTTTTAGCGATTCTTTTGAACCGATTCTTATAATGACTCAGTAGAACCAATTCACGAAGCGTTTGTAAAGCACTCGACTTCACGTGATTACTTTGTTTCGGGGTAAAACTGTGAGGTGGAACGTTATTGTTAAGAAAAATTTGAATAATTAATATGAATAGCCTATTTCTAACTGTGAGGTTATATGGTTGTTCTTGCAAACCGGAACAATAACACAACATCTGACACAATCTACAGACATATCGTTATCAGTCCTGCAGAAACACTGTCGTTTGACGATGACACAATTAATTTGTGAATCGTTTTTATCCTGTTCATTATTGAACCACTCAAACGAACCGATTCCTCCAAATGAATCGAACTTCCCAGTTATAATACAGTGCATCGATCGACAGAAAGCTAACAGTTCTAATCAAATAATTTATTTCGGACATGTATCTAGTCGAATATACCATAGTGTGTTCTATTTAGTTTCATATTCAATTTTATGAACTATTAGGCAAACTCGTGCAAGCTCTTTCTCTTCCTTGTTTCAATTCTCAAAAAACTCGCTAAACCAGATCTCACGGGAAAGGTGGGTTTTTAAACCGACAGACGGTCCACTGAAAGAGGAAGAGAAGCGGACGAATGCTATGATTACATCTCCATTAAAAGTCTTATGACAAATTATGGCGGTTAACTTGAGTAAAAACGGACCTGCGCTTACAGAAGCATATACTGATGTGGTGAGCGGGAAAACTGACACAAACTGGTAAGAAAAGCTTCGATATAAATCATCATATTATAACATACTATATAAAAAAAATAAATGCCTTTCCCTTTAAAAAATAGCCGTAATATGCAAATATTTTTTTTAAGACTCGCACAGTATTATATTACAAATCATGTGCTCGAAGGGAATAAAAACAACAACAACTGACAGTTAAATTTGTGGTTATTTTTTGCACATTTGATATAACTGATTTCTCAGAACTTACAGCATACTGTCTCATGTAATTTTGGATATGGACAATCCTGCATCTAATGAATGAAGCATTTCGTTGATTATAGGGTCTTGTTTACCTATGAGGGGAACAGCAATGACATCCGGGTAGCCGGGAAAGGAGGTGAGTGAAAGGGAGTTGGTTATGATCTTAAGGAATGCAGATGAACATGCCTAGATGTCATTCATCTTGGGTCTAATACTTATTTGAAGGGTCAGCAGTGGAAAATTACAGAAGTTAAAAAAAATGTAAATCAGTGAATAATTTCTATATCCAATGTAAAATTGGATCGTATATATACATTATCTATCTATCTATCTATCTATCTATCTATCTATCTATCTATCTATCTATCTATCTATCTATCTACCTACCTACCTACCTACCTACCTACCTACCTACCTACCTACACTACACACACACACACACACACACACTACCGGTCAAATGTTTTTAAACATTTACTCATTCTTTATTATAATATTTTTTTGTTTTTGATTTTTCACATTTTAGAATAATAGTAAAGTCATCAAAACTATGGAATAACATATATTAAACTATGGGAATATTGTTGTGACTAAAAAAAAAATCAAAAATAAATCATAACCTTTGCTCTAGAATTTGCACACATGTACTTGTAGAGCAGAGTAGGGCGGGCCTGTTGCAATGAGATATATATATATATATATATATATATATAGTATAGTATATAGGTATATATGATATATATATATATATATATATATATATATATATATATATATATTATTATTATTATTATTTATTTTTTTAAATCAGTGAATAATTTCAGCCATCCAATGTAAAAACAATGTCTGTAATAGATGGTGGGCTTGAAGAAATGGTGGATGAACTGAACAGTGGTAAAATCATGTACGCCTTCTGTCGAGTACTCGACCCC
Organism: Xyrauchen texanus; assembly: GCF_025860055.1. Lineage (NCBI taxonomy): Eukaryota > Metazoa > Chordata > Actinopteri > Cypriniformes > Catostomidae > Xyrauchen > Xyrauchen texanus. Next base: position 6,382,349 of record NC_068319.1, on the reverse strand, counting down.
AGCTCTGGAGTCCCCAAGTTTGTGCTCATCAACTGGGTATGAAAAAACAAAAATGGTCCAGAAAAGCAGAGCAATGAAACATGTTTGGTTATGTTGTAGGCCTACTTTTCATAAATGTTTAAATAAAATGTATCATCTTCTATTATATAAATGATCTTACTTTTCTGTGCATTCTTGGATGTTTCAGACTGGTGAAGGGGTTAAGGATGTAAGAAAGGGAGTTTGTGCCAATCATGTTCATTCAATGGGCAATTTTCTGAGGGTGAGAATAAAGTGTGAATATGTACAGTAGTAATAATACTAATGGTCTTTTAGAGATATTTATAATTTAGTTTTGGACTGTGTGGTTGATTTGAAGGGTGCTCATGTGACCATCAACGCTCGATCAGAAGATGACGTTGAACCTGCTGCTATCATGGAGAAGGTGGCCAAGGGCTCAGGTGTCAACTACAACATCCACAAAGAATCAAAGCAGAACAGTAATTATGCACCTCCTGGACGTGTGGTAAGTCAGTATGTAACAATAACAAATGCTGCCCTCATGTTCCCATATTTGTTTTTTTACAGATATATTTTCTTCTATTGTAAACAATTGGTTGACTTAGTGCAGTAGTTGCAGGTCTGTTCTGATGGTGTCATGGACAACAGGGAGAAAAAAACAGTGTGTAATGCAGCTAAAATACAATTAAGCATATAATTGTGCATAGTTAAGAAAAGCTAAATAAATAGGCTATTAAAAGTATTTTTCATGTTGTAGGTCTTATGCCATTCATGGTAATAATAATACATATCAATGTTAGTTTTTAAGGATATTTTTGTTACATTTGCATGATAAACAGTTTTGATAGTGTGGCTTGACACTTCCTGTCTTTTTGGTTTGTTTTGCATTTTAATGTAGCATGCATTAATAATAATAATAATTTCAGTCTGGTTCCAAACTTTTGAATTATGTGCATAACTCTATATATTTTTTATTCAGGGCTTTGAGTATAAGTACATTACTCCTGTGTCTTTTTATCCCACAGGGTTCTGTCTATAAGAGGGTCAGTGCCATTGATGAAATTCAAGGGACAAACAGAGACAACTTTTGGGCTCAGGCTGAGGTGAGGAAATACCATGGTAGAAACTTTGAGAGGCGCAAAGTGCTAAGCGCAGCACTCATGCAAATTGTGCTAATAATTAGCACATCAGGATCAGGACTACCCAAGTGCAGTTCTTTAAGTCTCATCCAATTTTTGTCAGAGCGCTAATTCTTAGCACAATTTTCATGCCAGCGCAAAGCGCCATTGGACGTGGGTGGGAGTGTTTGCACTGTTAGTGGGTGTATGCGCGCAAACTTGGGGTGTATTGAATGTAAATGAGGTGGCGCAAAGCGCAATTTGCTCATCTAAGCCCAGTGCAAAGTCTAAAATCAGTTCCTGCATTTGCTATTTTAGAGATTTCACCAGCAGGTGGTAATAAAGTAAATGTCCAAACTCCATATAGTGGAACATCAAATATTGTCTCTGACCATCACTATTGCAGCCGTTTTATGAATAAATAATGTATGAGATTTGTGTTAAACTTTCTGGAGGTCATGGTTTATTACTTTATTACTTTGTCTAGGCTATATGTACAATTGTATTTATGATCAAATTTGTATTGGTATTTTTCCACCTTTTATCTTACCGATTTTTAAGTCAGATTTCAATTACATTTTTGAATGTTTCAATAAATACATTTAATTGACCGGTAGATGTGGTGTGTGATAAAAATCACTCCATCCACAGCCTAACCTGGTAGGCTGATACAATCACTGTTAATACTAGCCATGATTTGTGTTTCAGTTGATGAAAATTATTAATAATTATACATTCTACAATAACCTGAGAAAAAAATCTGAACTAAATTGCACTTTACCCAGCCCATTAGTGCTTTGCATTTCAGCAAACCCACTTGCGCTTAGACTTGCGCATTCTTGCACAAAAACACCAAAACTTCATAGCCATGCCCGAATGTCTTAAAGCATAGCACAGCGCTTAGTGCTAGCACTCTTAAAATAGGGCCATGTATTAATCATCGGATCTGCTCTTTGTTATCTTGATAACAATTTTCCCATTTTCTTTGTCAGAAAGATGAAAAGATCAGGCGTCAAGAGGAGCGCAGCAGGGCGAACGAGGAGAGACAGCGACTGGAGAAAGAAAAGAAGGAACAGGATGAGAGAGAGGCAAATGAACGAGAACAACGGCGGAGAGAGAGAGAAAAACATATCGACCAACAGAGGCGAGTGATTATGTGTCCATCCCATTCACATCATCTGAAACGACTAGCTGAACATGCTAGTTGTGTGTTCAGATATTAAAGTTGATGTGTCATTTTAAAAAAAAAATTCAATTAAAATATGCTTGATGTGCAGAGAAACGAGATATCAAGGTATCTCATACAAGATATGATATGCTTATATACGTATATCAAATATACGTTTTTATATGATTATTTTAATTGCTGTCGTAACAAAATTTTTAATTTTGAATGTTTTATTTTTTATTTTGGTAAGTCACAACCAAGCCTAGATTTTGGAGGGCGATAAATCAGTGGAACTGGCTTCAAGCATGATAAAATGCATTAAAAGAGACCCATTATGCCCATTTTTACAAGATGTAATATAAGTCTCAGGTGTCCCCAGAATGTGTCTGAGAAGTTTCAGCTCAAAATACCCCACGGATCATTTATTATATTATGTTGTAAATGCCTCTTTTTAGGTGGAATCAAAAACATGCTGTTTTCGTGTGTGTCTCTTTAAACGCAAATGAGCTGCTGCTCCCCACCCCCCGACACAGCTCAATCAGAGAATACATCAGAGACAATGCAACTGACAGTAAGCGTTTTTCGCTTACTTTAAAAAATACATTTAAATAACAACATAGCTCTGGTCTCTGTGAATACAATCAGAGACAATGGTATCTTTAGCTATAATCAGCTAACAAGCACATTCGGAAAGGCGATTTGCAAATATTCACAAAATATAAAGTGCGATACTTACATCTTCAGGATATAAAGCTGGATCACAAACAGTTGGTACTGATCCATGCTTGAGAATTTTTAGATCCTGCTTTATATTGATACTCCTTCATAATGATTTGCACAAACATACACACATTTTCGTATGTTTTAGGGCACATTTCCTTCAAAAACAAAACTTGTCCACTGCGTCTTCTGTGGCTCTGAGTACATGAAGAATCTTATGTTTACTTTTACAGCCAACAACAGAACACTTATGATGCTTACGAAGCTGAGACATTATTTTTCCTCACTGTATCTGCTCCAGGGATGTGTGTAGATCACTCAGGGGTGGATCTATGATAATAGGGTGGAGTCCGTCCCCAGTCGTGGGCGAGGCAAAACGAAAACCAATCATTTTGGTGGACTGTTTTTGATTAATAGAAATATAAGAAAGAGGAGAGGGTGGACTTTTAACATTGTAGAGTGGTTGTGTACACACACTGCAGACTCACATTTATGTACAAACACAATGTAAAAGTGAATTTATCATAATAGGTCCCCTTTAAACAGAGCTGAGTGTGTAAATTCTTACTGATAAATGCTCACGAGAGCCCCTTTGTGTTCGCTATATGTGTCCCTTTGCTCCAGGGTGATAATTGTACTGCTGATCACTTTGGAAGGATGCATCAGCTAATATGACTACTTACTTGTCTCATAGACTTTTTGAAAAGAAGCAAGAAGCTGTGAATAAAGAACAGGAACAACGTAAATGGGTGAAATTAAGACGTTCATATTCTTTTCTTGGAATAAATCTGAACAATATAAAATCATATTAAAATGCATCATGTTTGTCACTCATGATTGCCTCACTTGTGTTGATTAAGGAGGAAGAGGAGAGCATTCGCCAGACCCCTGTAAGAACGGGAATATTGCGATCTGAGTCTGTGCAAAAGGCCAATGTGAGTTCACTTTTACTGAGTCTAAACAGGTGTTAAAGGGATAGTTCATCCAAAAATATTAATTCTGTAATTATTTACTCACCTTTATGTCATTCCAAACCTATGTGATGTTTTTACTTCCATGGAACACAATGCTAGACAGAATGTTAGCCTCAGTCACCATTAAATTTCATGATGTGGAAAAAAGATGCAAGTGAATCTCCTTTTGTGTTCCAACATAGAAAGAAAGATGAGGGTGAGTAATTAGTGACAGAATTACAATTTTTGCTAAATCTGGTCCTATAAAGAGAAACTAAGAAAGCTTACCCTGCATACTAGCATACTTTATTTTCTCAGGAGGCTGCGTCACTCATCTCTCAGCGTTCCATAAATCCCAGGGAGTTGTTCAAGGAGCGGGAGAGGACTTTGGCCAACACTGGAACATCTTTCTCTGCAACCCGATCAGGTATAGAGAACTTGTCCAAGGCAGAACTTCTGACAAAACCTTGTGAATAAAACATGTGCCATCTCAAGCCTTATATCACAAATTCGGATTACTCATGTATGTTCCCTCAGGTCAGCTAAGAAGCCCATTTTTATCTCAGCAAGCAGTCAATTTGGAAAATCCTCTCAGTGAGCGCAAGTCTCAGCCCTTATCTCCCATACGCCCTATGGCGTCCACCTCAGTCTCACTTGTACCAGACCCGATCTCTCCTGAGAGTGAAGCTCATGTCTTCCCAGTGAAAAATCCAGGTGAATAAAGACAGCAATCTCTCTTGATCCTCTGGTTATGGAATTTAAAGATTTACTTCTCCCAAAAATGAAAATTCTCTCATCATTTACTCATCCTTGTGTTGTTTCCAAACCCATATGACGTTTTTTCTTCTGTGGAACACCAAAAGAGAAGTTTAGCAGAATGTAAGAGCTCCTTTTTCCATGCAATGAAAGTGACAACAAAAACAAAAGCAGTCCATATGACTTGTGCGCTATATTCAAAATCTTCTGAAGCCATATTATTTGTTCTTCGGATGAAGTCCTTATTCACAGAAATGTTTTCACCATATGCTTTCATTGTATGGAAAATAATTTTTAGATTTGGGTGAATTGTTTCTTTAAGTATGACTTGAATGTTGAACTCTTGTTATCGTTCAGACCCCTTCTCTGTAGATCCATTTGTATCTGAGCAAGCGCAGGAATCAGAAGACGAATGGGAAGGTATTTGTTCTCAATTTTAATGTTACTAATGGCACAGTGTCATATTTTTGCCTGAAATCTGAATTACTGTTGGTGTAGATTCAGAGGAGGAGGATCATCACCAGCTACTGTGAGCCAAACTAAGCAAAGTGAAGATGAAAACCACATTTATGCAAATCTCCCCTCTCAAAGTTTCTATCAGAACGCTCACCAGGTTGGTACCTTGTCACGTAACCCCCAAACCAAGCTTCTGTTGCTTATTAGTGGTACTTTTGAATAATTTACTGTCTAATACTATAATTTTTCATATTACTATATATATATATATATATATATATATATATATATATATATATTTTAATATCTTAAATCAACATTTCAAGCCTATTTATTTTCTAAGTAGCCATGCAATAATGTACAGTCAGCCAGTCATTATCGCAATATAAACCCCTTTAGGCTGCTTTGCATTGTGGTCCTGTTTATTTTGCAGTAATTACCAGGCTGCTTCAAGTGATCATGGTAAGTATCAGGCTAACTCATGCTGGTTTATGTTTTTCTTGCCAATTTGAAGGATTTTGAAACCCCTACTGCTGAAGAGGAGGAGCCAGGCAACAAACAGAACATTTGCGCAAGAGCACTGTATGACTACCAAGCATGTGAGTGGTCTAATTTTGCAGTATTATTGTAAATACAATGTGTACTGAGCTGTAATATCAATAAATATGTTACAGTAAGGCAATTTTATTCAAATTAGTAAAAAAAAAAAATGTCCAAACTGCAGAGTTTGAAAATGTATGTTAAAGTAGGGGGTAAAAAACTAACTTAAAGGGATAATTCACCCAAAAATTAAAATTCTCTCATCATTTACTCTTCCTCATGCCATCCCAGATTTGTGTGAATTTCTTTTTTCAGCAGAACAATTTTAGAAAATGTCAGCTCTGTAGGTCCATTATATTATCACAGATGGTGGCCAGAACTTTAAAGGTCCAAAAAGCTCAAAAAGGCAGCATAGAAGTAATCCACTCGACTCCAATGGGTAAATCCATGTCTTCACAATATGCAATTATTGCAATATGATAGGGGTGGGTGAGAAACAGATCAATATTTAAGTCCTTTTTTTAATATGAATTATTTTCCCTGCCAAGTAGGTGGTGATATGCACAAAGAATGCGAATCGCCAAAAACAAAAGAAGAATGTGAAAGTAAAAGTGGAGATTTATAGTGAAAAGGACTTAAATATTGATCTGTTTCTCACCCACACCTATCATCATATCATGTTTTTTGGCCCTTCAAAGTTTTGGACCTTCACTTGCATTATTTAGACCTAAAAAGCTGAGATACTTTTTTTGTGTTCAGAAGAAATTAGTACACATCTGATTTGGCATGAGAGTGAGTAAATGATGAGAGAAATTTCATTTTTGGGTGAACTATCCCTTTAAAGCTGAAGTATGTCAGCATATTATGCAGAGACAAATATGAGAAAGCCATTCAAAGGTTAATTTTCTTGAAAATTGTAATCTCTGAGTCTCTGTGGCACTATGAAAATTCATCTGTTTGTTTTGAGCAACCCATTTAGACCTGCTCCAACAACATTCATCTACCAATGGCGTGACTTGGGGCGGGACTGTCTCTTTGTTTGACCAACGGCAGGCAGGGGGCACGTTCAGAAAGCTGTTTTAAAAACAGTTTTTATTTTTGCAATTCCATTCAGTGGCAGATATTAAATACTTCTTCAATGAATAGATGTATGCTATTTAAAACATTTCAATATATGATTTTTATTTTCTTCTTTGTTTCCTCTACAGCGGATGACACAGAGATCACCTTTGACCCGGATGATATTATAACAGATATAGATATGATAGATGATGGCTGGTGGAGGGGTTACAGTCCTGATGGTCACTACGGAATGTTTCCTGCTAATTATGTTGAGCTTCTTTAATCCTGCACTTACCAATCAGACATAATACCAAGTGACAGGGTGATCTTACCATAACCTTTCAGCTTGGAGTCACCAGGCATTTGGGAAATATTTTACTTTTACTCTTTTGTAATGTTCAATAAAGTTGTATTACTTTTTGATGTTACTTTAATCTTGATTCAAACCAATAAATAAACAAAGCAAAGAAAATGGCCTTTTGATTTGATATAAATATGAAAATGATATGGAATATTCCCATATCCCACTCTCATCTCAAAATGACTGACCTGGTGGATCCATTGTTAGACTACAACAAATATTTTCCTCTTACTATTAATTTAATTTTCCTCTTCAAACATCATAACACCATAGTTGATACCCATACTAAAAAGCAGTGGTAGACTGATATATCGGTTTTACAATCGTGTCGATAATTACTTTTTGGAACTATCGGTTATATGCAAAAATCGATGCCGATAATTGCCCAAATATATATATATATATATATATATATATATATATATATATATATATATATATATATATATATATATATATATATATATTATTATTATTATTTACTTATTTTATTCCTCACTGTTCTTCAGATAATTACGTTTTTTTTTTTTTTTTTACTGAAGCAAGGGCATCCAAAGAAAAAATTTGACTATATGGAAACCTCCCTCATCAGCACATCATGTCTCCAACTTTATATATTGTGAATAATAATAATATAGGCTATAAAAAGGATTAACTTTGTAAATGTTACAAATAGAGCATTTAAATAAAGCCAATTTTCCCTCACTTCAAAATAAGAGTCCCCGGCGTGCTTCAGGCTTGTTTAGTGTTAAAAGTCCCACGTTAAACACACACGCTTCTTTTTTCTGATTATTAATGGGATTTTGGTTGAAAAATAAGCATCTGAGATTGTATTCATTTTGTATTCAGGCTCGTTGTCTGTGCCGACTAAGAAAATGTTGTAACATTCCATGACTCTATTCTAAAAACTATCGGCTGAATAATCAGTTATCTGCCTTTTCCACCAACTTAGTTATCAGCAAATTCCATTAAAGGTCAACCTCTACTAAAAAATACTGTGGAAGAACCACAGTGCGATGGTATCAGACAGAAATACCATGGTTGATGTTTGTCATGGCACTAAATGCTTACCATTTTTATGTAACATATTATTTATATGGTACTCCAAGGTACTGCATTGGTATTACCATGAAATATGTCCAAAAACTATGGCGTTACCACTGTAAAAACACACCGTAGTACTTTTTGTTAGTGTTTTACCAAAATAAAATTGATGGCAAAAACCCCCAAAAAAACATTAAATGTGACATTGTTTGGGTCTGCGACCTACACCACAATGTATGGAATGTATAGTATTGTGACGTCAAACTCACGCGCCGCGATGCTTACATAACTGGCTCGTCGACGTCATCAGCCTGATTCTGCTAGTTTTGGGGAAGAGGAAGAAGACATGGCCGCAAGGTTACTGCTGAGATCCGCCGTACGGGCCGCGACGACCTGCCGGGCATCTCCCGTGGCCGCTCTAAGCAGAGGGATGGCCACCGGAGGTCAGTCATTTATCCCAGTGTGTTTTTAATGGGCAACATTAGCTGCAGCATCACTGGAGAGTCAGTTTGAACGCGTGCCAAGGGCAACATGATGCCTTCTGCGGAGGTCGATGCTGTAACTTCATGAGCAGTTTAAACGGGAAAACATGCGTTTAGTTATTATTTATCTTCATATATTCTTAGAACTTGTATTGATTTCATGTCTTTTAAGTGTATTGTTTGTGCTAGTGGTCATAATGTGCTAGATTGTCTTGTAGCAGACATGTCACCCTGAAAACTTGTACACATAATGGACTGTGGATTTCTGGACTGCATTTATGATTGCAGTAGTAATTTGACGTTTTATCTTGCAGGTATTCCCACTGATGAGGAGCAGGCCACTGGACTTGAGAAGAAGATTATGCATGCTATGAAAACAGGATCAGTATGTATTATGATCTCTAATGAACTATCAGAAAGCTGTCATCTCTCAAAAATTGAATGCTGTCAAAAGATTAACAAATATTTTAATTTAGTTTTATGGCAGAACATTTTTAAAGGAATAGTTCACACAAACATGATAATTATCTCATCATTTACTCACTTTTATGTCATCTCAAACTTGTATGACTTTCTTCTGTGGAACACAAACAAACACTTTCAAGCTCTTAAAAGGACTTAAAAGCAACAAATATGTCATCCTAAACACTCCAGTGGTTTAATCCATGTCTTCTGAAGCAATCCTATCGGTTTTGAGTGAGAATGGACCAGAATGTAACTCCTTTTTCATTGTTCATCGTGCCATTTTAGTCTGTTCTCAACCCAAATCAATTCGATCAGTTCAGAAGACATGGATTAAACCACCGGAGGCTTATGGATTACCTTTATGCAGTCTTCAAATTTTCAAGCTTCAAAAACAATATGGTCACCATTCACTTGTAATTTATGGATCTATTCTCTTCATATTCCACAGAAAAAAGAAAATCATATGAGTTTGAGACTATATAAGTTTGAGTAAATGGTCAGCACTTATATAGCGCCTTTTTAAACTTAACAGTATTCAAAGCGCTTACACTGTCCCATTCACACTCATACACCAATGGCGGCAGAGCTGCCATGCAAGGCACTAGCCTGCCATTGGGAGCAACTTGGGGTTCAGTGTCTTGCACAAGGACACTTCGGCATGGAGTCGTTTGGGCCAGGATTCGAACCACCAATCCTGTGATTAGTGGCTGACCTGCTCTACCAACTGAGCCACGGCCAACAGAAATAAACACGAAGAGGGCTAATCAGCCGAGAGGAAGATAAAGACGAGCTGGAGACTGTGTTTGTGTTTATTGATTTTAGTTAATTTATGTTATTAAAACTTCCGTTGACTGTTCAGCCAGTTCCCACCTCCTCCTCGCCCACCTTACCCCGTTACACAAATATCACTTCTTGTTAAATAAAGAACTAACGTTCTCCATTTTGGGTTTTCCTGTGTCAGAAGTGATTGGGTAGCTCGAGTGAATCTGCTCTTAACCCTTCTGTCTCTCTGGAGCACAAATATCGGAAGGCCTGCTGAACTCGCACGCACTTTGTAGCTCCAAAGACAGCGCTCGCCTCAGTCACAGGAAACATTTGTGTGCCAGATGAGAAGAATATTTAGCACTTTTAAAGTGCCAAACTCGTGATGAAGGTCATTATAGTTGCTTGGGTGGCCACAGAAATATGTTAAATGCTGGAAAAACCCTGTCTATGTTTCTTCAGTTCTCTCAGTCTTATGTGAAGCCCTGCTCACTAAGCCCATGCTGAGCACATGGATATTTACATATGGTGATATACACGATACAGCAAAATCTCTATCGGTTGACACTTTATATCATCACCATGATATATATCATCATATCACTCTGCCCAAGGTCATGTCCTGAGGATTCAAATTTTCCGTGATCTTTTGACATATAAGAGGTCATTGTACTATAAAAACATACTGTAGCATTTTTTTTAAACAAAGCTGCCAAAACGGCTTGTTCTTCACTTGCTCCACAAGTGAAGTCTCACTAGGGCTGCAAGATTATAGCAAAAATCATAATTGTCAATTATTGCTTTTGATATTGTAATGTTTGTTAAGGTAAGGAAAATTGAAATTTGAAATGTCCAATGAACAAATATCTTTTTAATATATGCTGTCCACTACAGTGGATAAATATGTTTTCAGTTTACTAAGCTTTGACATATAAATGAATAATGCCTGAATAACTGTTTCTTAGATCTTATGCTAATGATTAGTATTTCCTGTCTGGACAAACGTCTTTTTAAAGTATTCGAAACTGACTAATATTATATTCTTCCATGTCCCAGGATCCTTACAATATTCTGAGGCCCAAGGAGTATGCCGGGTCGAAGTCAGACCCCCACCTTGTACCTTCTGTCACCAACAAAAGAGTTGTCGGCTGTGTCTGTAAGTTCAGATCTGAGAAGCTATGCATGTCATAGTTCTTCAGGTTGAAAGCTGTGATGAAGTGATTGATTGTGTATTTGTTAGGTGAGGAGGACAACACAGCTGTGGTGTGGTTCTGGTTGCATGAAGGTGAACCCCAGCGCTGTCCCTCATGCGGATCTCATTACAAGCTGGTTCCTCACGAGCTGCCTCACTGAGCTCACGGTCTCATCCCAGAATTTCAGAAATGTTGTGACCACATTCATTTTTGTCTCTTTGCAAAGAAGTACAGGAGATGTAAACAATCCGTCATCCTGGAGTGGGACACAATATTTTAACAACTCCTCAAAATAACAGTTTACTTAAATTATTGGAGTGTTCATTTTGCACTTGATCCAGTTACACCTAATAAACGTGCTTACTCTGACTTTGGCTCCTGTGTTCTAATATGGTTTCCTTACATTATTCTTATCTTTTTGGGCTGCCAAGGTGACACATTTCTGGTCTATGACTTAGAGGGCGATGTAGAGCAAATCATGTTTTGTTTTTTTAATCACTGTTTTATTAGGTAGTGCCAAGGTGAAGATATACAGTGGGTACGGAAAGTATTCAGACCCCCTTAAATTTTTCACTCTTTGTTATATTGCAGCCATCTGCTAAAATCATTTAAGTAAATTTTTTTTCCTCATTATTGTACACACAGCACCCCATATTGACAGAAAAACACAGAATTGTTGACATTTTTGCACATTTATTAAAAAAGAAAAACTGAAATATCACATGGTCCTAAGTATTCAGACCCTTTGTTCAGTATTTAGTAGAAGCACCCTTTTGATGTAATACAGCCATGAGTCTTTTTGGGAAAGATGCAACAAGTTTTTCACATCTGGATTTGGGTATCCTCTGCCATTCCTCCTTGCAGATCCTCTCCAGTTCTGTCAGGTTGGATGGTAAACGTTGGTGGACAGCCATTATCAGGTCTCTCCAGAGATGCTCAATTGGGTTTAAGTCAGGGCTCTGGCTGGGCCATTCAAGAACAGTCACGGAGTTGTTGTGAAGCCAATCCTTCGTTATTTTAGCGGTGTGCTTAGGGTCATTGTCTTGTTGGAAGGTGAACCTTCGGCCCAGTCTGAGGTCCAGAGCACTCTGGAGAGCGTTTTCGTCCAGGATATCCCTGTACTTGGCCGCATTCATCTTTCCCTCGATTGCAACCAGTCGTCCTGTCCCTGCATCTGAAAAACACCCCCACAGCATGATGCTGCCACCACCATGCTTCACTGTTGAGACTGTATTGGACAGGTGATGCGCAGTGCCTGGTTTTCTCCACACATACCGCTTAGAATTAAGGCCACAAAGTTCTATCTTGGTCTCATCAGACCAGAGAATCTTATTTATCACCATCTTGGAGTCCTTCAGGTGTTTTTTAGCAAACTCCAAACTTTCATGTGTCTTGCACTGAGGAGAGGCTTCCTTCGGGCCACTCTGCCATAAAGCCCGACTGATGGATGGCTGCAGTGATGGTTGACTTACTACAACTTTCTCCCATCTCCCGACTGCATCTCTGGAGCTCAGCCACAGTGATCTTTGGGTTCTTCTTTACCTCTCTCACCAAGGCTCTTCTCCCCAGATAGCTCAGTTTGGCCGGACGGCCAGCTCTAGGGAGGGTTCTGGTCGTCCCAAACGTCTTCCATTTAAGGATTATGGAGGCCACTGTGCTCTTATGAACCTTAAGAGCAGCAGAAATTTTTTGTAACCTTGGCCAGATCTGTGCCTTGCCACAATTCTGTCTCTGAGCTCTTCAGGCAGTTCCTTTGACCTCATGATTCTCATTTGCTCTGACATGCACTGTGAGCTGTAAGGTCTTATATAGACAGGTGTGTGGCTTTCCTAATCAAGTCCAATCAGTATAATCAAACACAGCTGGACTCAATTGAAGGTGTAGAACCATCTCAAGGATGATCAGAAGAAATGGACAGCACCTGAGTTAAATATATGAGTGTCACAGCAAAGGGTCTGAATACTTAGGACCACTGAAAAATGTCAGTTTTTCTTTTTTAATAAATGTGCAAAAATGTCAACAATTCTGTGTTTTTCTGTCAATATGGGGTGCTGTGTGTACAATAATGAGGAAACAAAATGAATTTAAGTGATTTTAGCAAATGGCTGCAATATAACAAAGAGTGAAAAATTTAAGGGGGTCTGAATACTTTCCGTACCCACTGTAAATATAAGTTGAAGAGTTTTCTGTAACACTTTATAATAATATTATTTTTGTGAACATTATTTAACATGCACTAGCAATGAATAATACTTGTAGTATTTATTAACCTTGGCAAATCTCTCTCTTTATATTTATATATATATATATTTTTTTTACATTCACATTTGTGTATATTAAAGGTGCTGTAAGGGATGTTTTTTCATGGAAATTAATGCAAAAAATGGCCTACTCCCTGAAAAATACTGATGAAAAAAGTGTCATGATAATCTCATCGGTTGCACTAGACTAAACCAACAAAACTGTTTCCGTGGGCTGCGGTCTCTGATGTTTTCTGCCTGCCAATCATTTGTGCATTCTTTTAGTATCATAGTTGCAGCAAATTATTGAGGCTTAAAGTGATAGTTTACCCAAATTTACTCACCCTCATGCCATATCTGATATTTATGACTTTCTTCTGCTGAACACACACGAAGGTTGTTTTTTTTAATTTTTATAAATCTGCTCTATTTGTACTAACAATGCAAGTGAACCTTTGAAGCTCCAAAAATCACAGAGGTCAGATCCATATCTTCAGAAGCCATATGATAGGTGTGGGTGAGAAACAAATATTTATGTCCTTTTTTTAATATAAATCTCCACTTTCACATTTTGAAAGTGAAAGTGGTTATTTATGGATAAAAAACAAAACAACGACCAGTATTATCTGTTTCTCACCTACACCTATCATATGGCTTCTGAAATGGCCATTTTTATGCCATGTTGTTCATTACAGCTGTCAGATGAGGGCACTATTTTGCTGCTTTTGATTTTGACAACTGCTTCTGCTAGGTGTAGGTCTCAAAGCAAATTTGGTATTTTTGGAGTGTGGGGTTTAGGAAAGAAGGAAAATTTCGATTTAAGGTGCATTCACACTGGGCTTTGAGCACTCCATATTTTTATTTCAGACTACGAACCAGGATATGATGTCATGTGGGAGGGCTTCTGGTGTAAGTAAAAAATATATCACTCTTAATATTATATTTAAAATGTTAAAATATATTCTCTACTCACTTTCCTGCAACAATAAAATGTTGATATCTATATCCTTTGAATTGAGACATGAGGTCAGGGTGTGAAGTTTCTTCTATTGGTCACAGGTCCTCTCGTCCTATGAATTGATGGTTCATAGTTCATCAACCTTGAACTTCGGTATGCAGCATAGTACAACATTTCTTCACATGAGCTTTGAATGCGTTTGAATGGGAGTGAATGGAGCACGAAGTGTAGTGTGACCGCCCCTTTACCCGTTTTGGAACTTCCACCAGAATAGCCAGTTAGCCACGCCCCTTTGTCCAAAACCACACATTCCAAAGCCACGCGCACACAGATACAATACGGTATTTGAGCAGATGGATGGCGGAGGGTTCTGAGCATTCTGCCGTCCAAACGCTTCGCGGGAGTAGGACACTGTATGGACACTATACCAACATAAATCTGCTGCTCTATGAACTTGCACAATGCTTTCTCTATTATTTCAATCAGGTTCAGCTGTGTATTTTAGGAGTTACCATTTCTTCCTATGTCCACAAGGGGGTCATTTGTTTGTGAGAGTCCGAATTAGTAGTTCATTAGAAAAACACAGGCTCTATAATGCAAGATTGTGCTGAAATCCCTGTTATCTTTAAAATAACCTTTTCTCAGTTTTCAAATATCAGACACAGACCATTTTCCATTAAATATGCTGCTTTAATTGTAATAATATAAGTAAAAGTTATATATGATATTCTATATAATATATTGTAGTCTATAATTTATACCTATTTAGCCATCCATCCATCTAGAAAAATATTGACTATTGCAAGAGATGATATATTTCCTTCATTAATATGAATGATTTATGTAATTAAAACCCAGATTGCGTATTACAGATAACAAGTACAAGGCTGACATTTATCTTTTAAAAAGGCTGAGCAAAGTGTCTGCTCTTAATATTTTCTAGTGTGACAAAAAATTTACTTTTCAGTCAGTCTTGAGTGCCTAATATTTATTAGCATAATGATATTCATAAACATGAATTTCCAAGCTACCTTCCCATCCTCTCTCCTGTTTACGGCACCTATGTTAATTGTCCAATAGACATTGCAAGCACACATCACTCTGCTTATCACTTGGAAGTCAATATAATCAACATGCATCATAAAGTGATTTTTTAAAATCTCTTGCACATTAACGTAAAAAATATCCTTGGTGGGTCATTTGTGCCTGTGTGTGTGTGTGTGTGTTTTGTCCTTTACCTGACACAAGAAAACCAGCGAGAGAGATATTATGTGCAATTTGCCCATAATTGCCTAGACTTGCTGAGACAAACTGTAAAAGCAAGGAAAATGCAGCACAATGACATTGAGGGTGATCTTATTTTCTGCGCATCGCTCTATTGAGTTGTCAGACATTGTGTCATTTAAAAGAACTGTTGTGCACTGCACACAGTTTCTGGCTAGTCTCTTCCAGTGTTTGCTGACACTAATATCTGCAGAGTTTAAATGGAGTACAAACCGTTGCTCACTACAACTGTGCATGAAAGGATTAAATTTTTTGTGAGGGTAAAATGTTGTAGAATGTGGCACTACTAGGCTACTATATACATACTGCATATATACTAGTATTTATAAAGGAATTGTTTACCCAAAATGGTCATTATTTACACACCTTAATGTCATTCCAAACCCATGGACTTCACAGAGACCACATCGCCCCCTATACACTATATAATGGGCCATTTTGTTGTTGTCCAAATTCTGATTGAGCAACTTGTTCCCTACATTTGTTCACTATTTGTTTTTATACCCATAATGCACTCTGAATTCGAGTGTACATCCGATTTATTGCTCATAATCCACCACGGAGGACTGACGAGCTGAGAGCGGACAAGCTAGAAATGCCAGTTTACAGCTTCCTCCGTTCGTGTAATGTTTTATTTCATGCTGAATGTATTGTTTTACTTTTTAACAAAACCTTACTTGATTAACAAATCAAACAGATGCATTGTAAAAATGTATGATTTATTTATACAAATGGAATTACATACTGTAAATGAGGTTATTGTTGAATTTTATTCTGCCATTAAGCTGAAGAACTCTTCACTAAGTAATTCACTGAGGTAATATTATTGTAACTCAGGAGACTGCACACAGAAATGATTATTTAGCTTTAATTATTTTCCTTGCCATGTGCTCTTCTGTCTAGTTTGTGTTTCATGTTCAGAGCATGGAGTCAGGATCCTGACTCTTCGGTCTTGTTTCTGAGATGGGATCCGGACACTCATGCTCAATGTCTTGTCTTTGTGGGCGCATGGATTTGTGATCGATTTCGGGTCTCTTGCCATGCGCTCTTATCTGGTCTTGTCTTTTTGTTTGAGCACATGGCTAAGAATGGCTTCATTGCCATGTGCTTTATTGTCTTGTCTTTGTTTGAGCACATGCCCAATGAAGGCTTCATTGCCACGTGCTCTTCCTGTCCTGTCCGGTCTGTTGTGTTTTTTGTGAGCACATGGTTCTTGTTAAGTTGTTTCACCTGCTTTCCTTATTACCCTCCTCGTTTTCTTCCCTAATTAACCCCATTATCTCTTTTTGTCTTTTGCCAGTTTGTTGTGGTTTATCATCCTGTTAGGTTTTCACATATTGGGCCTGGCCTGTTCCAGCCTTGAGCATCAAACCCAGTCTGTTCTGCAGTGTTTTGCCCTAGACCTTTGAGTTTTCCCCTTTGGGGTTGTTTTTGTTTATTTTATTTTTTGGGAATCATTAAAAGCCCATTCTTTTCAATTTTCTAAGAGTCCTCGCCCCCTGTCCTTCCATTCCTGACATAATAGTCTTTTATGGTTAGATGAGAAATGCTGCCCAGCTTGGATTGGTGTTTAAAGATGCTAATACATAATAAATAAATACAAAAATGTATGCATTACAGCTTTTATTAAATCATTATGAACATGCATATATATATATATATATATATATATATATATATATATATATATATATATATATATATATATATATATTACAAATGTTAAACAGAATGAAAATGTATTGTATTAACAAACCATTTAATGAGAACAAGTATTATTTTAATTTTCAAAGTAAAGTACATGTAATATACAGTAAAAGTACATACGTGATGACAGCTTATTTGTTTACGGACGGCTCTTGACCTTTCCAACAGAGTGCAACAGTCTGGTTCTGGAAGTAAAAATCCCATTAATTTTTTCCATAGATTAACTGATTTTCAATGATAGCATCTAAACCTTTAAAGTAAGACCTACCATGAGTTTTGCGATTGTACAACAATTACATTACCCATGGCTAGCAGAGAAAGCTTCACCAATCAGAGACCAGCAACAAACAAAGCCCGCAAAATGTGCCTTGGTGTGACCGCCCACTCCCATGAGGCACTGTAAATGATGTAATCTGTATGATGTAGTCTGTGGCTCTTCACCCTTAAACTACTTATCTGTTTGTACATATAGGAATATTTTGCAATAAAAATAAAATATATTGTTTCTATAGCCTACTTATCATTAACAACCTAAAATGAATTGTTTTTTAT
Organism: Xyrauchen texanus; assembly: GCF_025860055.1. Taxonomy (NCBI): domain Eukaryota; kingdom Metazoa; phylum Chordata; class Actinopteri; order Cypriniformes; family Catostomidae; genus Xyrauchen; species Xyrauchen texanus. Next base: position 6,364,528 of record NC_068319.1, on the reverse strand, counting down.
ATTCCCCTTATTCAAAATATTCAATGACATATTTTGCAATGCTTCATGGGATTGCAGTCCATGCCCTCATGAAAGACGGCAGCACACAGTCTTGTACCTTTGTCTTTTTGTCCGATTTTCACATAGGTTACTTTTTTGCCTCAAAACAAAGTTTGTGATGTTGTGATTGACCTCGGAGCTGGTTAGTTTGGTTCATGGCTTACAACACTTTTATAAAGGAGTTTATGAAAAGTCTACGGGAAACATTTATTGGAAAAATTATCCTGGAACCCAGCCGCTGAATAAGTGGGTGGGTACTGTTACGATCTGTAAGGAGGACGAGCTGACAATTTGAAAAGTTCTACTTTTGTGTTCCATGAAAAAGTTAGCATACAGGTTTTGGACTTGGGGGTGAGGAAATGATGACAGAACGTTCATTTTGGGGTTAACTTTTAGCTACTTTAATCCATCCATTGAATGTGCAACCTATCTGAAGTTATGCAAAAAAGTTTTTAGCATGTCTAAAAATAGATACAATTTTTCAGCTAGATTTTAAGTCAATTATACTTCCATTTATCCTTTTAGCGCTGCCATCTACATAATGTGTCTGTCCTTGGAGCATCTCAATGCGTGGAGTTCCACATTGATGGTGACCCACGACACATAATGGAAACGATGAGAGATGTAATGAAATAGACGAGGACGATCTGCCCCCTCTGTAGTGTTCTGCCCATCACATCTGGTTAAAGATGATTGAATTATCCCACTCTGAATTTCACAGGCACCATACATCCTCCTGGAAGATGATTGGAAAGGATGGTCCGGGCGGTCCTGGGGTGGATCTAACAGGGTGGCATAGGGTGGCAAATGCCACCCTAAGAAAAAGCATTGCCACCCCATCTGCCATCCCAACATAAGTGTCCAAAATTTATTAAATGTATGTATATTATAATTGATGTTGACATTGTGTAGGGATTTAGTCATGTCAAACTGCCTAAACTCTCACCGAATCCACAAATTACTACAGACCATAGCGTGATTGATTACAGCAGTGGCCAATCGCCTACCTACTATTGCAGTGCGTGTAAAATATTTGGGCTCTCGCACGTTGATGAGCTTATTTCCTCAACAACAATGACCATGTGGACAAATACATGGAAAAAAAAGAGGTAAACGATGAATTGCTTTGTTGTTTCCAAGAATTCATTGAATGATTATTAGATACATCACTGTCAGTTATGGGTTGAGACGGATGAGATGTGTCCTCGCCACTTTTTGAAATAGCTTTCTTCAGGTATGTGTATAATCCAGATGATTTTTCAAATACAGAACTGTCAATAAATGTGTCTGTGTTTCCGCTACTCTCGTCTCCCCACATCTGTTATTGCATTTTATTTTTAAAGTGTAACACCATTCCACTGACGTACAATGCAGTCTTGTTTTATTGAAAGAAAAAGTTAAATTTGGGCGAATTAGAATCCAATTCCTCTAAAATCTAAAGGCAAAAAGTTACCACTAGATCAATCAGTCATGTTCTTAATCAAAGTGCTGATCTATGAATTCATCAACTGAACAACAAAATCCCAAGACTGATAGTTGCAGATATAGATATGAAATTACCAAATTATGTGAAATATTTGAGTGCTTGAATCATTAATTAAGAATGACTGTTGACTGAAACAGGTATTTTAAAAGAATCTTTTACTCTGCATAGCATAATTAATATTCATGAGTTTTGCAGCACTGCCCCCCACAGTACAATTTTATATACAGTTTATTTGAATTTAGACCTAACTTTGTGTTAATCTTTGCTTTCAAAGGGCTTATTCCAGCTGTTACAAAGGTGATAGGCCTACAGGTCTTTATTAGCAGAATAACATGGGATATGCACAAGGTTGGGAGGGTTACTTTTCAAATGTATTCCACTACAGATTACAGAATATATGCTGTAAAATGTAATTTGTAACATATTCCGTTACATACTCAAGGTCAGTAACATGTTTAGTGTCTTTTCCTTCATTTGGAATGCATTTGAGATCCTTGACTTGTTATCATGCGTTTTAGTTATTATCCAAGACTACATTTAATAAGTCTGCAAACGGCATTAGAGAGCAGTGTTGAATGAAACTGGGATTCTAACACAGTAAAAATGCATCTGTTGTACTTGCAAGGTTGCACGAGCATGTCAGTCTTTTCTCAATTGTGTAAACAAGGTCATTTTTGTGATCTGAGCGAGCGCATGCAATCAGATGATGATGATGTTATGTAATAGTGCTATCTAGATCCATTCTAAAAACAGGCATGCACAGCATTGTAGAGACTACCATATCCAGTGACATGGGTACATTTTCACAAAGGCTATATCAGATATTGAGTCAAAAATCCTTTTACACCAGTGGAAGTGAATGGGGCCAGCCTATAAACATTAAAACACACACTGTTTCAAGTAAAGCCACAAGATGTAAACGTTATTCAATTTAACGTGATTTTAGTGTAATAAAATTGCTTACTAACCTGATCTAGCTAAAGTTAAATCCAATGTAATGGTTAATGGTCTGCACTTATATACCGCCTTTTTAACCTTAGCAGTATTCAAAGCACTTTACACTGTGACTCATTCACCCATTCACACACATATTCACACACCAATGACGGCAGAGCTGCAATGCAAGGTGCTAGCCTGCCATTGGGAGCAACTTGGGGTTCAGTGTCTTGCCCAAGGACACTTTGGCATGTGGAGTTGTGTGGGCTGGGAATCAAACCACCAACCCTGCGATTAATGGACAACCCGCTCTACCACCTGAGCCACAGCCGCCCAATATAACAACTTTGTTGTCCTGTTGCTGCGATGGTAACCCCTGTAAACCTGGTATTGGATATAACTTTACACAGATGAGGTTAGTAAATAATCACACTAAAATCATGTTACCAGATATAATGTTTATGTCTTATGTCAGGTACGTTTAACAGTAAGTGTTTTATTTTTGTTATTTTTGTCATTATTCAATTTCTGTTGGCCAAAACTATTTATATTGAGATTTTTGTATGAGACCTTTAACTTTTTCATTTTGTGCTTCATAACTGTTTCACTATAAGCCTATTTTAGACAATTTAAAGGCAGATTCCCATTGTGACAACCTACTCTAAGCAATGTGACAACATGTCCCACTATTCAACTTGTTCAATTAACAGTATTTTCATGGGCAATAACAATGGATTTTTTTCCAGTAGACTTACGTGTTTAAACAGAAATAGTCAAAAAGCTACATTTTCCCTAAGAAATGTTCACTGAAGGAAAAATTGTGACCACTAGCCCCAGTCTTCCCTATTGTGGATTACTTATGGTTGATGTTTTATTCAAAAACCGACCCTAAAAAACTGTAAATCCCCCAGATTTAAAGCTGGCCTTTTAAAAACAGGCTCCACATCTTGAAATTATGAATAATTAAAGAGTATTATTGTTTTGGGACCAAAAGGGGCTCTCAGTGTCATCATATGTGCAAGTCATCTCTGCTTTTTAAATTTTCGACTTCTGTTCTGCATTTCTCAGTGGGGCCAAGAAAGTGCGGAATGGGCAAATTTGAAGGAGGGAAGAATTTAAATGTACCCGGGGAGAGCATCCAGAGACATTTGCAAGAGGGGTTCTTCGCACAGGGGCAGTCGCAGCGCACAACGCATCTCATGACAATAGGCTATGATTAGCACTGTGCTTATCTGTGTAACACTGCCCGCCATTAGTGTTCTGCAGGGGCACTGTCACCATAGCAACCAATCCAGAACCCAGTTGTGCTTGTCAAAGGTACACTCAAAAACCTCTTTTCACCATGTCTGCCTTGAAAGCCCATTTAAGGCTATTATGGCGAATGCAGGGGCATTGATCTTGATGTCTCTGTTAAACCTGACATTGACTTGATCCATTCATGGAAGATTAATTAACCCGGTGACTCCTGCGCATACATTCGGTTTCCACAAAATGGACATGAACCTCACTCAGTGCCTGATAAATGGCACTTGATATTTTCAGACCTAGAAACGAATGGGTGGCATTGAGAACAGACCTCTTCATTGCATCTCCAATGATGCATATTATGGAGTTCTCAGACAAAAAAAAGCTTTATTAGAGGTGCTCTCTAAGGCATGCATCACTATTAATATTGGTAATACTTGCTTTTATGTATTTGACCAAACCCCTAACCCTAAGTACTAAACTTTGGCACATAACTAAACCCACACCATTTGTGCTACAGACATGAATGATACCTAAAATGATGAGGCTTGTTGAGGAGAGGTATACTATTACTTTATGGACTATTAAAGACTTGTGATTTCTGTTTGGAAGTGGCTGTGGCTCAGGTGGTAGAGAGGGTCGGCTGCTAATCGCAGGGCTGGCAGTTCAATTCCCGGCCCACACAACTCCACATGCCGAAGTGTCCTTGGGCAAGACACTGAACCCCAAGTTGCTCCCAATGGCAGGCTAGCGCCTTGCATTGCAGCTCTGCCGCCATTGGTGTATGAGTGTGTGTGTGAATGGGTGATTGGGACACAGTGTAAAGAGCTTTGGTAACCTCTAAGGTTAAAAAAAGCGCTATATAAGTGCAGACCATTTACAATCTCCAGAGACCAGAATATCATAGAAACTTGAGAATGGGCTATTTTGGCATAGGGCAGTAAGCAACCACCCAGAACACCCTAGCAATCGCATAGCAACATCCTGGCATTGTGGCGGTGAGTTTTGCACAGGTAAGTGCCACTCACACTTTGTTCAGGGAATGCAAATGTGTAGTTTTAGCAAATGCAGTTTTGAAAGTGCATTGTCATTGCACATCGCATTATTAACATCTTTTATTGCTGTGAATTCATTTTTTTTTATTTTCATCTTTTCTCACAGGTCTTGCCAGCATGACAGTGACATTGCTTAGTGCTTGACTAGCACCCTGGTTGAATCATCTCAAATTGAAGCATATTTTAGCTGAATGTTCCAAAAGTGAGGAATTTCAAATGCAGACTCAAAGCCTATCTTCCTCTCTCATGGCACAAACTTTGTTCAGGTAGAGCCTGTTAAGGAACATCTGGTGCACGAGAGAGGTTTTGATAAAACATAAGTGATGTCAAAGTGAGATAAAACCCAGAGAATCAGTGTGGTGAAAGGCTCTGCAGCCCTCTGTACCCTCAGGGTGACTGCAGTCCGGGCCCCAACTGTCAATGCATTGTGAGCTGAGGTTTCTTTATAATTGCCCATTCCAGAAATGACAGATAAGGTGTCTGATATAAATGGATTGGACAAGTTCTTTCTAGAATAAAATGGTATTGTGAAGAAAAAAGAAAAAAAAAAAGTTTCCATCTAGTGAAAGATATAGCAGGGCGATCTTTAAATCACAGGATATAACTAAAGTTTCACTGGAGGAACTGGCCACATAAGCAAAGAAACTTCCTTTATTATTTTACTATATATTATTACTTCATATTAGTAAATTAAAATACATACAATACAATGTATTTATAGTGTATAACTACATGTTGTTCTGCAAAATTCTTACAAGATTCACATTTGCTACTTCTCAGGTTGAGGTACAGGTAGGTTTAGGGTTAGGGTAAAGGTCAGGGGTTAGGTTAAGGGTTGGGGTAGAGTTAGGTTTAGGGTTAGAGGTTAGGTTAAAGTTGTAACCACAGATGCAGGTACTTTAAATGTAAAATGCAACAACACAAATTTACATAATAAGTACATTGTATCAAATGTTTAAGTACATAGAAATTAAAGACACCTAATATAAAGTGAGTCCATTATTTTTTTTTGTTATTTATATAGAACGATAGATCTGATATATAAAGAAAGATAGATAGATAGAGAGAGAGAGAGAGCAAGAGAAAGAGAAAGAGAGAGAGAGAGAGAATAATGGATGGATGGATGGACAGACGGATGGATAGACGGATGGATGGATGTTACATTCCATTGATCACCAATTTGAATAAGCCCAAGAGATTCTTGCAAAAGATTGCAGCCTTGCTGTCAGGCAGGGTCAAGTGAGTCACAATTTTATTCAAGTATTCAACTTAAACACTAAGCTACTATTGAGCTTCCGCTTTAGCAATTTCTGACCTTTTCTCTGAACACATTAAAGAACATTCTACGTAAATGATGACATTTAGAGAGAAAAGGAAATAGCTGTGTAAAACTTTTCATATGTGTGTATGTACTAAATGTACAACTTTAAAAACTGCCTTTAAATTGTTTACAGTTGAGACCTCATCAGCTGGGCACCGTAGGACAGCGTTGGACAGCGTTGGTTGCTGATGTTGTAATTGTGTTGTTGTGACACCACGGGACGTGCATGCCAGGGCTGGATACTCTCCCATTCCACTGGCAAGCCACCCTCTATCATCTCCTGCCATCTGGCCTTTGATTAGATCACCACAGTTATTCTGTTTTATTACAGCCTTTCCTTTTCCACTGAGCCTGAATGCAACTACCATCATTTCTATTTCCCTTTTTAGATGGCATTGTCCAGCACCACGGGACTGTTCATCTGTTGGCTGGGAAAAAAATGGGCTTGTGTAAACCGTACAAGAACTCATGCGCCTTAGTGTGACATCTGCCTGGATGTAAGTGACTCTGTATGCCTATAGTTTTCTGTAATGAAAAGACTTTTGAAAAGTCTTATGTATGGTACTTTTTACCAATTCTGTACACAATTCTGTGACATTTTTAACCACAAAAAAATGAAAATGCTAATTTTTGATACCATTAAATAGGTTAGTACTGCTAATAATGTATACTTCTTCATATATCTACTTCTTTGTCTACATTGCATGTGTATATATATATATATATATATATATATATATATATATATATATATATATATATATATATATATATATATATATATATATATGTTTAAGTACATATATACATATAGATTTATATTGCTCATAGGTTTTGTTTCTTAAGCTCTTGTTTATTGTTTATTATGATTGTGAAGTGTGCCTTGTTTTGTCTGTAATTGTGCACTGCAGACCTGGCAAATGGCCATTTTGTTCCACTGTATACTTGTATATTGGCAGGAATGACAACGAAACTTAATACTATATGTACAAATGATGTCATTACAATTTCAACTAGTAAAAGGTGTCATTTTATATATCTGTAACTGCATTTTGTCTAGTAGAATTTCACAACGATCTGTCATTCTCTCCTGTTCAAAATGCAGTTACAGACATCTTTCATTTATTTCTTACTAGTTGAATTGCAATTACACATATCAGCTATGTACTACTTACTAGAACAAATTATATTTTTTCATATCAATAAGGATTGTTAATAGTGAAAATGTCCATTCCTGATACCAACAACTGAATTACAACTAGTAAAAATGCAAATATATAAAATTTGACAGGTTATATATATATATATATATATATATATATATATATATATATATATATATATATATATATATATAAAATATAGAATTAACATTTTTACTAGAGCAAACCTAAATACTGATGTCAAGAATAAGCATTTTCACTAGTAAAATATTTATTAAAAACATCTATTATTCATTTCTTTCAGATGGTTAAATATCAATACGGCTTGCCATAGTTACTATCTGCCATGTTATTGTCAACCATGTTATCTTTTGGAAGCATAATTATACCCCAATATACAGGTCTACTTTACTTGCTTTAAATGGTACAATACAATTTATTAACACTAAAAATATACAGCACCTGATAGAATATTTCAATTATCTTACAAATGCACCTTAAAATATTTATAGCATGACCCGTATAGGATTATGACCCAGTTGTCTTGTCATGCTATGGGCTCAGTCACCATTGTTTTACTTTCATGATTCTCTCACCTAAACTTACAAATCATATGTAGTGCAAACACATAAACAAGAGTGCCATATTGGAAAAGAGAATGGGAAAGGCGCTCAGGGATGCTTATGTAAATGTTAGAGACACTCTGCAGTTATCATTGGGCATACAGGGCGTATGCTAGTTGACGTACAGGGACACAGAAATGTAATCCCATATTATGGGTCGACATACCAAACTACTGAGCATTTTAATAATTAAATCTGATTGTGCTTCCAAAGCTCATGCATTGAAGCCAAAGCGGTTTTGGAGAAAGCGATTTTGATTTCATATATGAGCAGGCAATTTTTGACCATCTTCAAGACATTTATAAGAAGCTTAGAAATTCATTCTCCAAAATGTGTAATAAGTGGAAGCCCCTAGAGAGAGCTGCAAATGTCACATTTATAAATTTTTAAAAAGGCTTTGCTTACATGTCCTGTTTTTACTTGCTTTTTAAAGTGGCATACCGAAAAACATGAATAAATCACCCACAGTGGAGAGTATTACCTTGAAACTAACATACCCCACTTTGTTTATTCAGCATAAATTAAACAAAAACATTATAAAAATCAGGTAAATCAAACAGGAAAGAAAAAAAGGATGCACTATAACTGCTAAGCTAGAGATCTTTAGTGCTTTTAACATCAATACAACTTTGTTTCCTTTTGGATGGTGTTCTGAAAGTACAGCTTTTCAATTCTTTGGCTTTTTCTATGAGAGATAATTGCAAAAATGATGAAACACGTGTTGCATGACATCAGAGGCTTTGTGTGTGCTCACTTTGCCACGGTCTGGTAGAGATTTTAATGTTACTTGTGGGGTACAACAAGGTTCAGCGCTAGGCCCTAAACTGTTTATACTGTATATAAATGATATTTGTAAAGTGTCAGAATTACTCAGATTTGTTCTATTTGCTGATGACTAATTTATATTGCTACGGGAAAGGTTTGGAACAGCTTCTGAATACAGCGGAATGGAATTGGAAGTCTTAAAGAATTGTTTAATATTAACAAGTTATCATTGAATCTAAGTAAATCAAAGTTTATAATATTTGGTAATCGGTAAATCAATAATCAAGTTAATTTATAATCAGTGATGTTTAAATAGAAAGTGTATGAAAATTTACCCCTAGGGTCAACATGTTTCAAATGACCTTTATGTTTTGTTCTGGGCAATAACAGTGGAAATATTCAAAAGTTTGGTCTTGTAGTTTAGACTTTTAGGTTTTTCTCTATGTAGTAATGGACTTCTTTAAACACATGTGCATTTTTGGGCTGTTGTCTGCAATTTTTCACACTCAAATTTAAAAGTTTACCATTCACACATACTGTGAATTAATTGCAAAAAATTGCATAAAAAATCATAATATTCAGATCTGAAATGTAGGTGGTGCTTAACACATTTTAGCCCTCACTGATGTGCTCATCCATAGGCATTCAGTCTAATTTTCAGTTCATGCACCACCCTCATTGTTTAATTGAATATCTCGGCCTCTTGAGTGGATTAGAAGCTCAAACTATGTGTCATTAGAAAACTGAGATCCTCCCCTTTGAGATGATATTTTTTATAACCTCCCCTTTGAGATTATATATTTTATAAACAATAGTTGAAAACATATTTTTTCTGATGACTTGTTTAGCATGCTTTTCCTGCTCGATGGTATATTTTGTTCTGAACATATAAAATAAAAAATAGGATTATTCAACCAAGCAAGCTCACAGACAAGTAAACAATGGCTATTTTTTTAAACTGCCTAAGATAAGAACAGATGTAACATTGATGTCTACTTGGGGCTTACAGCAGCAATGATCGGTGCATAAAAGAGATGTTTGTATTTTATGACTTACAGAAATCATAGTTTACTTTGTGATTCTTTTTAAAAATCTTTTGAACTGTGGTATTAGGGCAACAAAATAAGAATAAGAATGATAGTTTTCATTTGATATATGACTTGTCCATTTGGGTGCTATGTGAAAGACTTCTATATTCATATGAATATTTCTAACCGCTTACCTCTAGGGGGCACTAATTTGTGATGTGAATTTTTTCAGGACTTATTTTGTCATTTTAAGTAACATAAATGCAAAAGGGATTATCTAAAGTATTCTATGAAAAGTTCAGATTCTAAGCTTTCAAATGATACCTCACATGCCTGACTTATGTATACAGGGACTTTAATGTGCTAAGCGTAAAAATGTTTTGCGATATAACGCAAAAATATTTTTTTTTTCTCTATGTTTTCTATGTATATTCTTTCAAACTCTATGAAGAGTTTAAGTGGAGTAAGAATCGACCCTAAGAATCTATCCTTATAAACTGGAAAACAATATGGCATTGACCAACTTATTAACTCCTTGATATTTATCAGAACAACTTTTGGTCAAAATAGTGACTTTACCGGGTTTTCTTGCAGCTTGCTCAAGTTCTGCACTTTAAAAGCAACTTTCACTCCTAAAATAACTCAAAGTAGTTCTGAGGACAGAATTAACATTTCAAAAGAATGAGCTCAGTTCCTTTGACATCAAAAACCAAGCAAAAGATCAGAAATTCACATTTTGACAGCATCCTAGGCTTCTTGTAGAAGATGTGGTTTACATGACAAATTTGCCAAAAATAGCAAAGCCCTGGGCAGTAAATCACAACTATGTGAGTTTAACATTATCCGTTCTCAGTTCACACGTCAAGGTCTAGCTATCTGACTGAAACACAGCTGCCACCGAAGTGACTCAAACTCCCAGCACACATCTAATCAAACATTCGGTTATATGCAGTAGACAGCCAGCTCTTTGTGATTTCTTTTTCTATTTTTTCTCAGATGAAAGAGTGTTATTTGTAATGACAGTTTCTTCTGCTGCTCCCCTTCATTGTCTTGCATGCTCTGCTTCTTCTATTATCTTCTGTCTGCAATCCTTTTCCCAGAGCCTGAAAACTCATTATGCACACAAATTGATGTGATTGCCAGTTCTCAAGAATACACCAGTGCTGATATCTTGGATTTCATTTGTTCTTATATCATGTCAATGTCATGTTCAAACAGAGCCTTCGGAATTAATTTTGACCCTTAATTGTGTCGAAGAACAAAACGTCAAAAAAGGTAATAACCTAGTCGTCTTAGGACAGTTGCTTGACTACCTAATCTATGGAGTATATAACCTACCAGGTAGAAATCTGCTGAATAAATACCAAACACTAGAAGAATGACTAAAGCTTTATAGAAAGTCCAATGAGAAAACACTCCATGTCAGTGACAACGATGAAAAAATAACACTCTTCAAATTTCCTTACCTCTCTCATTTTTACATAAATTTACCATGGTAACCATAGTGATGGGATGAACCATAGGATGAACCAAAGTTACAGCAGTTAATATTGCTGCAATAAAAGTATGATAACTTCATTGTAAAAAGTGAATATCGCTGTGTTATTTTTGGCCAACACTGGGGTTCCTGTGGTACATTTTTGTAAGGGAACTGTGTGTAAGCTGTTATACAAATTAGATATAATATAAAGAAACTTCTGTTTCTTTATATTATATCTATATATAAACCAGTCTGGTTTTCGCAAAAAACATTCCACAGAAACGGCGTTACTTAAAGTTTCAAGTGATATTATGATATCAGCTGACTCTAAAAAATATACAGTGTTGATCTTATTGGACCTCTCAGCAGCTTTTGACACAATTGATCATAATGTTATGTTAAATAGACTTCGTGATTTGGTTGGCATGTCGGGATCAGTTTTAAAATGGTTTTCATCCCACCTGTCAGAAGCTTTAGTGTGAATTTGAATCAGATTGTGTCTGAAACTGCAGAGTTGTTGTGTGGGGTACCGCAGGGTTCTGTCTTGGGTCCTATTTTGTTCCTCTTGTATATATTTCCTCTTGGTAAGGTTATTAGTCAGTTTAGCGACATATCTTACCACCTGTATGCGGATGATATCCAACTGTATTGCTCCTTTAAGGAAACTGAGTTGTTTAAATTGTCCTCTTTAATTAACTGTCTGTCTAGTATTAAAAAGTGGTTATGTGAGAACTTTTTGCTTCTCAATTCTGACAAAAAAGAAACACTAATTATCGCCCCTGAAAGTAAAATCCCAAAGATAATACAACATATTGGCGACTTAGGCCCGTCTGTCCATCCGAGCCTCAGGAGCTTAGGTGTTGTCTTTGAGTCAGCTATGTCCTTGGAGCTTCATTCGAAACAATTAGTTAGAAACTGCTTTTTCAATTGAGGAACATTTCAAAATTAAGATCATCTGTGACTAAAGGTGAGTTAGAGATGATTATTCATGCATTCATCTCCTCCCGCTTAGACTATTGTAACAGTCTTTTTACGTGTTTGAGTAAGAAGGAGCTTCATCAGCCTCCAGGTTGTTCAGAACTCTGCTGCAAGGCTTTTAACCCGCGTTAAGAGAAGAGAACACATCACACCTGTTTTAGCTTCACTTCACTGGTTACCAGTCCAGTATAGAATTCATTTTAAAATTCTAGTTCTTACTTTTAGAGCCTTGCATGGCCAAGTCCCTACCTACATCACTGACCTGATACAGCCGCACACTCCTACCCGGAGACTCAGGTCTTTAGATCAGATGATATTAGTTGTTCCCTGTACCCATTTTAAAACTAGAGGGACCAGTCATTCCAGGCAGTCGCTCCCAGGCTGTGGAATGCTTTGCCTCTTGTTTTACGTTGCGCAAACTCAGTTGATTATTTTAAAAAACAACTGAAGACTTTGCTCTTCAAGCAGGCTTTTGGTTAGTCGAGGGTTTTTTTTTATGGTTGTTTGTAGTGTTTGTTGTTTGTATTTTGGGGAATGTATTTAATTTGTTTTTGTATTACATTTTACTGTGAAGCACTTTGTGATGTTTATCTGTGAAAAGTGCTATATAAATACATTTTACTTACTTACTGTTCCAACATAATGTTAATTACCACAAAAGTTAAAAAAATACAATAAAATTGCTTTCCTTTATCAGTGTAAGGTCATGAACGTAATAAAAGTAAAGCTCAATCGACAGCATTTGGGGCATAATGTTGCTAACAACAAAAAATTTACTTTGACTCATTTCTCACCTTTTTCATACTCATTCTTTTGTTAAAACTTGTGTATTATTTAAGCCGAAAAGTTGTTTAAATTGTCGTTTTTATGCCATTGCATCATCATGGCAACGAAGTTGAAAATTAGCTATAACTTTACACAAAAATGGTTAGTAAGTGATTTTACCACACTAAAATCATGTTAAAACATATATTGTTTACATTCTGTGGCAATACTATTACTAAAAAGTAGTAATTTCATTGAAAATGAGAGACGAAGTTGTGTGTTAATCAGCATTGTGCCACAAATGCTGTTGATTGACCTTAACTTGTACTGAACCCAGAATATTTCTTTAAGAATAAACCCAAGGGCGTAGCAGCCGCGGGGGATGTGGGAGACACGGGACGGGCATCTTTATAAAGATGCGTCCTAAAAAGGACCCTGTGTATTGCTCTTTTAGAGAATTTAACTCTTTTACAAAAATTATCTTTTAGAGAGTGCTGTCGAAGCACCAGGGGCAAAGCTGCACTGCCGTGCAGAGAAGGAGAAAGCAGCTGATATGCGCCATAGATCCAACAGCATACGCTCTGAGAGATGATATGAACGGTCTTGTGAATCGCAGCTCGGTGCTCACACAACCTGTAGCCTCCGAAGAAAATTTCTGAATGAACAGACGCATTTCCCTCCCGGTATGTCCGGGGGCAGGATGGACTCTCAAGTTCAGAGATGCGCGAGGCTCTCAAGAGAGACCCCTAGTGCCGCTTCTTCGACACAACGTCGAAGTGAGCGACAGATGGGGAACTAAGGTTAGGGTTAAACTTATGGTTTGAATATACAGGTGCTGGTCATATAATTAGAATATCATCAAAAAGTTGATTTATTTCAGTAATTCCATTCAAAAAGTGAAACTTGGATATTATATTAATTACACACAGACTGATATATTTCAAATGTTTATTTAATTGTGATGATTAAAACTGACAACTAATGAAAATCCCAAATTCAGTATCTCCGAAAATTTGAATATTACTTAAGACAATACAAAAAAAGGATTTTTAGAAATGTTGGCCAACTGAAAAGTATGAACATGAAAAGTATGAGCATGTACAGCACTCAATACTTAGTTGGGGCTCCTTTTGCCTGAATTACTGCAGCAATGCGGCGTGGCATGGAGTCGATCAGTCTGTGGCACTGCTCGGGTGTTATGAGAGCCCAGGTTGCCCTGATAGTGGCCTTCAGATCTTCTGCATTGTTGGGTCTGGCGTGTCGCATCTTCCTCTTCACAATACCCCATAGATTTTCTATAGGGTTAACGTCAGGCGAGTTTGCTGGCCAACTAAGAACAGGGATACCATGGTCCTTAAACCAGGTACTGGTAGCTTTGGCACTGTGTGTAGGTGCCAAGTCCTGTTGGAAAATGAAATCTGCATCTCCATAAAGTTGGTCAGCAGCAGGAAGCATGAAGTTCTCTAAAACTTCCTGGTAGACGGCTGCATTGACCTTGGACCTCAGAAAACAAAGTGGACCAACACCAGCAGATGACATGGCACCCCAAACAATCACTGACTGTGGAAACTTTACACTGGACTTCAAGCAACGTGGATTCTGTGCCTCTCCTCTCTTCCTCCAGACTCTGGGACCTTGATTTCCAAAGGAAATGCAAAATTGACTTTCATCAGAGAACATAACTTTGGACCACTCAGCAGCAGTCCAGTCCTTTTTGTGTTCTGACGCTGTGTCTTGTTCAAGAGTGGCTTGACACAAGGAATGCGACAGCTGAAACCCATGTCTTGCATACGTCTGTGCGTGGTGGTTCTTGAAGCACTGACTCCAGCTGCAGTCCACTCTTTGTGAATCTCCCCCACGTTTTTGAATGGGTTTTGTTTCACAATCCTCTCCAGGGTGCGGTTATCCCTATTGCTTGTACACTTTTTTCTACCACATCTTTTCCTTCCCTTCGCCTCTCTATTAATGTGCTTGGACACAGAGCTCTGTGAACAGCCAGCCTCTTTAGCAATGACCTTTTGTGTCTTGCCCTCCTTGTGCAAGGTGTCAATGGTCGTCTTTTGAACAGCTGTCAAGTCAGCAGTCTTGATTGTGTAGCCTACAGAAATAGACTGAGAGACCATTTAAAGGCCTTTGCAGGTGTTTTGAGTTAATTAGCTAATTAGAGTGTGGCACCCGGTGTCTTCAATATTGAACCTTTTCACAATATTCTAATTTTCTGATATACTGATTTTGGGGTTTTTCATTAGTTGATAGTTATAATCATCAGTATTAAAGGGGTCATGACATGGTTTT
The DNA here is from genome assembly GCF_025860055.1 of Xyrauchen texanus. Lineage (NCBI taxonomy): Eukaryota > Metazoa > Chordata > Actinopteri > Cypriniformes > Catostomidae > Xyrauchen > Xyrauchen texanus. The sequence continues at coordinate 6,349,349 of NC_068319.1, read as the reverse complement.
TTTTATTGTATTATTATGTTCCCTTAGGTGCAATTATAGTATTAATATATTTTTTTTTAAGAAAAACTTTTAAAATCTAGTGATTTATGACCTTTTCCCACCCTGTTTCTCATCCTCTGATTCAAACAGTCTGTTTTGGGGGCGTTTTCCATTTAAGACTTCAGTGTTAACGCCCACTGTTATGATTGGCTACCGTCAGTGCCTATGTATCAATTATTGACGCCCCCAGCCAGAACAATATGCAAGTAAACTAAGTAAAAACACTGTGATTATTCATAATGAATGAAATTGCGCTTTAAAAAGTAGTTTAAAGTTTAAAATAGATTACTTACAGTTTGCGTCGTCGTTGTTCCCAGAATAGTCGGCACGGACTTATCTTTGAGCAACAGTTTTCTGGCAAAGCCAGCATCATATTGAGATTTGTTCTCAAAACAGTCATCCTTAAAATGTACAGAACAAACGCTTAAGTTAACACTGCCGTGACTGGGTCGTCCGCAAAAAATAAACTGCATCCATTTTTCCCTGACGTCTGGATCTTTCGGCAGCTTATTCAGAGGTTTTGTTTGACCACAGCCAGGAACAGCACATCTGTGTGGCATCGTAATTTTCCTGTGCACAAGTAGTCTCTGTCAGAGCTCGCTGTCCATCGACTGAACACTTGTGAGGCGCACGGCGATACTGAAATGAGCGTAGTTGTCTTGGCGCTTATAGCGTAGTTATGTTGTGCTGGAGGCGGTCATATGCAAACGCTGTTACGTCACTTCTAACCGACACGTCACTTCTAACCATGAATCCAGAACGAGCTGTATTTTGAGCTTGATTAAATAAATGATTCGTTTTGAATGGGGAGGACGTCTTAAAATATTAAACTTGCAGGACGTTTTAATGATACAAAGACCTCTTATATACCAAAAGATCAAGGCAAATTTGGTTTCTCATGTCATGACCCCTTTAAAAGGAATGAACACTTGAAATATATCAGTCTGTGTGGAATGAACGTATACATTATCCAAATTTCACTTTTTGAATGGAATTACTGAAATAAATCAACTTTTTTGATGATATTCTAATTATATGACCAGCACCTGTATCTCCATATGACCAATTGCAGGTTCCACGTATAGAAGTTAATTACGTCGACGTACGTTTTCAATAAATAAAAGCGCATAGTGACGTAACAGCAATGACATCTTTTTAATTAACCTTTTTTTGCGATCTGTGTGCGATCAAGCCTTTTTGCTGTTATAGTCAGGTTCACTATATATTTTTGTGGGAATTTTTTGGGGATTTGCTAAACTATACATTTTTGGAAAGGTTATTGTATAAGGAGTCAAAAAAACAATGTTTGCATTTGCCCAGATGTCTATGTGGCGGCCATATTGAATTTTAAAAAAATGGCCGCCGTAAAACTTTAATTTGTAATATCTCGGCTTCTGAATAAGCTGGAATGTTGATTTTAACTGATAAACCCACATTTTCAGGGTCAGGAAATCCAATGGTGCTATTTAAAAAGCTACAAGACATTACCACATTAACCCAAAGATGCATAAGTGGGTCAAAAATGACCCGGTGTGGTTGTTTTCTTGCAATATCATTGTAATGAAAAGTTGTTTGCATTTAATATTCCATGTTCCTTAAAAACAATGTTTTTTTTTTATCATCCCATTGAAATACATCCACAATATGGGTAAAAAAACGACACATCACAAGCAGTTGATCAGATAACTCGGAGTTCCTTTTATCGAAGAGTTTAAAATTAGCTAATGTAAAACGTGGATGTTCTGGAACTATCGACATGCACATTTAGACCACAGTATGAGCAACCTTTTTAATTATGCAGTTTCTATACATCATCATAATCATCATCGCTTTCATACATCACGGCTTGGGAATCGTCATCGTTCTGGCACTGGCTGCTGCACTGACACATGTCAGTACAAGCTAAGCCCTTAGCTCTGCAGGAGCACCTCCCAGAAGAGCAGTCAGATTTACACTTGCATTGAACCAACTCAAGGATGGCCTTTGGGGCTGGGAGGACATCTGTGGTCACTGGTTTGAGCATGCCATCCGAGTGTTTGAAGTATCCGTTTTGCAGAGGATCCAGTGGTGGATCCTGCAGAGCAATGGCTGCCTGTGCCCATACTCTTGTTTGGACAAGGACTCTCAAGATGTGCTGCTTCAGAGTTCCAAGTGTTGGAGGGAGCTTGTTACTTTCTGCCCTATGTTTGCAGAAGAGATGCCATCGCAGTTGAGGGATTGCCTTGATGTTGATCCCCTTGGGTGAGTAAGCTGCACATATAAAGGATTCCAGGGCTGACAGCATTCCTTCTGTCACATCTGCTTCATCCAAAAGCATCTGCAGAGCTTTGACAATATCTTCATCTGCTTTAAGGTAGACCTGCAGCCAGGTTGCCTTGCCTATGCGGGAGAACCTTCCTGTGTTGTCAGCCCCAGTGAATGCATGGAAGGCTGGCAAAGCCTTTGCTCTTTCTTTACCTAGAGCTCGCCACAGTGGTTCAATCTGCACAACACCAGAGGCCATAGAAATGGATGTGTTCTTCAACATGAGATCATAGTTTGCTGTGACTAGCACTAAAACATCTGTATCTGGTGAGAAAAACACCAACTGTGCATCATGTGGGTTTCTCTGTGAAGCCAGCACAGCCTGGTGGATCAGCAATGTGTCTGCTCCTTCGTGGTTGTTTTCTTCAAAGACAAGGTCTTTGTTGCTCCTAGTGAGCCCAGAAGCAGATGTGATGATCAGCTTGGAGGATCTCTTGTTGTACTCCAGAGTTTTGGCAGCAAGATATTCAGTCAGATCACTCTTAGTCTTGTCATGGGAGAGGAACCTGTTCATTGGGATGTGTTTGTTGCTGGTGTCATCTCTGACTTGGTACTGAATAGAAGCTTTTCCTTGTCTTCGTTTATCTCTAGTTGCACTCTTGAGAGAATCTGCCCTATATGTGTCAAACACAAGGATGATTTCATCATAATCTCGTGTTAGTTGCATCAGTCTGTCATTGAAGCAGCCACTCAAATCATTGACTGTCTTTACAGTCGCTGGTTTTTTGCTCAGCTTCTGCACAAGCACCATACCGTCCACCAGTGCTATCTTCCGACTTGGCTGATCAGTAGATGTGAGGTCTGTGAGTCCTGTATGCATTACATCTTGGTGAGTAGAACTTCCAACTTGAGGCGGCTGATGGTCTTCATGGGGCATGTCTTCTTTTGTCAGCTTCTCAAGTAGATGGATTAACTTGGACTTGTCATGGCATGGCAGAATTGTTCCATCAGGAGCGAACAGTGCCCTTGGTGTCAGAGTGAATTCATAGTTTCCTATGGCCTCTTTCTGGCTGATGTCTCGATTTGACCTAGCAAGTACCATCAGCCTTGCAAACAGGTCCTTGGTCTCCTTCAGATCCACAGTATTGTCTGTGAGTTTCACTGTAATCTTCTTGTTCCCAGACAGGAACATCTTGTTGTTCTCTTTCTTCACAGGGGCCCAGAGGCTGACATCTCCATTGATACGCTCTGACACATAGTCTTCATACAACTTCTGGCCAGTGACATCAGCATTCAAGATCTGTTGTACATACTCATCTGGGATGTAGGCTTGCGTGATCACATTGTGCAGGTTGTCACCTTCATTGGTAAAGGGGTTTCCATGGCTGAGTATGGCTGCCTTGATCTTGTCGATTGTATCATGTGCCCTCTTGACTGCACTTGGCCCAAGCTCATGATGCTCTGTGATTCTGTCAGCTTCCATGTCAAACTGACTCTTGAACTCTTTTGACAGACGAGAAAGTTCTGGTGTGACCATGAAAAATCTCTGTCTGGCATTGGCATTGTTGGAGATGCCAATGATCCCAGAGCTAATCTTCATTAGCTTGTTCAGGTGTTCGCATGCATGGTCTGCCCCAACAGACACAAAGGGAATGACACTCTTGGTGACTGATATATTGCCTGCTCGTAGTTCCTCCCATGTCTGAGGGTGATTGGTCCTCAAGTCATGCATGTCTCGCGATGTATCTTGGCCAGAGTCGCTTGTACTTGATCCGGTCCATGGCAAAGAACAGCTTGCTCAGTGCTTCTCCAGCTTGTAGATGGAGTTCCAGGTCAGCATTCCGAGTTGCCGCTATAAAGGACAGGATTGTTTCCACACGATGCAAGTAATTCATCATGGCCTTGAACACTGCATTCTGGGATTTCTGTTCCTTCCATTTCTGGAATGCTGTGATGACCGCAGCAGTAGTCAATGCTTCCAGGAGGGTGCTGTTTGCTTGCTTCATGGATTCAGCCTTCATGTCTTTCCCTTCAGAGCAGGCAGCTTCTACTCCCTCTGTAGCCTTCAGGCACACATCTTTCAGTTTTGAGTTGTCCTTGAAGAACTCTTCCAGAGCCATTTCAGAGAGTGCTACATATGAGTAGATATGGGCATGGAGAGCTCGCTTATAGTGTGTGCATTTCAGGATTTGCCTTGTCGTGGCAGGACCATACACATCAGCTTCCACCCAGGCATCATCTATGCCAGAGTTCTCCATGGAGGCACCAGGAGCTCTGAGGGCTGCCATGACAACATGCAACTCACCCAGTCTGGGAACAACCATTTGTTTCAAGTCAGGTCTGGCATCTAGGAGCTTCACCACTTTCTCATAGAGGGCCATGTCAAAGGTAATGACTGTGGGGTGATCTTCCCCAACTGCCAACTTCCTCAGCTGATTTGCTTGCATGATCACAGTCAGCAGAGTTGACCACTCGTGTGCCACCTCTGGGAGTAGTGGCAATGCTCCAACATGTGTCAAGGGAAGGCTTTCAGACAGTAGTGAGTTGTATCCTGCCCAGCCTGGAATGTTGCTGAAAGTTTCTTCTGCTTTCATTCTTGATAAAGCAGATGCAAAAACCCATCCTAGCTGTGTCAGCTGATAGGATTCTGAGATCCCATGGTTGATGGAAAACTGTTCTGACCTCTTGGTAAGCTGTGGTTTTGGCTTGTCACAGTGAAGTATCTCTACATGGTAGGGAGTGACTGATAGACTCTGTGCATCACCTATGATCAGAGGTTCTGCAACAGGTTCTTTAGAAGGATCAACCTTCTGGTACACTGCAGTGATCGTTCCGTGAGTGGTTCCTTTTCCATCGGGAGTGTCCTCTGCAAAGTCTGTGTTATCTACTGCAAAAAACACGAAGGTCCCCTTCTTCAGGAATAGTGGTACATAGAGGCCTTGGTGCGCTTTGATGTTTTCTACAACAGCATTGGCCAAAGCAGTTTCCATTAGAAGGGCACGGCCATGTGAAACAGAGTAGCCATGAGCATTGAGAAGATTCATCAGCTTCTTGTTGCGTGTGTTATGGTGGACAGTCAGTGCTAGTCCCAGAACCTGTGGGTTCTCTCTTTCTTGGGGTGACCTGAATGATGCGGATTCACTGCTCAGTATGTACTTTACCTGTGCACAGGATTTGAACCCATACATGATATTCTGGCTCACCGTCAATTTTGCTCGGTCAACAACTCTGGTTCTCTTTTCAGTTTGCAGCTTTTCAGCAGGCCCAACCATTATCCAATATATTAAGGTGTGTAGTTCAGCTGGAACATCGCCAATGTCACTAGATACCTTTATGACATTTCTCTCCTTGGTCTTGGTAAAGGTTGCAATACTTTTCCTTATTACCTGTGCTGCTTTGTAGATTGTCTTCATGCTGTTCTCCTCCTCCTTGCCAGCTGTCATTGTGGTAGTAACCATGTCCTCTTCACATGCATCTGGGGAGTAGAGGACTGCTGGCTTCTTTCTATTTGGACGAACAGACACCAGGTGTGGCAAATCAGTGAGGATTCTTTCTTTCAGCCATTTTCTGCTAAATGCAGGTACATGAGTTTCCAAGACTTCTGAACCAATCAAATTGAGATAAGTGGTTTCAATGTCATCCATATGAAGATACGCTTGGTTTTGTGTTTCCACATCAATAAGGTTGATCAGCTCAAGAAGACTCGACCTTTGTAGAAAGGGTTCTTTGGCAGTTTTGCTAGTGGTAGTTTCTCGAAGAGCGTGGAACACATTTTCTCTCCAGCAAGATTTATGGCATTTCACATCGATTGCATGTGCATCACCAGGTGATATGCAGGTGTTCAGCCTTGTCTTCAGTGCAGTATTATGGGACTTTTCCACAGCATCTTTGAGATCTTTACCAGCATTCTCAGTCCTGATCTGGTACAGTGGCTGGCCATTGTCCTTTTGGCAGAAGAAGCACTCTTCCTTATCCAGTGGATTTGTATGGGATCGTGTGAATGGCAATGAAGAACCAGATGTTGAGGGGTTTGGCTCATCCATTTCTGTGCTTCTTCTTTTTTGTCCATGCTTTTTGGAAGTGTAGTGTCCTGTAGCTAAAGCATGTGCATTGCGGTCTCTTGCATGTTGTATTTCAACCTTATTAGTTGCACTTGAGTGACAGGAGCGATGCCAGACTGCCTTCTCTGTGCACATTGTTTCTGGTGTGCAGTTCTGCAGTCGCCTTTGTAATTGGACATAGTCCCCATCGTTCAAACTGGCCCTCTCTTGAACTACCTAAAGAATGAGCCCATAGGACTCTAATCTAGGGTGTTGGACCAGGACTCCTTTCTTTTTATCATCAGACTGGCAGAAAATGCACTGCTTCCAGTTAATGGACTCCTCAGCTTGACATACCGCTTCTTTACAGTGTGACTTGTCACTCATGCTTGGACATAGAATATTATCAAGCTAGCTAGTGTTGATATCTAACTACAAAGGGTAATTTGATGATATATGATAACACATGCTCTCAAAATAATAATTATGACTGTAGGCTACATACAGTAGCCTAATGTTAGCTAGCTAGTTAGCTAGTGTTAGCTAACTATAAAGTAGGCTAATTTGTAGGGGAAAATACTCTTTCAAACAATCGTCATTTATGACACTGACACGTACTATACAGTAATGTTAGCGACCTGTTAGCAGCAGTCATAAATGTATATGTTGTTGAAATATAACATTCTGAGGAAAGAAATAAGAAAAAAGGCTACCTACTATACATGTACCAGATGCTCTGTAAAACAATGTTCTTGAGGGATGACACAGCTGATATAATATGTTGTGTGTTCCACAACAACTATCCCTGTATATCAGAAGTCTGAGGAGCAAAAGTCATATATGACACACACTATACAGTAATATTATCTAGCTTAGTTAGCTGTAGTCATATGTGTATAACTATGTTGTTGAAATGTATAACATTTTCTGAGGTAAAATGAAGATAATTTACTATACATGTGTTAGATGCTCTGTAAAACAATGCTATTAAGGGATGACACTTCTGATATAGCAAGTCTGAGGAAGAGCCATTGGCTCGAAAAATCACTGCAAATAATATCTTTCAACAGGAACTTTGCTACTTTGTGTGTGGATCACTCTCAGCACGCATTCTAGTAGGTTTGCAATGTGCATGTCTTTGTAATCATTCCCACAATAAGTATTAAATGTTTTAATGAGTGATATAAAAAATCTTTATTTTTTGAACAGCTGGAATATGAAATGATAACTTTTCATTACAAAGATACTGCAAGAAAACAACCACACGGGGTCATTTTTTTTTTACCTACTTATGTATCTATGGGTTAATGTGGTAACATCTTGTAGCTTTTTAACTAGCACCATTGGTTTCCTTGACCCTTACAGTGTGGGTTTAGCAGTAAAAATCAACATTCCAGTTTATTCAGAAGTCGAGATATTAAAATTTTAAATTTCATGGCGGCCATTTTTTAAACTTCAATATGGCTTTCATATAGACATCTGAGCAAATGCAAACATTGATTTTCTGACTCCTTATACAATAACCATTCCAAAAATGTATAGTTTAGCAAATCCCCAAAAAATTCCCACAAAGGTTAAAATCAGAATATAATGAACCTGACTATTAGCCTGAATTCATAAAAGCAGCAAGAGCTAAAAACAACAACAACCAATCGAGTTATGAGCCAAAGGTGTCGTGAAAACTGCGTGAGAGAGGTAAAGACAGGATATTCGTGTCCACAGCCAAGTTTTTCAGAGATTGATTCGGGAATTGCTCTCTTTTTTTCCACAGTTGTACACCTGAAGTCCCGTTCAGAGAGAGAGAGTCAGACAGACAGCTGATGGTGATACAAAGAGTTTCATCCTCCTCCTCCTCCGTCATTCACAGTCGATTTCGGGCTCTCCGCCGCACTGTGCGGCATCAGCGCTGGAACAAACACATTTCACTGGTAAGCTCGCTTGCAATATAGAATATATCGTGTTATAGAGATGTATTTAAAACACAAACACTGTTTTATTTGTGTTGTGTGAATAGCCGAGCAGATTTGTCGCTTGACATATAGTTTAAAATCATCTGATGGAATTTCTTCCATGTATTTCTGTCTTGAATAGTTATGCAACAGATTTTCTCATGTCATTAATATTAGAAGGGGATGCCTCTCTCTCTCTCAAAAAAACGGACTTTTGGAAAAAATAAGCTTTTTTTTTTCTCTCTCTCTGTAGAAACATTAAATGGTAAATGAGTTGGGGGAGAACGGGGCTAGTTGTCACACTGGGGAATTGTCAGATTTGGAGTCAAAACTCAATTGTGCAGACGTGTTTTCTCTAGCAGATGTTTTGTATGCTGGTTTCAAACTCGTCATAAATTAGCCAAATTTGTGTGAATTCTATCATCCAAGGGCATATCAGTCAGGGGGGATGTGGGAGACATGTCCCACGCACTCTTTAAAAAAGGTGATTCAGTCCCCCACTGTTTTCCAAGCTAAATCCATACCGAGTCCAAATGGTGGATTTTTCTAAAGAATTCTTTCTATTCTGAGCTCAATTAAAAATGTAGAGATGAAGAACACACAAACAAGGGTTATTTATTGGCAGATCGTTCTTGATTGGAAGATTATGTGAAATGCACTTAAGAAAATAAATAAAAAGGACAATCCTCCTTTTAAGCACACATTGGATATGGAGTATTTTTCGGCTTCATTAAGTATGCTTTTTACATTGTTTGTGAGATATTAGTTTGATCTGTTGTTTTCGCCAATTCAAGCAGATTACTAGATCCGTGTTAAATATGTAAAGCTATTTTTAACATCAGCTCCTGTTTTGTGACTATGTTGATGTGCAGTCAACAAACTGTAAGATATAAGATAGATCTGCTGTGTTCTTAGAACACTTCTGCATTTTACTGAAGTGAATAGATATATAGACACGCTTTTTTATACATTAAAACGTACGGACGTTATTGAAACTCATAATTATTATAAAATTATTATTGTTGTCTTTTGATAAAAGTCATGCTCAGCAGCTCACAAACCTTAGGGCAATTATAGATTTGCTTTGATCTTATAATGCATAAAACCTCCACTAATGTCTCTTTGTAGGTCAGTAGACATACACATTTTAAAGGATTATAATTTTCTTTTGACCATTGATTCAGCGACTAACTAATTTCACACAAGATATCACCAGGCGGCATCACGAGAAATGGTCACTGAATCATTAAATGGGAGCTGAATCAATTTTGGTGAACATAGTCAAAACACTCAAGCCACTTGGATACAATTAAATCCCACAATGCACAAATGCAGAGTAAAAAATTATATTGTACACATGCACAATTGTCATTATTGTAATTGATTCAATTATTTGTTCAAGGACCAGCTTGTGCTCAGTCTTTTATTGTCCGTGAGAGAGAAAACAAGTGATCCACTAGATATCCTTTATTTTGGCAGCTAATTTTGTACAATTTTGCAATTATTTTGCAATACTTGAATCTTTAAAATACTACAGATACTACAAGTGTATATAATGCTTATATATTAATATAATACTTATATCATACTTTTATATTAAAATATACTGTCATTTATAAATACTGGAATGTAAGTGTTGGGTCTGTGCGAGCCACCGCTGGTTGCAGTTACAAAGTAAGTGAATGGGGCCAGTCCATAAACATTAAAGCACACGTTTTTTTCATAAGTATAACCAGAAAATGTAAATCATTATGCGTGTTAACATAATTTTGCTTGAGATGATGTTTACAAGGGTTTACAAGGATTTACTGGCGTTACATCGTCATGACAACGAAGTTATAAAATTTTGATATAAGTAAACAGATAAGGTTGGTGCGATTTTTCACTCTAAAATCATGTTATCACATATAATTGTTGGTCGGGCTTGTTGTTATACTTTTAAAATAGTATGCATTTTAATCTTTATAGACTGGCCCTATTCACTTCCATTGTAAGTACAGTGCCTTATTGTGTTTTTTGTTGTTGCTTTTTTTTTTTTTTTTTTTTTTTAGGCTGTTCGCCTTTTGCTTTGGGTTGAAATTTGAGACTTGAGTGAATGATCAAACTAAGAGTGCAGGATTAAAATGACAGCTGAAGATGGATACAATTGGAGCAAGTAGTGTTTAAGTAGTTCTGCTCATAAAAACATAATAAACAACCAGGGATTTTCTCAAGTGGGATTTAAAAGCAGTGTTTGACATGCTGCATTACAGATCTTTGCCATGAACAACTAAGGGTGTACACTAATCTATAGAAGAGAATTGAATTTTGTCAGACTGCTCCGTTAGTATGCTGAGAAACACAGATTAATGGAGTAGTTCACCCAAAACCATCTCATTTATTCACCAACATGTCGTTTTCAAACATTCTTTCTTCTGTGGAACACAAAAGATGTTTTGAAGAATGTACTGATTGCTATTTTCCATGTATTTACAATGAATGGTAACTAGAAGTTTCAAGCTTCAAAAAGCATGCAAAAACACTTTTAAAAAAGTGCTCCATATAATAGCAATTGTCTTAGCAAGAGTTTGACTTATGTTTTATGATTTTCATGAATTTCAGTTCCGTTAACAGTCCCTGTAAGTGCAGTTTTCTGCCGATTCGGACCGACCACTGTACTAAAATCCTCGGTGACAGTATTTCTTGCAGCGCAATTCAGCAACAGCGCTGCCTTCTACTGAATCTATTGCGTGAAACACGCAGTTCTAGTGTATTTTGATTCTCGAATGACTGACTCTTTTGAGCTGGCTCCTTTGAATCGAAACTAATGACTCCAATGATCCGGTTCTTTTGAATCTACATCACAGAGCATACGGTGCCTCCAGTATAGTCCGATTCCCAAATAAATGACTCTTATGAGCTGGTGCTTTTTAGTGAACCAAACACGCGTATACATCAGTCGGAGTGGTTACTGGATTATTCTTATACTGATGCGCAAGTTAGATACACAAGTTTTCTTGTAATAAGTGTCATTTTATAAAAGAATAAATGCATGAATTAAATATGCTATAACATTTCTTGTTTGTTTACCATTTGTATTTAATATATAGTTAGGAACTCTTATTGTATTGCATTTAGGCCTCTAAAAAGTCTGCAGACACCCCTTTTACAAGAACTGCTTTAAATATAGGCCTACTGTATTTCAGATTTGTTTAATCCGCACATACAACTTGAAATGATCTTATTATTTGGCAACAGACTACAGAGGGCAGTAAATGCAATGCGAATTGTAGCTCTTATTTTCAAATTATGATTTCCTCAAAAGTACTAAAAGAATCATTACTGAATCGTTACCGTTAAGGAACCGGAATCGTTAAGAGGAATTGGAATCAGAATCAGAATCGTTAAATTCCTTACGATTCCCATCCCTGGATATTATTCACTAAAAATCCTACAATCTTCTAGATCCCAATTGTGAATTTATGACAAAAGTACTAATGTTTGATTTGTGAGTCTGATCTTTTCAACGAATCAGTTGATCCAGTTCACAAAACCCATCTGGATTGATCAGATTCTCGAGTTCAAATCACTGACTCTGTGATCTGGTTGCAACTGTGAAAAACATCAGTGAAGAATGACTTAAATTTAAGTCTGTTTATCACACAGTTGCCATCCCATGGTGTCAGAGGACTTGAAATATACCACACAAGTCATAAGCAACCAAATGTTATTATGTGACTAAAATCTGTCTGTTATTAGCCACTGGCTAGTAAATGTTCAGATTCAAGTGATTGAATGCAATGATTGAGTTGTGTAGTGGCGAAAAAGAACTTAAGCACGGCAATCTTTTTAATGAATAAGCTAGCAAATAAGAAGCTGGATTCAGCCTCGTATTTATCTCCTGTTGTGTCTCAAAAGCACACACGCTGAAGGAAATGTACCTTATTTGTATGCAGTGGGTCCTGAGTGGTCGCAGTTCACAGTGTCACCATCGCTTTAGTAGAGCCATGATATTCCATAATTTAACAACGTCAGACTGTTCAAAACATTTTCCAATTTACAGCATGGCAACAGAACAGTGTAACGCAGCTGTTTTACATTTGTTAGAAGGAAAAAGTGTTGCAAAACTCGAGAGATTGTAGAATTGAAATTGATAACTTGTACAATAAATATTTGTACAAGCAAGACAACACAGATTATGCGAGTAAAGATTGCTTTATTTCGTTTCATGTAATGTGTGTCCAAAGATATGATTCACGCACTCCATTTTCATTGGATAATGTCTTTTTTTTTTAATATCCTTTCTGTTATTTACAGTCATCTGGTGATCAGAAAGGAAAAAATGGTAACACTTTATTTTGATGGTCCCATGTAGATATTTAACTGACTCTAAGTGACATATCAACAGGCTTGCTATAGCTAGTAAACAGCAGTGGGGATTTCTTTAAGACTGCAAGGGAAGCTCAGCTTCCTCTATAATGTAAAAAAAATAATGGTCAAATATGTACTATTGTGTAAACAATTTATTGACTAAAAATGCGTTAGAACACGTTCATCTCGAAGACGAGTTCGTTCAGAATCAGCTACATTACATATAGCAGGTCGGCTGACTCGATTTACTTCTCATACATTCCCGTAGCGTCAGTGCATTTCCCTGTTGAAGCCGAGCGTCCATTGACTTCAATGGGGCTGCTCTGAACAGTTTTTTTCAGTGCTCCGAAAATAGACGGTCATTGGATAAATGCTGTGATTATGTCCCGCCCACGGACGCTCAGCGTCTCTGGGGGTGAATGAGGAGTGGGCTAGCCGGACTCCGGGCTTCCGCGTGATGATTGGAGGATCTGTCGAAAGACTGCATCTCCTTTTGATTGACAGCGAATCTGTACTATAAGAAGTCACTGAAGCTATTTCGCGCTCAGTCCCATCGCGGATTTCTCAAGTGTAGTCGAAAGACAAACTGCTGCAACCTATTTCTTTATATTTGTTTGGCGACATTGCTAGTCAATTTGCATAATACATTTCACACAATTATACACCACATTCCTTGTTTCAGTTTTACCAAGTTTAATATATTTTGTTTTGGAGCGTTCGTTTGTTCGTTCATTCATTCATTCATACAGTAGGCTAGGCTAGCGTCGTACGGGTGAAACTGCGCACGATGGCAGACGGTGCTAATATTGTCGACCTGATTTTGGCGAAGCCATTTGAAAGTCTTCCTTACGAGGAAAAAATTAGAATTAAACAGCAGGGCAGATCAACACCTAAGATTGATTTAGTGCAAAAAATAGGGTAAATAAGTTTATAATGTAGGCCGAAAATGAGCTTCCCCTCTTTGAAAGACCAGCAGCCACCACTGGTAAACAGAGTTTCAATAAACTTTCAGTAGCCTGTATATAGATCTTTATTAATAAGTCTCGTTAAAAGCATCTCGTTAATGTGCAATACTCTCATTCAAACATAAACATTTGCTGGCGGTGCTGCTGGTTCTCTTAAAGAGACAATACCATTTTAGCACCTGTTATACATATCAATGTAAATACTTGTAAATCATACGAGTGCATTTAAACAAACATGTAACATAATGTAGTAAATGTAATGAATGTGTAAATATACATATTTAAAAGGATAATCATACATTATGAAATATTTTAACTTCAACAAATACTGTAACTATTGAAGAATTTGACAAATATGTGGAATTCTATTTCCATAATTAGGTTCCAAACTTGTGAATTTGTTGTTAAAATTGTTTTATGAAATTTCAAACGGTGTCAAAAGCTTTTATTGCCATTTATTTCATGACATGTAAATTGATAGAATGTGAAATATGTACTTTTTAAAAAAAACCTAAAATGCGATTTTAAAATGGTACAAAAGCAAAATATGAAATAAAGTGCAAGTCAAATGTGTAAATAAATACAGAAATGTCTTTGTGAATTACTCCTTTAAGAATAACTGCTGTGCGATCACTTTATGTAGACTAAGTAAGCTTTTTATATTGAGATTTCTGTTCTTGTTAAGTCTTTGTTATGATGTCTTCCTCCTGGCAGGTTTGATTGACAGGAGTAAAGAAACTCAGCCTCAAGCGTTGCATTGTCAGTGTCTCTTTCCTCTTTAAAAAGGCCATTACCTATTTCCTGGAAATTTGCTCGAAGTCTGTATCACCTTTGGGAAAATACCATTCAAACAGACCCTTCAAGTGTTGAACAGCTGTAATCTGACAATATGTCACATAAGATTAGTTTTCATTCTCTGCACCACCCCTCGCATTATCTGATGCTGAGTTCAAGGGGGTTTACTCAACCAACCTGACTGTAACCTTACATGTTACGTTACCTATGAACGGCATTTGATGGAAGATTAGATAATTAGAATGCAAGAATAGTTACAAATACTGCTGGTTAACATTATTTTAATAACATTTTTAAATACAAATTCTGCACAGATATAAGTATCATCAGAAAAACAGGGAAAATTCAATGAGACAGCTGATCCGAGCAATTGGAGGCATAAAATACCCGAAATACCAGTTGTTTTGGGTCGCAGGTGTGTATTTTATATATATATATATATATATATATATATATATATATATATATATATATATATATTATGATGTAGTTTTTTCATTGCAGATCTTTGATCATGCATATCCCTTTCATATTTCTCTGCAGAGGAGGGTCAAGGTTAAAAAAAAGCCTTTACATGTGCTGTGTTGGGGGATTTCTCAATGGGCAGAGTTCATACATATGTCTGGCTGATGTGAAACAGCATTAGTCTGTAAGAGGAAGCCTTGCAGCTCTTAAAAGGTGCAAATGAAAACATCTAAGGGCCTAGTTGGATGCAATGCAATTTGATGGATTGTCAAACTTCATCTGTCAGATGGAGATGACGTATCAAGAAAAGCACTATTTATTTATTTTTTGACAATTGTGTTGTGCTTAAGCTGTCCCCTGGTACATAGATTTGCAACACCCATCTCCCAAGGAGCAAGATGACACAATTTTTTAAAGGATGCCCCAAGGCAGTTAAACAGAGGACAGGAGTGAATTTTGAAATTCAACTACATCCCTGTGGCTCAAAAACTGACATTTAGAGAATGATCAAAAAAGTTATGCTTGTTGCCACGAATTTAGGAAAGTACTTCATGCTTTGGTTTCAAATTATCCCTTAGACAAAAGATACTCAGCTAAAATACACCCCAACATTTTAAGGAATAATTCACCCAAAAACAAAACTTCAGTCATTTACTCACCCTCATGTTGTTCCATATATGTATCTGGAACACAAAGAAGTTAAGCATAATGTTGATGGATAATTGACAAATAAGGTTTTCCGAGCAAATACAAATTAAAATCTTTTCATCTCTAGTTTTAAACGCCCATGTCAAGTTTGTAGAAATGTAATCTTTGTGTCCAGATTTGTTTCAATCATTTCTGAAAAAGATTTATAGCATTTTCAACTAAAAATATATTTAATGACTTAAAATGTCATGTGGTTTAAC
Source organism: Xyrauchen texanus (assembly GCF_025860055.1). Lineage (NCBI taxonomy): Eukaryota > Metazoa > Chordata > Actinopteri > Cypriniformes > Catostomidae > Xyrauchen > Xyrauchen texanus. The sequence goes on along the minus strand of NC_068319.1, from coordinate 6,333,594 downwards.
CATGAATTAAAGGGTAAAAGATTTTCCTTGCCCATTAAATACATGAGTGTGTGCACAACTTTTAAGGAATATTCCAGGTTATATACAGTATAATGTTGATTATCACAAAACATTACTTGACCTGTCCTTCCTTTTCTTTTAAATAAAAGTGAGGCACTTACAATGGAAGTAAATGGGGCCAATTTTTTAACATTAAAATAAAAAATATATATAGCCACGAGACAAATGATATGAATGTTTACATGATTTTAGTGTAATAAAATCACTTTTGTGTGTGTGTGTGTGTGGTGTGTGTGTGTGTGTGTGTGTGTGTGTGTGTGTTCGAGCTTAACTTGTACTGAACCCAGAATTCATTTCAAAAAAAGTTTTCATACACATTTTACAAGGTAAAAAAAGGCATACATTTTTGAGTTAAGAATATCAAGAAGTTTTCTTAGGGTTACACCACATGACTTGAACAAATATGCCTTTTCATAAAATTGTCAAAATATCACTTTTTTTAAACTTCACACTCAGTCACCAGTCTAACAGATCCTCTTTGTTTTAAGTGTTATTTTTTAACATTAACCACAAATTGGCAACCTTCATGTTGGTTACACCACAAGACTTTAAATTGCTGGACAAAAGTTTTTCAAGTATTGATAACATTTTAAAACCGTTCTTTCAATGCTTATCACTGACAATTATTCTTTTAAAGCAATATTAACCCTTTAATCGCTGAGGTTGTTTTTAAAGATTTCCTGTTTCAGTGGCATTACCAAAATGAAAGACTTATAACTCCACGGAAAACGAGAAGGGTGTGGTCTCATTGTAAATAATAATAAAAAAACAATATATATATAAGATACATTCTGAGACTCTCAGACTAAGAAATTTCTGGGGAAATTCCAGGCAGAATTTGTTACTTTATTCCCTGATTTTTCTGATTTGAAATTCTAGATCTCTGGGTTTAAATAAAGTGGCTCTGATAGATTTGTTCCCGATCATGTCAACTGTATCTGAGAAATATTTTGTGTTGATACGACAAAGCAATCAAAAGTTATAGCATAACACAAATAATTTATCATAGTATCCAAAAACTTCATGTGTCCAAAAGCCTAAAAAATAAATAAATAAAAATAACATAATTGTACATATCAACTAATTCTACATGTAAACACAACAATGTCTCAAGCTTTGCGTAGCATGCAGACACGATTTTAGTAATGAGATCTCACAGAATGAGTGTCTTTTGACTCAATAAGTTTGCATCATATGTAGCATTGTGCTTTCTGTGGATTATCTAATGATCTATGCATCAGATTACCTTTTGTGTGGGCTAGTTAACAGATAATCGCCTCCTTGTTCAGTTTTGGTCATAATGGGGAAAGTACAGCTTATTTTGTGTTGGTCAAGACTGTAGTTATTAATATTTTTTTTCATATTATTTATTAATGTTTTGTGCAAATTGTATTATGTATTTTTTTTAATAATTTAATAGATCTGGACAATGTATGAGTCACGTCATTGACCCTGATGCAGCTCTTTTCCATACAATGAAAGTGAATTGTGACCAGAGGCCGTCAAACTCCAAAAATGACAAAAAGCATCAAAACGATTATGCTAAGAGTTATAGTGGAGGGGAAGATTTTCAATGAATAATGAAATTTTTTTGGTCTCTCCCTCATTTAAAGCCATTATATGGCTTGCAATTTAGCACATGAATTGTACTATGGCACATTGGACTATTTAAATGGGGCTTTTTGTCTTTTTTGGAGCTTGACTGTGCTTGGTCACATTTCACTTTCATTATATGAACAACAGTGTGAACATCAGTCCTTACATCACTATTTGTTCAAGATTGAAAGTCATAAAGCTTTGGACGACATGAGGAAGAGTAAGTGATGACAGAATTCTCATTTTCGGATGAACTAATTCTTCACAGAATTCTAATGTTTTCATTTAAACATAATTTTATATTTTACATCCTGCTATTTTCATGCCCTCCCATATATAATAGACTCTACTGGAGCCATACAGCAGCTGTTCTACAAGCTTGATTTTCCAATAAATTGACTCGTCTCTTGTGTAGTTGGCCGACCCAGATGGATCTGAACCAACCTGCCTCGGGCCACTTTGAGATATCACAGGGCGATTACCTCTATTATGATTCCTATGTAGGGAATTGCGCTTCCACCATCCTATTGGAAGACTTATATGTATGGAAACTCAGTGGTGTGCATAAGACCTAATGTAATACTCCCTTTCCCCATCTCTGCATATCACCGATAGTTCTCTGGCATGAACCTGCATCCATAACACTGTTTTTCAGCTGCTGTATTCTGTATGTCATTGTCCTGTTATGGAAGGTCAAGAGAGTCCGTTCCAAACAGGGAAAGAGCGCGAGCGAGAGAGCATATGAGAGAATCTGAATTATGCAAATGCAGGCATGGTTGTTGAAAAGTTTAATCACCATCTCTGTAAACTACATCATCAGTGGGAAACTGTTATTTTGTTTGATTATCAGAAAAGCTTGAGGATACATTCTTCAATCAAGTTGTGCGCCCATCCCTGACAGCCTTATCATCTTTTTTTAAAGATTGTTGCAAAGATTGCAGCAGAAAATACTCATTTACATTTTCTGAAGACAATGTGAGTGCTGTTTGCCGAACTCATTACCTATGCGGTTGCTAGCATATCCTGGGGTAAAGTCAAAAGAGATCTGCAAGTCTCTGTTATAGTCCCTTACCATGGCTATTTGGAGTGGGGATTGATCCGTTTCTCACCTACACTTATCATATCGCTTCAGAAGACATACATTTAACCACTGGAGTCTTATGGATTACTTTTACGCTGCCTTTATGTGCTATCTGGACCTTATGTGGAAAATTTGGGTACCCATTTACTTGCATTATGAGGACCAACAAAGCTGAAATATTCATCTAAACATGTTGTTTGTGTTCAGCAGAAGAAAGTCAAAAACATCTGGGATGGCAGGCATTAGGGTGAAAAGATGAGAGGTTTCTCATTTTTGGTGAACTATCCCTTTTAAGGAAATAATTTTAAGTCTAAAGGAATTGTTTGTTTAGGTTTGTTCACATTCTTATTTGTCTACTGAACAATATTATCAAGAGTCCATTTAATCAGAGGTTATCATAAGCCTGACATAACCCAAGGTTATTATAAAGCTGTCAATTACCCAAGTGACTCATTGCTGCTAATATGAGTCAAATTGCATGCTAATGCCTGGAAGCACAAACTACCAACAAAATGATTGCTATCTGACATTAGTATTCCACTGGAGTTTGCCTGGTTGATAATGAAGTGAGATTCATCTCTCAGTAATGCTGGTTGTCTGACCAAAGTGTTTGTTTATGGTAGTTGTAGACAGTCTTTCAAAGGGCAGCTAAGAGCTTAGAAGAATCTTGCAGCTACAGTAAACTAGTTCCAAACCCTGAAGAAAAATGAATAAACTACCGGAGCTTCTGTCAGAAGAGCTGAACTATTCAAGGTTAAAGGAAGAAGAAAGCACTTGGGCACAATTCACACTTTTGTTTTCTGATCCAATCTATTACATCTGACTCTGTGAATGGAGACAGCACCTCACGAATAGTGATGTCCAGTTGTGTTTTTCGGCTGTCTCTGAGGTTTGTTTTACATAAGCTTTCTGTGATTTTCTTCAATGTTAAAATACTGTTCCAGTGGTGCTCTCAATAATTTCTTTGCACCTCATTTTCCTTCATTTTTATCTTTTTGGTTTCATTTCCTTTTATTCTTCATATCTCAAACGACAATGAGCTTTTGATTTGCAGTATAGTGGTGACTCTCTGTGAGCAGTTATGAACGCATGTCGGTCAGGCTTGTCTGTGTGATATTAAAATGAGATGATTAATTCAGTACATCCTTATATAATTTCACACACTCCCTTAAAAGCTTGAGTCACTCTTCACACACAAACCTCAATTTCAAATATATTTGCCTGTGATTTATGCCATTATATCTCTGAGAGAGCATTCCAGTGCTGTGGTAATATGATGCTTTGGATCCTGCAGTAAAGGACACATCTATCAGACATATATGATATGTCATATCTGACCTCAATCTGTGAATATCCTTAGTCTGTCTTTAATTACAGTGCTTGCACGGCAAGCTACTTTTTCTTTCATCTTTGCTGCAATTTTCTACAATTCAGCTCCAATTGCTTAATTAACAGACTCCATTTAAACTTTATTTTGAAGATAATTTCAGCCCTAGGTATGCAGCATATATTCGTATTTTATAAACATTATATTTGGAAGACATTTGCATTTTGATGTGTTTTGTGGCTTTTAGTCCCTGTCTATGAGCTTTGATGCCATCTTTATTGTAGTGTACTCTTAAAAGCCCAAAAATAAACGTTTAGCTGATATACATATGTAACCGACCAAAAACAAACAGACCAAAAATATTGATTAAATCGGCAACAGTAAATTGCATTTTTGCTGCTGAAATAGGTCTGTGCTTATTGAGATTCAAACCACTGCCCCCAGTGTTGAAGCTGGTAGTGTTGTTAACAAACAGGCACAAAAATTGCAGACGGCAGTTGAAGAGGTTAATAAAAACTGAACCATTTTTGGGGAGTCTCATTCAATGTCTCTCCCTCTATATCAATGTTTGTGTTTACACCTTTTCCAATTACAATTTTACCTAATCACTCGTTTGCTGCCTTTCAAGTACAGCTATTTCCTGTGGAAAATGCAAATCTAGTTTGTAGTATGCCTTTTGAAAAATTATGTGATAAATTATGCTCTCTAAGGCCATGAAGGCTTGAAACTGTGGAGTGTATAATCTCAGTAAGGCATTCCCTGAATCAGTTTGTCCCACTTCATGTGAGATGAATGACGTAGGCTAATAAGCTGGTGTGAAACTCCAGACAGTTGGTTTGGAGGAGAGAGAGGATATTAAGAGTGGCTTAGTTACAACACTTAGTCAATTCAGAGATTCAGCGTGGCCTGGTGCGAGGAATACATTAGCTAAGAGATTGTGGGAATAAAATATTCAATGCAATTGCCAATCTGTATGCACTAGAGGAGGCATGTGAACTTCCTGATTGCAAACAGGCGAAATGCAATGTTGAAAGATACACTTATAGGGATGAGAATTTTATATCGTAAGGATTTAATTTCCGATTCTTTAATCTGATGTGTACATTTTTTTTCAGTGTTAATATTCATTCTCGTATCCCAGTCTAATCTGCTGAAATGACTATAAACAAACCTTTTTTAAGGTTTATTTAGCCTAAAATGTCTGTATCTATCCAACCTTACAGAGTGATTGCATGTCCATGCTGTCAATGGTATGTAAAATTGGGTTAATTTACATTGACAGTTTATTGCAAAATCAGTATTTTTTTTTTTTATTGTTTTAGGACATGTAAGCCACATGAGGCCAAAGACAAGAACTTAAAGATAAAGAGGGAAATCTATTGAGAATTCTCCATCTGTCAGCTTAACAGATAGAATGATCTGTCAACATCCCATGGGACTTTTTGCAAAGAGTGTTAGTTGAGTCCATGCAGTTATTAGAGCAAACCAAATTGTGGGTTTGGAGTGACAAATGCAGGAAATAATTGGTTGGTTTATGAAATGGGTAAAACCTTTTAAGAGAGACATACACTAATTTTTCAGTTTAAACAAGATTTTTCTGTTCTCATATTTGAAACCGCTGTTGGATTGAAGCTTAACCTCTCCAGAGTTAAATCCATTCCCTCCCCATTAAATCCCTCTCAACACACTGTCCATTTTAATGCCAGATAACATTCTTTGTATGGTCCTTTTCCTCTAGGTCAAACAACTAACTGGCCATCTGCAAATAAGTGTCAAACCCTAAACAATAAGTTTTCTCTGCTGTTTGAAGAGCCACTTTTGAGAACAGTGCCACTGGGGTCTCTTGCTGCTCTTTAATCAACTCCAGCACATATGGATGTGTCTTCGTACCCTAAGTCCGACAACATCAGCAACAGTTCAGTTGGGTTTGGCCAGACAACATGGGTGGACACTAATGTATGCCCTCCCTCTGTGAGTGGCATGACCCTTCTGATAGTGGCTTATAGCACCGTCATAGCTATTGGCTTGGTGGGCAACACCTGTTTGGTCTTCATAATATCCAGACAGAAGGAGATGAGGAACGTCACCAACATCCTCATCGCCAACCTCTCCTGCTCGGATATCCTCATGTGTGTGGTGTGTCTTCCTGTCACGGTCATCTACACGTTGATGGACCGCTGGATCTTGGGTGAGACGTTGTGTAAGGTCACGCCGTTTGTGCAATGCATGTCTGTGACCGTTTCCATCTTCTCATTGGTTCTCATCGCGTTGGAGCGCCATCAACTGATCATCCACCCAACTGGATGGACCCCGGCTGCTGGGCATTCGTATCTGGCCGTTGCAGTTACTTGGATTGTGGCCTGCTTCATTTCCCTACCCTTCCTCTCCTTTAACATCCTTACCAACGCACCATTCCAAAACCTCAGCCTGCCCTTCAACCCGTTCAGTGACCACGTCATCTGCATGGAGCTCTGGCCTTCTGAACATAACCGATTGGCCTACACCACCTCACTTTTGCTTTTCCAATACTGCCTACCCCTGATCCTCATTCTGCTCTGCTACCTTCGCATATTTCTGCGTCTGCGCAGACGGCGAGACATGGTGGAACAAGCCACTGAAGCGCGACAAAGGAAAGCGCGGGGTGCTCAACGCATCAACGCCATGTTAGCCGTGATTGTGGTCGCTTTTGCGCTGTGCTGGCTGCCGCTAAATGTCTTCAACACCATTTTTGACTGGTACCACCAAGCCCTTCCTTCTTGCCAGCATGATGTCATATTCTCTGCCTGCCACCTGACGGCTATGGCCTCCACCTGCGTCAACCCTGTTGTGTACGGCTTTCTCAATACCAACTTCCAAAAAGAACTGAAAGCGACGCTTCAACGCTGCCACTGTGGCTGGGGGGTACCAGAGACATATGAGAGCTTCCCGCTCTCAACGGTGGCCACCGATGTCACCAAGGTTTCCTCCATACAACACAGCTCCTTGATCAGATCGGAACAGTGCGCTCCTTGCTAACAAGAAATGGAAGGAAAGGAGAATAGAATGAGAGTTTGGAGGGGAGGGTTTGAGAATGAGCTGGCACTGTTTCCATGGAGATGTGGAATCGCTATGTGGGTTTCTGCATCAGTTCATATCCATGAGATCTAAAAACAACCTCTATCCACTGTTGCAGTGTTCCAGAGTTCAAGTCAAGTCGTGTTTCTACAAGAACACAGTGCAATGTTATGTTTATGACAACTCCGGAAGTATGTAGGATAGTCGGGCATCTTGAAGTACAACTAACGGATGAATATGTCATTGAGAATGTGATTATTCCTCTGACAATGCTTTTGCATTATGGAACAAGTTATTTATGAGACTTAATCGTCATTGCGCAAAATTATGTCTCTTATGACAGCTCCAAATGTTTAAAAACAATAAATGGATCCAGCGCTGCTATCAAGCAGGAAGTTGTCATAATGAAGTACATTTCAGGTGCAATTTAAGATCTTTATTAAAATCACTGTAGCAGTCATGTTCACTACCTTCAAGTATATTTTCAGTTCATGTCTGATACTGTTTTTTTGTTGTTGCTGTTTAACTAATTGTAACTATTACAGTTAGTGTGTTGCTTTGGTGGGACGGCTTAAGCTGCATTTTAACTTTTAATTGTGCCTCTGTAATTTTGGAAAACATATTTGACGTTTGAGCATTGGTGTTAACTTGGCAACATCCATCTTCTATAGAGCACAACCATTCATTTTTTCCATATGTTTCATAAAATACTTCAAAAAAGCATTCTAAGCCATGAACGAAACCATCCAGCTCCGAGGTGAATCACAAGGTTATAAGCTTCAAGTTGAAGCCAAAAAGTGTTTATAAATCGGACAAAAAGACGGTCATGGTCGCTGCAGAGCTCTTTTGCTGTGACTCTCTGTTTAGTGGATCTTTCTCTTTAGGATTCACGGGTAGTGTAGTTCTTCACCAGTAATTACGCTATTAATGCTGCCATTATAAACAATCGTAATGATCCTATTTCCCACTTCTAAAGTGGTAATTACGAGTGTTGCGTTCAAGTGCTATGACTGAACATGGCGATGCCAGGTTCAGTGATACCTATTTTTTGAGGGATTTTTATTTTGACACCATAATAAATATTCATCAGTGTATTTGGAATGTGACATGTATTTACAATAATTCCGATAGCAAGTGAAGGCAGCATAAATATTATTATTTTTTTATAAAGTTGAAATAACGGATGAACTGATGGCTTTAACAGAAGCATACACCTTCGATTAACAATACTGGAGCTCACTGTAAGTCATCTTTAAAGGTTTATATAAGTTATTGATAAAAATCAATTAGTCTATGGAGAAAATGAATGAGATTTTTACTGTTGGAACCAGACTATTGTGATAGAAACATGACTGTGCCAATCTTAGTTTGGTTTAAAATATTGTTTTTATAATATCTTTTATGATGACTGATAAAACAAAGTTCAACTTCGAATTGGTTCTATTTGGTGTTTACGGTATTGTTGCCTTATAAATGGTAGTTTCGAAAGTGCAAATAAATTTGGAAACATGACATCCATGCACCATTCTGTCACTTGTGGTTTCTTTGTGATGTTTCTTTGTGATTTGCATATACAACAGGTGTCTTTAATCCCAATGTATGAGCCACTATGTGCACATTTAATGAGTCCTCTTGTGCAGTTGATATAATATGTTTTTTTTTATAATTAGTAACTCACTTTGTAAAAACTCTGAATTCAAATGCACAATCCAGAAATAATAATAGCCACAATATTTAGAAGGGTTGGGACTCCTAAGAACACATAATATAAAATTGTTATTCTGTTAATGCAAAAACTAAATTTCACCATTTTTATCTTGTATGTATTGTGGCTCTCTTTAAAATTTTGGCCGGACATGTGTTCAACAGATCCAATGTTCAATGGAAAATATTTATTGTTAGTGAAAGCTTTTGTTCCTCTTTGTCAATTTTTAAAGTCCCCGTGAACCGGAAGTTGCAAATGACTTTGAAATGGAATACTATATGAGGCAAAATGGTGGGCGTGGCTTTTTTTTCCAACTAGCACCTGATTGGATCTAAAAAAGTAGGTGTTTCATTCAGAAATGGAGGCAGATCTTAACGCAAGTTTACAATCGGTTGTTGAGGATTACTCGCCGCCTGAAACACCGCCAGCAGTCCCCTTCCTGCAGCAGGAGGAGGAGGAAGAAGAACAGGAACACACGGAGGATCATTTCGTCACGGGGGGAATCAGACCTTACATGTTTGAGCAGTTACATGCGGAGGGTTCGAATGGTAAAATGTGTTCCGTGAGTGTCACAACCAAAAATGCACCTCCTCGCCATCTCTCCTTTCACACGCTGTCAATGCTCGCAAACACACAGGCAGCCTGTCTACTGTCAGTTGGAGGGGCGTGGTTACGGATGTTAAGGAGACACCTAAACCATCAAACCTACGTCATCAGGCAAGGTCCTCCAATGCAGAGAGGCGGGGAATTTTCAGATTTTGATTAAAGATTACGAAGCCAAAAATGTTTTTTGTGTGGATTGACTTGCATGGATGAATTGTTCACCACAAAACGATCAATTTAGGCAAACAAAGTATGTATGGTCAATTTTTAATTCATGGGGACTTTAAGCATTCCTATATAAAACATTATCTGAAAACAAATAAGGCAAGTTGCAAAAAATCTGTATCGTTATCTGCCTATAGTTCTTAAAATCGGTATTGGCCAAAAGTTTTTGTAGCTCTGTTCTAAAACATTTTGCTGTTTCTGTTGGGGGTAACTGCGGCACACAGGTGGAACACCACTTATGTTCCCGCCCCACCCTACTGGCCACAGTAACCATCTGTGACTCTGTGCTAATAACCATTCCCTAAGCGACCCAAATTAGTCCACTTTTAAATTACACTTTTATTTTGTCAAAGATGCCAAATTATTCCACCCTCAAGTGTGCTAGGTGTTGTGGTCAAGTAGTCCAGCCTCAAGTGGTTACTGTGGCTCAGTTGGTAGAGCGGTTTGGCCACTAATCGCAGGATTGGTGGTTTGAATCCTGGCCCACATGACTACACATGCCAAGTGACCTTGGCAAGACACTGAACCCCAAGTTGCTCCCAATGGCAGGCTAGCACACTGTAAGGTGTGTGTGTGTGTGTGTGTGTGTGTGTGTGTGTGTGTGTGTGTGTGTGTGTGTGTGTGTGTGTGTGTGTGTGTGTGTGTGTGTGTGTGTGTGTGTGTGTGTGTGTCTTTGAATACCGTTAAGGTTAAAAAGGCGCTATATAAGTGCAGACCATTTACTAATCTCTGTTCACTTCACTTGTTGCCTGGCTGTTCCTGATCTTTCATTGCAGCTGCGATTTTGTCATTCCAGAAGGTGAAATGTATGGCGCACAGATAAAAGCTTTGCTCTCTCCCCCCCTCTGATTTTAGCTAACCTTGTTTTCTCATTCTTGATGAGATGTATTTCTTTTAAATTGCAATTGACTTTTGATGCGTCGCTTACAATTTCTGAAAGTTAAGTGTTTGAAGAGGCTGGTTTGGTAAATTTATGAGTAGGCAGAATCCTCAGGGGGCCTACCGTCAAAAGACAGCTTTGAAATTATATATAGCTGGATAATCATCAATTGTCCTGGGGATTGGGACTTGAATCTCAGCTCTTATTTATAATTCTCATCGTTTCAGTTTATTTGCTCGCCGGCATGGATTATCTGCAATGCTCTAATAGAAAACGAGCCCCTCTTGCTGTATATTTATTTCCAGTGTCATATAAAGATGCCAAGGAGCTTTGATGTGTACTGCTTGATATGACAGAAGTTCTCCTATTGTCTTTCTGCAATCATTAGCCTTGCATACTTTAGGCTGTCATTAAAGTTTAAACTTTCGATGCAACGAGTCATGTGACACAACAACATGGCGCTGAGCTGAGTTTGTCTTTGTAAGAAATGGCAACCTAACTACATCTGGTAAGAAATCTCATTACACTTTTGACACAACAGGTTTTAAATGTAAAAACATAAAGTCTCTAGTTTCATCAGATATGCCATTTGAAAAATTTCAGCAATTTATTGCACAACGGCACGCTGTTAAACACAATGACCACGCATGTGGACTATAGGCTAATCAGTGGATGAAACCAAAATCTGGAAAATTTTGCTTTCAGAAGCTTTATATGGATTTAGGATGAATATAAGGTGCATTTCAAACTTCTGAGAACAGTGCAGTGGACAGCACACTGGAGGTTGAGTCATTCACTTATTAGGGAGTAAGGGATCATCCTTCAGCTTTCCTATGCAGCCAAGTCCATTCACTCCTAACATCTGGTGAGAAGTTCAGTGTCAGGCTACAGATGATGTTTGGATCACTCAACATGTTTGGCAGACATGGGACAATGGTAATCAATACATAGATTCAGGATTTATCATGTATAATATTATTTTAACATGGTTGTCAGTGATTGAATGATGCTGGCCATTACTTTGAATCAGAATTATTTATGCTAATTTATTATGTAATGTCTGTAACATCTGAAAAACATGAATAACCAACACTCCTGGAAACAAATATATGACTTTCTATGAATGAACATTACAATTATATAGGGCTATTCTGTCACTACACTCAAAGTGCTTTACACAGTGAACAGGGGACTCTTCTCAAAAACCACCAGTGTGCTGCATCCACCTGGATGATTCAACGGCAGCCGTAGTGCGCCAGAACACTCACCACACACCAGTTATTGGTAGAGAGGAGAGAGTGGAGTTATGGAGCCAATTAATAGATGGGGATTTTTTATATTATGGGGAAGCCAGGATTGATGAGGGCCAATGGGGGAAATTTGGCCAGGACACCAGGGTTACACCCCTACTCTTTTCGAGAATTGTCCTGGGAGTTTTAATGACCACAGAGAGTCAGGACCTCGGTGTCCCCATCACCATACTGGGGCATTAGGACCTACACAGTCCGCAGGTTGAGCACCCCCTGCTGGACTCCCTAATACCTCTTCCAGCAGCAAACTTAGTTTCCCTAAAAGGTCTCATCCAGGTACTGACCAGGCTCAGCCCTGCTAAGCTTCAAGTAGGCAACCAGTCTTGAGCTAAAAGGTGAAATGGCTGCTGGTGATATGATACTTTTATGAAGCTTTTACTTCATTTTGGAGCTTGTCAGCCCCAGTCCCCATTCATTTTCATTATATTGATAATGGTGGCCAGGATATTCTTCCAAAATGCACTTCTTTGTTCAACAGTTATACATGTTTGGAACAACACAAGGGTGAGTAAATTATTCCTTTAAGAAATATTCAAATTCTCTTTTGACCTACTTTTGTAATATCCGGTTATCCATCAAAAGCCAGTTCCTCAATTACATCATCCTACAGGAAGATACATCATTTTTGGTAGGAAAACAACAGCACAAACATCAGTATTTGCAATGGATTACATCACATTTTGTGGCACTCTAAAACATTCAATCTTGCTTTAAAAAATGACAGAAATAGTTTCCAAATGACTTCAAGCTGACACCCTCGTGTTGGCTGACTTTATGTATTTATTTTTAGAGATTCTGATAATTTATTTGCCATTGTGTAAATAATTAATCAAGTGTAAGTGCATGAGCTTAACCAGAGCACATTTCTGAAAGTCTAGTATACTTTTATATAGAAATACTTTATATTACAACACAAGCATAAAGGTTTGTTAAATGTTACAGCGTTTATAAGGTAAAATGCATAATATGAATGACCCACTTGTTAGATAATGCACTTTTTTCTCTTCTTAGCTTAGATGCTTACAAGTACATGTTGTACTCAAAATTTACTGCCATGTTCTTAAAATAATAATGTCTATGTCTTCCATTTATGATTGCAATTTATCATTTATGAAGATATAGGACTAATTGGGTCATTATATATTTCACAAAATGGCCTTTTATCTTTTTATGTGGCTACTGGTTATTACAAAACAATTTTAGGATATTCTTGCAAATGGAATGTCACGTTTTGTGTTGCTTTATTCATCAGTTTCCAATATGACATTATTTCAGAGTTAATTTCTTTTCATCTGTAGTGTCAAGAAAGACCACCTATAAAAATTGTGAAATTCTGTTTCAAGGCTGTGATGTTCATCTCGGATGCCATTTAAATGTAAATGTATCCATCATTCAAATCCTTCGATTCACATTTAGCCAAAATGCCTTGAAATGAAAAAAAAAAATTAGGAAAGCGTTGAAAGCATTCTGTAATAAGCTGAAATGCTCATTTAAAAAAAAAAGATAAAATAATAAAGGGATAGGGCTAGTTCACCCAAAAATGTACATTCTGTTATGATTTACTCACCCTCATGTTGTTCCAAACCCTTTCTGCAAAATTTTACTTAGCCTCAGTCACCATTTACTTTCATTGTTTGGGAAAAGGATGCAATGGAAGGGAATGGTGACTGAGCCGTTCTACGGAAGAAATAAAGTCATACAGGTTTAGAACACTAGAGGATGAGTAAACGATAACCGAATTTATATTTCTGGGTAGACTATCCCTTTCATTTAATGTATTTACCCTTTTGCATCATTGTATCACATCTCCTATGTACTGTGTGGCTGTTAAGTGCTATTAGTTTCAAATGCAACAGATGCATGGGGGATTTACAAGTTTCTTGACAATCTGTCAACTTAGCCTTTTCATTAAAAAAAAAGTATAATGTACCACTATATGTCTAGCAGCGTCACAATGGCTGTCTGCCAGTTATATTTGCCAGAAATGCTTAAAAGGAGGCAACATTAATCCCAGGGGACTATTGCATTTTAGACGCTGTGTGAATTACTTTCAGCAGTGTTCCAGTTCTATGGCTGTGTGAGTGAAGGTATATTTTTAAACCCAAATGAAGTCATCTTGGGAGAGCCAATTGCACTCTTTCAGCTGTCTTCTCTCCTAGACAGTCATTTACCAACTGGAAACTTTTGCATAATTTATACTGTCTTTTCCCCCTTCTTGAAATAAAGAAATAAAAGATCAGATCAAGCCAGTTTATTTATGGGGTGCCTCTCCTCTGCCTTTTTCTTTGCCATTCCTTCAAAGGGCGTTCTGAATTGCACAAAGGATGTGATGTCGTTGGCAGACAGCGGGTAATTAGGGGTTCTGCCAAACATAGCGGCGGGGAGGTGTCACCTCACCCCCCACTACTAGATAATTAACCGTTCTTTTTAAGATCAACGTGATCTATTGGCCTGCCTTTAGAAGACTTGTTTCATTGGTTGCACCAATGAAGTCGATGCAGTGATTTCATCTTTATGTTCTGGCATTGGTCATAATATAAACACTGCAAATGGAGGCATGTCTTATGGTGTTTCGACTGGACCCCGTTGCAATAATCCCCCTACACTCAAAAAAGGAAGTTATTACCCTTACTTAATTAAATGCTCTGAACATTTTACAAGTAATTGAATGCCTTTCATTCAAACTAAGTTTCACTGAGCCAACATAATTTAGTTTAATTATTTTATCTTCATTAACCTAACTTCATTAGATTCTTCAAACTCGATTTACTAAGGTTTATTTAATACCTTATGTTGGACAAACTTTATTGAATCATTAGTATACTGCAGGTGATCAAGTGTAAGGACACTGAAACTGTTCATAGAGCTCATCCATCCATCCATCCATCTTCAACCGCTTATCTGAAGTCAGGTCGCGGGGGCAGCAGCTCCAGCAGGGAGCCCCAAACTTCCCTATCCCGAGCCACATTAACCAGCTCTGACTGGTGGACCCCAAGGCATTCCCAGGCCAGTGTGGAGATGTAATTTCTCCACCTAGTCCTGGGTCTTCCCCGAGGCCTCCTCCCAGCTGGACGTGCCTGACACACCTCCCTAGGGAGCGCCCAGGGGGCATCCTTACCAGATGCCCAAACCACCTCAAATGGCTCCTTTTGACGCAAAGGAGCAGCGACTCTACTCAGAGCTCCTCACGGATGACTGAGCTCCTCACCCTATCTCTAAGGGAGAAGCCCGCCACCTTTCTGAGGAAACACATTTTGGTTCTTTCGGTCATGACCCAGCCTTCATGACCATAGGTGAGGGTTGGAACGAAAATTGACCGGTAGATCGAGAGCTTTGCCTTCCGGCTCAGCTCTCTTTTCGTGACAACTGTGCGACAGAGCGAGTGCAATACAGCCCCCGCTGCCTAGATTCTCCAGCCAACCTCCCACTCCATTGTCCCCTCACTCGTGAACAAGACCCCGAGGTACTTGAACTTCTTCACTTGGGGCAATACCTCCTTCCCTACCCTTCCCCTAGAGCTCAGCAGAACTCTTAAGTGACTAATTATCACTTAAAAGAAAAAGCACCAGCACGATTCTTCACCAACATTGGCAACCCACAAAACTCCAGCATAACACTCTTTTTAAATAACAATATAACAGAACATTAAACATGAACACATCTCCTATTATCATCTTTATCAAAAATGCATAAAATAACACTTAATTTCAACACATTCTTCAAATCAATTTCCATGCAAAGCATGCTGGGAAATCCCCTGCGAAGTTTCATCAAAGTTACATTAATGCCATCGGAATTATCCTAGATCCCACTTCTGAAGTGGTAATTACGAGTATGTCGCATTCAAGTACTTTTGTTGTAGGAAAGAACAGGAAACATGGACGATGCTCACGTGATGCAAATTTCGTCATTAGCAGTGTACGCGAGCACTAAACGTGTGCAGCCCGATTTTCTAACTGCGCATCTTTTTGCACTAGTGATGGGAAGATTGGATACTTTTACTGACTTGGATCTTTGAGTCTCGTTCATCAAAATGAACAAATCTTTATTCAAGACATTTCGTTAATTTGAGCAGAATTAAATTAAAATGTTACATTTTCAATAGCCAAATCCCCCCACACGTCTACTTACGCAAACTTTGATTATAGTCCCAATAAGGAAAAAATTATAATGCAGCCAAGGACAAATTATAAGAAACAGAAAGATTACTTCACCTGCGGATTGAATCTTCTTGTCTGAGTCATTTGTTATTTTGCTATGATATGCAAACACAGGCTGTAAAGGTGACCAAAAGAATGAACGACTCGGACCAGATAACTCGAGAGGTGAACTGATAATTTCTGCTTCCTGTGCGAGCAATGCATAGCGTTAACGGTGGTCACGTGACAAAATAACCATGTCACATTACTAAAAGAACGAACAACTCCAACCAAAAGAGTTGAAAGGTGAACTAATAATTTCTGGTGAACTAGTAATTCCTAGGAGGTCTGGAGATACTTGCATTTGTATAACTCGAAAAACTGTCATTCACAACAGAAACCTTACTCTTCTCTGCCATGTTGAAAGTTTGCATCTCCTCCCAATTTGGAAACTCGGGTATCGAGATTATCTCTGAGTTTCCCAGACGTAACTACGATTTGAGTGGTCGTTCATGTGCAACTTCTGACTGGGAAAAAGTATTCAACTCAAATGGATAAAGTGAACTTCCATTTTATAAATGTAAATGGGTGGAACGCAATTAAATTCAGTTGTGACAAAATGTTCTAGAAAGGTGCTGTCAGCGATTTGGTCCGTTCAGGTAGCCTACTTTCACAGACTATGATGACGCGTTTCCGCCTTATTTAGAAGCGTAAATATAGCAAAATTTCAATATGATAGTTTTTTAAATATTCAGTGTAAAGTTTATAACATCATGATTTGTCTTTTATTACCCTGGAAATCATTAAAAAAAAAAAAAAAAATACCAGCTGCAAGGGGTTTCTATAACTGCTGCTGAGAAAGTGGTCTTACTCCACCGCACTCTATTTTTTTTTTTCTTCTGGTAAGTCATTAAAATGTAATCATTTATTATATATTTTGCTCATATTGGAGCAAATGGGTAAGTAAAGAAACAATATTTGCGGTGGTCTCCCATTCGCCGCTGTCTGAGTTTAACCTACAATCGTTTACTTCTGCGTTCCAAAACCAGAAGTGTGAATAATTAGACACGCCCCTCTTTCCAAAACACCGCCATCCAAAGATAGCGTGGATATCTCACTATTATCAAACACAAGACTTGTTAAATGGCGCCTTCAGCAGACAACTGTTATTAATCGGAGAATGACATTAAACCAGTTCAGAATTAACCGCCTCAACTACTAAACCATGACTAGCAGAAAACACATCAAACTCTTCTGATTGGCTGATCAAAGAGACCTGTGAGGACACTTATTTCAATATCTTTTAGGAAGAAGGAATCATCCACAAAACATTGCTTACAGCACCTTTAAGTAAACTGAACTAGCAGCAAATCTCTCTATGTGTGTGTGTGTGTGTGTGTGTGTGTGAATTCCAGAATTCCTTTACATCCTCAAAATATTTTACAATACATGAGATCAAATGATGCATATTTCTCAAATCACTCGTTTTTTCCATCCTATTTAGGGTTAATCTCATGAAACCAGGAGTCATTTTTTTTACCCCAAAGTTAAAAGGGAAAAGTGCATTATAATTTACATAAGAAAAATAAGCCTGTTGTTCACAAGACCATTTCGATTTGTTTGCAATTGTTCCTTTGTTATCTTTAACTAAATTAAATGGAATTTTGGTATGAAAACTAAAATGAGAGAGAGAGAAAAAAAATAATATTTTTGTGTGAATAAGTAATTTTTTTAAAAGGCTGATTTTTGGTAGTTATCAGCCTGGTGTTTACATAAAGACCCAGTTAAGCACACATTCCCCTAAAATCCTCACTACTGTGGAAAATCTCCTGCATTACTGTGCAGCGAAAAATTAATTTCACCCACGACTTCAACTAGAAACAACCAACTTAACGGATATCTTCAAGGTCAAAGTCTCTGAATTGTTTTGTTTATTAGTCTTTTATTTGTCATCGTCTTTAAAGATCCAGTGAGAGTTATCTTTATTTAGAATCAATCAATTCACTAGCAAAATGCTTAGATAACTTTGCTGGTATATGTCTAAATAGCAGTCTAAATTAAAATGTCTTTCCTCACAAGAGACATCAGTGCACAGTGCAGTATTAATAACCTTACATTTGGCGCCATCTAATGGTTCGTTTTGCTACTACAGGCACTTTTACACCCCAACCACCAACAGTTTCTCACTGATGAGAGAATATCTGAGCCATCCTTGAATTAAATAAAGAATACGTAGCCTAATCTGTGTTTAAACACTTAATTAGGGACAAAATATAATGATTTAATCTTTAAAACATCTGTAAATATGTTGTTTTATTCTGAAAGTATACTACCCTACATTGAATTTATTGAGATTGCCCTAAGTGCATTGCTCATTCAGTGTCACTGTCATCATTGTCATCCTCAGCAACGCCGTCTACCCTTGCCTCTTGCTCAGGGTAATTCAGTATGTTTCTGTTGGACTGGATGAGGTACTGTTGCTGTTTGAAATAAACTTTCAACACTCCCTTGATCACCACAAAGGCAATGCCACCCTAGAAAAGAAAAACCCAGTCAGGCTTTGCAATTCCTCCCTTAATAATCTAACAACAGATTGCATGATAGATGCTCAGCTCTCTTGACTTACCAGAATGGTGCGCTGAAGGTTGGAAGTGACTCTGCGAAACAGGAGACGACCCACCAGGCTGGCGATAGAAGGGAACACCAGAGCACCGCACAGGGTGCGAGAGACAGAGAGATGGTCTCCTCCATAACTGCCCTCTGCTGGGGCCCGGGCCAGAGGACGCCCCATTCCTGCACAAAACACATAAATTAATAATACACTTTGAGCTATGCTGTTGTATTAAAGTTGATCTATAATACATCTTATTACTTTTATTAATCCATTTTTACAGTATGTCTCAGAAAAAAAAAATATATCAGCGTCACTTTCAGAAAAAAATGACAAAACAATTCTGTGATGCATGTATATACACTGTTGGAGCTTGTTAGTAGCAGGGTTGTAATGTGATGATATGAAACTTTCAGTAGTCGGTACCGATACCAGTTACATTTCACAGTTCTCCAATTTCGATACAACAGCAAAAATATAATAATATGGTAATGTGCTTTTGAACACTCCTTTAGCCTATTTAAAAAGTTACATTTCAATGTAAATAATAAATTAAAACAAATTTCCTTCAAGTGATTCTCAATTAAGTATGCATTGTTTAAGTGTTTTTTTTTAATAGGGTATTACTTTTTCCCCAAATCCCATGTTTTCCATTTTATTACATTTTATTCAGAATTTCATGTTTTAAAGTTTAATTTATGTCATTTTCAAAATGGTGTCTAATCAAATTAATTCCTAAAACTTGTAACAAAGGAAATTAGAACAATTAATTTTTGACATGCCATTGCACTTTTAGAACTTTTTTCAGTACAACATCACGCTTGCTTGTGATATATTGCTTAATTTATATATAATAATAATAATAATAAGTTATATATTTCTGTCATTATTTCTTTCATTTCAGGTGATGTTTTTAATGGTTGCTTCACACCTCCAGATAAGCAGTACCATGGCCCAGTGTTATCATTAAATAAAACACAAGCTCTTCCCAGTAGATTAATGCTCTGCTCTGTCATCTCATATAACACACACAGCACAGTCAGCTTCACACATGCACTATAAATCACACAGCTAACACACACTAAGACTGATTGCAGCCTTTCACAGTTTAATAATCACACTAGTACATATCATGGTGTGGCAGGGCGGAGGGCGGGGCCGGGTCGTGATTCTACACACCCGGTCCCTTATCAGGCTAATCAAGCCTCCGAGGGGGATAAAGGCTGACTGTGGAGGATAGTGCGGGAGATAGAGATCATTTATGGACATGTCCGTCGTGTGTGTGTTTGTTTAAGTTAATCCTTAAAATATTATTTATATCGTCAAGCCGGTTCTTGCGTCCTCCTTTCCATTGAACTGCTTTACACATGGTTTTAATTTAATTGAGTGTGCATTGATTTATTTTCCAAATATGTCAAATTCATGTGTGTGATCATTTGGAAACAGCTGTGTGTCAGTCACACAGCGTGCGGGTATCGATTTGAGTCGGAACTAACAGTACCACAGAAAGACTCTTTTTTTTTGGGAGGACTTTTTTATTTTAGTGTCCACTTAGTAGTAATTTTCTGTGCTAAAAAGTGCCGGGGGTTGAAGAAACACCTGACTATGTATGCAATGAAAACTATTATCTTTGAAATACATTTCCCTTTAAAATGATTAGGTTCAGCACACTTATTTACATACCAGGGACCAGCCCAGTGAAGATCTGGAGTTTGGATGAGTGTTGTTGCCATAGCCGCACCACGTAATCCTCCCAGCGAATCATTTTTCCCAGTACCAGCATAACGGGGATGGTGGGTAAACCCATGAGCAGGAACAGAGGGTCTGCACGCTCCATCACATCCAGACCCTTCTTATGACCCACCACCTACAGAGAAAAGAAAAACTTAAAAGTACTAAAAAGAGCCAGAGCGCTGAAGGGTGAGGGTCAAAAATCCCTTGTCTCTTCAGATATATCAATACATATATATATCCTTTTATATCAATATCTATCTATATTCTGTTGCTTAACTTCTTTAATAAAATGATGAATTAACTATATGCATGATCACATAATCAATTCTATTTTCTTATGCATAACTGAAATATACTTTGAATCTTATGTGTGTTGGAATGTTAACTAGTGTCTTTTAAGGAACATTCCAGAGTCTTTCTCTCTGTCCTGCCCGTAGTCTGAAGGTCCTTTGGGGATAAGCTTAGCTGTGATGAGAGGGGGCAGGGAGAATGTTAAACATATGTTCTGTGTTTGATCGTTACTTTTCTATGATTAAGTATATGGTTTAAAGTCCTATGCAATACTACCTGAATAGTAGAAGTGTGATTTTCTATTATTATTTCTTTAGGGAAGAAATGTATGTTATTTCAACCCTCTCCTCTGCCCGAGGAGTGAATATTTTATCTCTCTGTTTTGGTTTAAATGGCCTGATAATGTGTGCTCTAGCTGTCTTGTGCCCAGAGAAGGACTGTCGTTCGTCAGTGTTTTGTGTGTGCGTTTGACCTTCTACCAAGGTTTTGAACCAGGGATGCACACCAGGCCGACTCGAAGACGCCCCGCGACCATCTGCGAGGTCACTTCAGACGTAAATCTCGGGCGTGGACGACAAGTGCGCTGATTAATGTTGATAGGCCGCATAGCTGTCTATATGTTGTGACTTTATGTTCTTTTAGCCAATCAGGAGTAAAATAATGGAATGTACGTCCTTGCAAATGGTATAATTGATGTAAGATTTTGTGTAAGGTACGAGTTGGCTTTCGATCTCCTCGTGAGACTTTGTCGCTGGCTCTACCAATTTCACTGCAAACTATTCTTCAGTAAATTTTGATTCTTTAATTGAATTTCTCGACTCCTGGTTTTCTTTCTCCATATCTGGTCCGGGACATAACTGTTATACCCCTAACAGCGCCAATCCACTTCTATCCGACAGTAACGCACCTGCATAACTGTGACAGCACCATATGTAACGGCCGACCAATAGACGGTGCCCACCACGACTCCAGCTGCGGCGAATGGACTGGCCCTGGATAAGGCTCTATCAACCTGCTGGAGGGAGTAGACCAGAGGACCTAAAAGAGGGACAAACACAGTTAACACTTCTCTATGATTAAGGTGTCTCCAAATCACAGCAAAACAGAAATTAGACAGCTAACAATGTCGAAACATCATTAATTAATAGGCTCACACAAAATAATTGCATTTTTTCACATTTACTTAAATACATACAAAGCAAAGCTGTACTACAAGCATGATCAGATTAGCCAAAATATTTCAAGGAATATTTCAGGTTCAATACAATTTAAATACACAGCATATGTGACAATGTTGATTACCACAAAAATGTATTTAAACTCGTCCCTCCTTTAAAAAAAGAAAATAAAAAAAATCGAAGTTACAGTGAGGCACTTACAATGGAAGTGAATGGGGGCCAATTTTTGGAGGGTTTAAAGGCAGTAATATGACGTTTATAATTTTATAAAAGCACTATTATTTCTTCTGTTACGAAAGTTGTTTAAATTGTCATTTTTTGCGGGTTTACAACATTACGTTGTCAAGTCAAAGTTAATTCAAAATAGTACTCCACGTGACTTCAGCCAGGTGCGTGGATACCGCGGAGAATAGTGTGAAGCCTCCACACACGCTATGTCTCCGCAGTAATGCGCTCAACAAGCCATGTGATAAAATGTGCGGATTCTGCCTGTATAGTTAAAATCATTAATAAAATAAGCAATAAAGTGTAAATCTATAGCAAGTGCAAGTAAAACTACTTTCAAAAAGGTGAAGTGCAAATTATTACCCATTTTGGGGAAAACTATACTGTATTCTGTGCCACATTGTGGGCAGCTCACAGTTCCACTGCTGTTGCCCTTCTGTTTTTCATCAAGCCATCGCTGTAAGCACGCCTGATGGATCCACTTGGTACAGCCCTTACACCGGCACGGACTGACCCATTCTGCAGCACGGTCCTCTTTCTCAGTGGCAAAACACACCCAGCAGTGCCTGTCATTGGAAATTAGATAATAGGTGACCACATAATTATGATTACTGTTAAATAACACAAACGAATAGTGTAACTCACTTCTCTGGAGGTTCATCTACACTGGCCATCTTATGTTAGGTTAGATCTCGGGTCTCCAGCTCTACCATGAGTGAGCCAGGGCTGGCTCAATGTGTATCACCTGTTACTAAATATAATATATTAACATGTAGATAAATAAATAACTTATTTTTGTTCCACATTTTCACTCTGTAATATTATTGAATAAACACATACAATAAGACAGAGTAACACAAAACTAGCTGACCGTGTATAACATAATGTTTTGACATTTAGCTTTCTATACACTCAAGTTTTACTTTCAGCTACAATCTTGTATGATAGGTGTTATTTAAATTAGGTTTATTATTATTATCATTTCCATCTAGAATGACTCACTCAAACCAGCGTAACAGCCACAAAGCTCATTATTATCTCACTTTAAACAGCTGTAAACACATTAAAACTTGTACATTATTAATTGAATTAAATAGTGGGCCGTCACCTCTGCGATCCGGAATGTGTACAGTTGTGTTATTGTAGATTTAATTGTTTTCTGATCGTCTTTAAGTTTGTTGATCTCAGGCTGATTTGACACTTGCAATTTATCGGAGGATTGCGAACAACATCTTTATAAATAACAACTTCCGTAACAGACACATCCGTGTGTCAAAATAAAAGTCTCTAGCCTTGCCAAAATATTCCTTTTATAATATTAAGAAAGGCTACGTTTTTATTTGCGTAATATTTATTATTATTTTTTATTGCGATTTGTTAAAGACCTTCTGTAATTATACATTCAGTTAGATAATAATTGTATTCATAAATTTAGATTTTAAAAACTCCACCGGCATGTTTTTTGAAAATGAAGCTGTCCCAGAATCTTGATTTCTTTACAATGCTGAAAAATTCTAAAGCCAGTTACTTGTCTTATCTTTTAAACAAATTGGATTTTATATAATACAACTACAATATTTTCTTTTTTTCCCCCCTTTGTGTTGTTAATTTGTATATCAACCTTTGAGGTGTTATTCAATTTGTATATCAATGTACATGTTGTTACAATTTAAACTATAGTTTTTCTAGCAAATCAGTGCACTGGCGGGCAACTTTGGACGCTCCCGGGAGGCTATTTCCAGTCATGAAAGTGCAGCTCCTAAATACTTGAATGGAGAAAGACCAAAATCTCCAAAAAGGTTGGTCAAGTTTACGATCAAAGAACATATTCCAAATCAGCAGTAAAATCTGACAACAATGATATCATAAATGTTGCGTCTTTACCATAGATTACACTAAATAAAAATAAACATTTAAACGTTCCCGGCTTGTATAGCTAATACGCATGCGCGTTCTCGTTTGGCTCTGGACAGGCGATGTGTTTATCCAAAAGGTGATTGGCTCTTTAACCTGTAAGGCGGGACTTTCTTTTTACATCCGTTGCCCGGTGGTCGTTCCATTTTCTCCCATTCATTTTAATAGAAGTGTCCCGTCTCTGTTAAATCATCTCTGTTTAAACTTCGACGTTTTTTATTTTAAAATAAAAAGCATATAATCACTGAATTCGTGTTATTTTTTTCCTCATTCCATCTATTTCCCAATAAACAAGCCATTAAAGCAAGTTTTCTAATAATGAGCAGAAGCATGCAAAACATACATAAGAATATATAGCAATATACTAAAAAATGAAATAGCAATAAGAACGAAAAAGTTAAAGTTTTTGTTTTCAAGATCCCAAGTTTTTGAATATTCAGATCTATAATAGCGTCCTTATTTGTAATTTTTTTAGACGTCTCTCAAACTTCCATGTTGTCAAATCCCGCCTACAACATATATTTTCACATGTCTATTGGCTACTGGCGCTGTCACTCATCGCTTAGTCAGGTCGGTTTGATTGTCTCCCTGCTGCACCGTTAGGTTCGGTTGACGCTTCACCGCTCAGCCTGTGGTTTACTGCCAAATCAACGACGGGTTTTTTATTTACATGAACAGAAAATCGTAAACTTGTGCTTCTTGCGAACGAGTTGATCGAAAAACGCATCCAAGAGTAGGCTGATAATGGAGTCGTATGATATTATAGCCAACCAGCCGGTTGTGATTGATAATGTGAGTATGATGTCAGCCCTTCCACACCCAGAGTGTGCTAACAAGCTAAAGCTAATACCATTGTGACAAAGCAAAGATTAGATTATTTTATTAATTTTATAATATTTTCCATTCTGTGCACAGTCTAGTGCAGGTACAAAGAGTCCAATTGACTCCATCATGTAAAGCACAACAGCCTTTAGGGGGAATTTCGTGTTATTGCATTATTGTCAGTTGTTCGCCGCTCAGTAGCTGTGCCATTTATTCAGCGGTGCTTTGCTTTCATCATTCAGACTTTTCAATTAACGGTTTCAAAATAGTCATATCGATTACATACCGCAAGATGCATGGTTGTCAAAGCGTATCTGTCAAATAATACGATGGATTTTAATCATTGTTTCGAAGATGTCTGGCTCTGACCCCACCTTATATTTACAGCCATATTCATAGCATGCATTAATTTGTATAATTTGATGAGAATAAAAACTATTCGGATGGAGAACTTGTAAGACTCGTTAGTTTATCAGAATTAGGATTGGACCCTGCAGTTGTCATGACGTGTATATGATTGTCACTTTGATAGACTCTTTAGGCATTTGGAATAAATTGTGAAAACTACGAAAATATGTCAGTGATATCTAAGGGATCAGTTGGGAAGTGTAACTGTTCTTGAGTCTTTAGATTCTTGTAGATTTATTGTTGCTCCCTGAAGCTCTGTCTCATGACTCAAGCTCAAACAAGGAGCGTTCAGACGAGAACATGACATGATTCATTTTACAACACATTCAGTGTTTGCGTTTCAACTTTATTTTGAACCACCTACCTTTATAGTAGGCCATATTCTAAACACACTTCTCTATGTCTTTATATGTCCTATTTTCTCCTACAGGGTTCTGGTGTTATTAAGGCTGGCTTTGCTGGAGATCAGATCCCTAAATACTGTTTCCCAAATTAGTAAGTCTTTATTTTATTGATTTCCCTTCATAGGTTTACTTATGGTGAACGGTAGCTTGTGTGTAAGGCATTGTGCTAAAGTATTTGCTTGAATTTTGTATTTTCTTTTTTAAGTGTTGGGCGACCCAAACATGTTCGGGTGATGGCTGGTGCCCTTGAGGGGGATCTTTTTATTGGACCTAAAGCAGAGGTAAACCAGTTTTAAGCATTGCATCTCCATTCAGTATCTGAGATGTTTTTATTAAGATACTTTATGGGATGAATCTTGATTTTATGTTGTCTTTAAGGGGTAGTTCACCCAAAAATGTATAAGTTTCTCTCTTTTACTGAACACAAATGAAGACTTATATTTCTTAATAAATATTTCAGCTCTGTTAGTCCTTTCAATGCAAGTGAATAGTGACCAGAACTTTGAAGGTCCATAAAGCACATAAAGGCAGCATAAAAGTAATCCATGAGACTCCAGTGGTTAAATCCATGTCTTAAGAAGAGGTATGACAGGTGTGGTTAGAAACAGATCAATATTTAAGTCCTTTTAACTATAAATCTGGGATGACATGAGGGTGAGTCAATGATGAGAGAATTGTCATTTTTGTGTGAACTATCCCTTTAAGATGCGTTATAATAATGTGAAAGCACAATGTGGTCTTTTTCATATATATATATATATATATATATGTGTCCTCATTCTCTGTATATCTGTTGTCCATGCAGGAACACAGGGGACTGCTGTCTGTGCGATATCCTATGGAACACGGTATTGTGAAGGACTGGAATGATATGGAGCGCATCTGGCAGTATGTGTATTCAAAGGAACAGCTGCAGACCTTCTCTGAGGAGGTGTGGACATAATTGATATTTGGATTTGCTAAGGTCTTGCAATTTTTTTATTCCTTAGAGAGGTTAATTCTCCTTTTACCTTTCAGCATCCTGTACTACTGACTGAAGCACCACTGAACCCCAGTAAAAATCGTGAACGGGCAGCAGAGGTTTTCTTTGAGACCTTCAACGTACCAGCACTCTTTATCTCCATGCAAGCAGTGCTTAGTTTGTGAGTTTAGAGTTTTGTATTACCTACCTCCCTCTTCCAGGGATCCTGCATTGTTTTCCTTGGCAAATTCATGTCCCTCATACAAGCGTATTTCATTCCTCACAGATATGCCACAGGCCGAACCACGGGTGTGGTCCTGGATGCTGGTGATGGGGTGACACATGCTGTCCCCATATACGAGGGATTCGCTATCCCACATTCCATCATGCGTGTGGACATTGCTGGACGTGACGTCTCCCGATACCTCCGCCTGCTTCTGCGCAAGGAAGGCTATGATTTCCACACTTCTGCAGAGTTTGAGGTCGTGCGCACCATCAAAGAGGTATGATGCTCAACATCTGGGTTTATTGGAATTTCGGAACATCTCATCTTGTACATCGCAAAAGCATTACAAAAGTGGCCACTGTGCGAACAGTGTTTTGTTTTATTGTTTTCCAGAGAGCTTGCTACCTTTCTCTCAACCCTCAGAAGGATGAAACTCTAGAAACAGAGAAAGCACAATACACTCTTCCTGATGGAAGCACTCTAGATGTAAGTAAAATAATATGGTATCATGGTTATATTGACATTTACTGGGGCTTCAGGTTTTATTTGATTTGTTATTTTACAGATTGTTTTAATAACAGCTGTTTTCTGTCTCCTGCAGATTGGCCCAGCGCGTTTCAGGGCTCCTGAGCTTCTCTTCAGGCCTGATCTGATTGGAGATGAGAGTGAGGGTATTCATGAAGTGTTGGCTTTCGCCATTCAGAAGTCAGACATGGATCTGCGACGCACCCTTTTCTCAAACATAGTGCTTTCTGGTGGCTCAACACTCCTTAAAGGTAGAGTAAACATACTAATCATTGGTTAGAAAAAAAACTTAATCTATCTCATTTCTCCAGCAAATGACAAACCTGAACCTTTCCTCTTCCTTGCAGGTTTTGGAGACAGGTTGTTAAGTGAAGTGAAGAAACTTGCACCCAAAGATGTTAAAATAAAGGTGACTATGTCTTATCTAAGAAATGATTGCTTAATGTTTTGTTTCTGTGTATGAGCACAATGTGTAGTAACATTGTTGTCCGCATTTCAGATATCGGCACCACAGGAGAGACTTTATTCCACATGGATAGGGTAAGATCAAAGTACAATCTTTTGAACTTACACGTGAACACAGACACTTCAGGTGCAAGTTTGATTTTTTTTGTCTAGTTACATTAGAATATGTGTCAGATCATAAGTATGCATTGCATTCTCAAAGTTGCCACAAGGGGCACTGTAGCAAGATGACCAGTAGTGTGAACTATCCGCTCTTACGGTGAGTATTCTGTTAAGTCACTTACTGTCATGGCGTAGCAGTTTGAAGAGAATATTGCTGAGCAACTAAGCTAAAGTAAATATATTTAGAGTAACTTACCGGAATAATAACACATCCAGTTTAATGGTACAGGCGTTTGAAGGTTACAGTATCGCCCCATTGAGTTCTGAGGATTGTTCCCGCAAGAATGTGTGTTAAGCATGTTCATGTACTTGTGTATTTCAGTATATTTCAGCCTTTAATGTTACCAAATATGTATACAAAATTGCTGAAATGAAATAAGCAGTTATTTTACACAATATCTCAAAATTCTCAAAATAAGTATTTGGAAAACAGAAAATGCACACTATCCATATCATTGAAGGCTGTTGGTAAATTCTAGCAGTTTGACCACTTATTTTAATGGACACAGTTCTAAAAATCTATAAAAATTGTCAAATACTGATCAATTAATCAGCCTGCCAATATCAACTTTCAATTGTATTTTATGGTGGTGTTGCAACTTTTCCCATCATACTTCATATAGGGGATCTATCCTGGCATCACTCGACACCTTTAAGAAGATGTGGGTCTCCAAGAAGGAATACGAAGAAGATCGTGCCCGTGCCATCCACAGGAAGACATTTTAAATGGGGGTAAAGGCTGCAGACTCCCTCATCTCTGCGGTTTCACCTCCCTCTCCTCTCTCGCTTGGCCTCCTTCTGTTCCTCTTGACAACCCCCCAGCCCGGGCCTCCAATCTGCAGCTAGGCATGCCTACGGTGTCCACCTGCCCAGCTCTGGTACGGACACCTGCCGGGAGTGGAGCAAGGTTTGGCCAGGCATTCCTCGTCCGCACCCATTTAAGCCCATCAAACACCAAAAATATATTTTCAGGGCATCAGTCAATACTGTTAACTATTGTTTCATTTGAGGCTTGTGCTTAAAATCAGTGCTTAAATATTTATTACGCTATTTACCCTGCCCTTTATGATATTGTCATATCTATTCTAATGAAACATGAAGGTGAATGTTTTAATCTGTTTTAAGAATTTATTTCCAAAACTGAACATATCTGCAATTTTCTTATATTTCACAAGTAGATGACATCATGTCAAAGTCAAAATAGTATTTTTATCTTTATTCATTTGACTTTGCTTGTTATTGTTTTTGGGGTGTTAATGACAAAGATAAACTATAGATAAAGGCATCGCTCACCACTACAACAATTCACTGTAATGGACACTACTGTGTTTGCTGTTTGTACCCTCCCCCCTTGATTGTTTTAAGGCTGAAACCACTCAAGCTCAAGGGAACTACATGTATACTTAAATACGAATTAGACAGTAGGTAGCTAGATTTATTGCTGCTTAAAAATTTTGACAAGTGTTATTCTTCGTATACAGCACATTAACGTGGAACCATCGGTTTATACGAAGGGCAGAGTGTATGGAACGTCTTTGGGTTCTGCTGTTTACTGACTTTTTGTTTATACGTTGCTTTCCAAGAATTCAGTTTATCAGCTTTAAGTTATAGAGCGTAAGTATGTTGTTTCATCGATTATGTCTCAAGTTACCGCACAGATATTGACTTGATGCAAGCATTGGCCCTTTTGCAGTAGGCATAGCTGGAATAAATCAGTCCACTGAACGTTTTACTGCATTTCCCATTCATCTAGTGCTCATTCTGTCATTTCAAAAAGTAGAGCATTTGACTGAATCTTTAATTAAATCGTCCAGTGAGTGTCTTGGAATTTATAAGGCTTTTATGTTGCCATACGACACGTCATCATTGTGGCACTGTTCCAGTGTAAATTCAGATTCTCCCCAAATTCCAGATTAGTGCATGAAATCAACTGAATGACTGAGATTGTGTGTTTCAATGTAAAATCTAATTTAACCTGGATATATAGGGCAGAGGGTGGCCAACTGGATTTAGAAGCTAATGGCTCTTCTGGCACTATTATTTCTTAGTCTAGTGCTTGTTGAAAGAGAACTGCTCTATAATGGGATTGGTAGCAGGGTTGCTTTTGAGTCCAATTTGTCCAACCTAAGATTTGCCTTACTCCAATGTCATCATTGGAAAGTCAGAGCATCTTGGTTGCTTTTTTTTTTTTTTTTACTATATAGAAAAATCACAAGCCTTGTGTACAGTGGATTGCTATTCAAAAATGTTTTTAAAAAAACAACAACAAAAAAGGATTTAAATGTACAAACCTGTTTTATTCAATTGTTGCTTTTTCTTTTAATTTTGTAAAATCCGTATGATAAATAAATTAATGCTGTCTGAAACAAGTTTTTTTTCTTCTGTCCATCATGCAAACCCACCACACAATCCAAATAGTCTTGAGTCTGTGCATATGTGTTGATGTTGTAATAGTGTTTTTTAACACTGCTGGCACTTTGCCACATTTAGATGACGCGACTTTGTGGCAGTAAAAAAAGAAATATATATTTAAATCTAAACCTAGAGTCATATATATCTCCTATAATTGGAGTAATTTTGTCTGTGTTTTGTCTTATTGGAGAGATATGTCTATAAAAGTTAATCCCATTAAGCTATTAATTACTATGATTTGTATTCGACATACAAATACATACTCGCATCAAAAACCTCTATACAATGGTTAAAAAAAGCATCCTACATAGGAATCGAAGACGAATACGATTAGTCCTTTGTGACCAGCGCAGAGAAAGGTAACAAGTACCATGTGACAACGTCGTCAACATTCTGCTTTACTTGCGGATATTCGAATTTGTATGAATTAATAATGACATTGAGGAACTTTAATAGGTATTAAATTAAAACAGTGAAGAGTTAAAAAAATATATATATATATATATATAATTATTTTTGGCGCAACGTATCTGACGACTACTGGTACAAAATTGAAGGGGAGAAATTGGAACGGCCAACGGATGTAGCAAAGGAAGTCCCGCCTTACAGGTAAACGAGCCAATCACCATTTAGATATAGACATCGCCTGTCAATCAACTAGAGAATGCGCGTGCGCATTAGCTGAACTAGCCTAACATAGTGTGTTTTTTTGTGATTTGATGCACAATTTATGATATTACTGGTGTCAGATTTTACTGATGGTTTTAAATGTGTTTTTTACAGTAATCTTGGCCAACCGTTTTGTAGATTTTAGTTTTTCCCCATTCAAGTAGTTGGTACCTGTACTTTATGCCGCTTGTTTACACAGAAAAATAGCTGCCAGGGAGGATTCCAAAAATGGCAGAAGGGAGGACTGACTTGCCTTGAAAAAAACTTCGTCCCAGTCTAAGAACGTCACTACGCTCTATTTTCGAAATAGCTGATTGGCTGAAGTCATGACGGAAGTAAATAGGAAATGCTTTGATACTTTACAGTAAGGTGGAGATTAAAACAACAAAAATAGACACTTCACAGCTCTAATTATGAGGAGAGTCACACTGTTTGTAAATGGAACTACGCACAATGGCAAGGTAAGTGTGTTTTTTTTGTATCTAAAATCTTTCTATTATAGAATATTTTGTGTAGATAAATTGCAGGTTGTGGCTAATGAAATTGTTTTTAAAATCAGGTGGTGGCAGTTTATGGAACTCTGGCTGATCTACTGTCAGTTGGAAGCACAAAATTTGGAATAAAAGCTGCAAATATATACAATGGCAAAGGGGGTCTTATTGATGATATAGCCCTCATAAGGTAAGAAGCATAACATGGTATTCTGCAGTAATCATCTTATATATATGTGTGTGTGTTCTGTGTATCAGAAACGTGAATATTTGGTGTACGTTCTTAAAACAGAGATGATGATGTCCTGTATATATCGGAAGGAGACTCTTTTGTTGGTGAGTTTTAAGTTATGTGTCTTTCACACTGATTTGGCCTATTAGCTCTGCCTTTATTTGCCTTAATTTTGCCTTAATTTAACCATGTTCAACAGATCCACCAAATAATCCAGAGAGTCTGCAGGAGTTTCACTCATGGGCACACACAGATTGGATAACTCTAAATGTAGGAGGCCGACGCTTCACTACCACACGGTAATCCAACTGCACACAAATCAATCAACATTCCCTAATCCTATAAACTGTAATCATAATCTATAAACCATCAACCAACTACATGTAAATCCATCAAATATGCTCTGCAGCTGTGCTAAATGTGATGCATCATTTATATTTTTCCTACAATTTTCCAGGAGTACTTTGGTCAAAGAACCAGAGAGCATGTTGGCCCACATGTTCAGAGACAAGGGTGAGGACTGAACCAATCTTTTTTTATTTCTTCATTGTTCAAAATCTGTGATCTCATTTGGTGATCCATGCATCTAATCTGTGTAATTGCATTTATTGTTTGGCAGATATTTGGGGAAACAAACAGGATGAGCAGGGGGCATATCTTATAGACCGCAGTCCGGATTACTTTGAGCCCATATTAAACTACCTAAGACATGGCCAACTCATTATCAATGATGGGATTAATATACTGGGTAAGCATATAGAGGCATGTAGATGTTTTCTAACGCAAATGAAGATGTAAAATAATAATAATATTTTATTTTAGATATATAATATTATAAATAAATCTCTATATATTTTTAAATTATGATAACATACAACAGTAAATAAAAATGTATAATGTTATAGTACAATTTTAATAATATTTTATATATAATATTTAAAATAATAATATTCCTTTTTTAAATAATAAAAGTATATAAAATTGTACAGTATATGTATTATATTATAATACAATTTTAATAATAATATTAAAATGTTTAATATTTTATTAAAATTATATGTATTTTCGTATAAAAAAACTAATATTTTATTAAATAATTGTATTTTATTTATTATTATTTATGTATTTATATTTGTCATATTTCAGGTTTTCATTACCAATTTCCACCCTCTCTGTTTTTGCTACTGTACCTTTAAGGCATGTTCAAGAAATTTTCTGGGTTCAATAAAAGTTCAACTCAATCAATTGTATTTGTGGCTAATGTTGATTACCACAAAAATAATTTTGACCCGTCCCTCCTTTTCTTAAAAAAAAAAAAAAGGAGAAAATGGAGGTTACAGTGAGGCACTTACAATGGAAGTGAATGGGGCCAATTTTTGGTGGGTTATAGGCAGAAATGTTTATTGTACTATTTTATAAAAGTTAATTCTTCTGTTAAAACTTGTGTATTGTTTGAGCTATACATTTTTTTATTACTTTTTTACCTTTTGCTGTTATATCGTCATAGCAACAATGTTGTAAATTTGGATATAACTTTACACAGAAAAGTTAAGCAATTTAATCACAACTAAAATCATGTTAACACACATTGTTTACGTCTTATGGCTATACTTTTGAAAAAGTGAGTATTTTAATGTTTACGGATTGGCCCCATTCACTTCCATTGTAAGTTCCTCACAGTAACTTTAATATATATTGAACCCAGAATATTCCTTTAATCAACCTGTGTTATCATTGGCTAACCTCTTTGCAATTGAAATGGGTCACAATATGAAGTATAATTTTTTTCCAGGTGTGCTTGAAGAAGCTCGTTTCTTTGGGATTGAGCGTCTCGCTGAACAACTTGAAGGTGTTATTAAGGTAAGAAAATCAAACGTTCTCAATATGAGTATTATATCTGAATCATATAATATTAAGAATAAGAATGATAGCCACCATTCCCTCCTGCCCCAGAATTCCCTGCCTCCTGATGACCACTCGCCCATCTCCCGAAAAGAATTTGTGCGTTTCTTGCTCGCCACGCCAACTAAATCAGAACTACGCTGTCAGGTATTATGCAACTGGATATTTCCACTTAATGATCTGTGAACCGTTCATGCAACCATTCTTAAGGTCAACTGTATATGTCTTCTATTGTGTATTTACCTCTCACTTTTGGTCTTATCCTCTCAGGGCCTGAATTTCAGTGGTGCCGATCTCTCACGTCTTGACCTGCGTTATATCAACTTCAAGATGGCCAACCTTAGCCACTGTAACCTCACACATGCCAACCTCTGTGGTACCAACCTGGAAAGGGCAGATCTTTCTAATGCCAATCTGGATGTAAGCATGTCTTTTTTTTTCTGTAAAACGTTACAATGATTTGTCCTACCATGTATAGCTATGGCTCTGACGTAATCTTTATTTTGTATTTATCTTCCCAGGGTGCCAATTTACAGGGTGTGAAAATGCTTTGCACCAATGCAGAAGGGGCGTCTCTTAAAGGCTGCAATTTTGAAGATCCTGCTGGACTTAAAGCAAATCTAGAGGGTAAAACCAGAGCATGGTTGACAAGCGGATTGCAGTTATGTTTTGCATTTTAAGACTTCAGTCTAATGTTTATTATTGTGATGCCTCACAGGTGCCAATCTAAAGGGGGTGGATATGGAGGGCAGTCAGATGACGGGGATAAACCTCCGTGTTGCCACGCTGAAGAATGCCAAACTCAAAAACTGTAACCTACGGGGTGCAACTTTGGCAGGGACTGACTTAGAAGTAACTGAATTATTATGTTTCAAATCCATTCTGTAGTTTGTATTGGTGTTTGCTTAGACAAGCATCCCTGCAGTAGTACTATTGCTCATATTTTGGGTTTGGAATTTAAACAAACCACTGTCCCACATGTATCCCTTGCCTTTTTATTAACAAACACATGTCATGGGGCCTGGGTAACTCTGCGAGTATTGACACTGGCTACCACCCCTGGAGTTGCAAGTTCGAATCCAGGGCATGCTGAATGACTCCAGCCAGGTCTCCTAAGCAACCAAATTGGCCCAGTTGCTAGGGAGGGTAGAGTCACATGGGGTAACCTCCTCGTGGTCATAATTAGTGGTTCTCGCTCTCAATGGGACGTGTGGTAAGTTGTGCGTTGATCACGGAGAGTAGCATTAGCCTCCACGTGCTGTGAGTCTCCATGATGTCATGCACAGTGAGCCACGTGATAAGATGCGCGGATTGACTGTCTCAGAAGCAAAGGCAACTGAGACTTGTCCTTCGCCACCCAGATTGAGGTGAGTAACCACACCACCATGAGGACCTACTAAGTAGTGGGAATTGGGCATTCCAAATTGGGGAGAAAAGGGAATAAAAAAAACAAACATCATGTCTTTTTCACTTATTTATTTTTTTGATCACGCAGAACTGTGACCTGTCTGGATGTGACCTTCAAGAGGCAAACCTGCGAGGCTCAAACGTTAAAGGGGCCATTTTTGAGGAGATGTTGACCCCGCTGCACATGTCTCAGAGTGTCAGATAGCCACATTCACTCACTGCTGTCCCTCTTTAATGCGTCTTGACTGACTGATACTGCATCCTCTTCAAAGAGCAGCTTTAATAAAACCTACCTGCAAACTTATTGACTGTTACGTGACCTTGATCATATCAATATTATGTTAATCTGCTGTCTACTGTTGCCTAAAGAGCATTTGTTTGGATTTATCTATCTATTGATTACTCAATGCGGAGCACACAATTGTAATTTGACAAGTTGGTTTAACAAGAACATTTAACTTGGAATAAAAAGTGCAAGCTTGTGTTTTCGAATGTAATATTCTTTTTTTTATATTTGTGCAAAGTCTCTAAATGCATCACTGCTGGTCTGTGAAATGAGCATCTGATGTTTGTGATTCTGCTTTTCCTGGCTTGCAATTGTATACATTTCATATGTGTTATGTTGTTTGCTAAGTTCACTGTTATGTGGCTTTTGTCTTGACTGTGCTGCATGCAAGTTAGCAGACTTTTAAATAAAAAAAACTTGAAAATGTAGCCATTTTACAGGTTCACTGTTACAATAGTGTTAGCCAGGAACCTGCTGGTTTTGTATCATCTGTACTGTTGAGACCCAATAAAGCCAAACACTGGAAATGAGAGCAAATCCTGCAAGATTTTATGACATTTCATGCTGTTTTAACAGTTTATATTTCCAAACCCAACTGCACTCCACTGTTTTAGCACACAAAGGAAAGCTGTCATTTTATTAATAACTCTTTATTGATTGCAAGACTTCTTTTAGCTACAGGATTAGAAGATGCTGTTGAGCTAGAATCTGCTATTATAGACGTTTTTATTAGGCATTCATGTACACTGGGAGACAAATAGATTAAATTTTCTCTATATAATAACTCATTATGTTAAAGGGATAGTTCACTCAAAAATGAAATTATGCATGCTATCCCTGATGTGTCTGACTTTCTTTCTTCTGCTGAATAAAAATGAAGATTTTTAGAGGAATATCTCAGCTCTTTAGGTCCAAACAATGCAAGTGAATGGTGACCAGATCTCCAAAAGCTAAAAAAACGAGATCAAGTCAGAATAAAAGTAATCCATAAGTCTCCAGTGGTTGAATCAATGTCTTCTGAAGCAATCCAGTTGGTTTGGGGTGAGAACAGACCAAAATGGAACTTACTGTACATCTTGACAGTCTCCTTGGTGATCATGATTTCAAGATCGATTACACTTTCTATAGTGCCATCTAGCGCTCTGTGCATGTGTAAAGAACTAGGAAGTATAATCGAGAAAAGACGACGAGATGTAAAGTGAAAAAGGAGTTACGTTTTGGTCTGTTCTCACCCAAAACCAACAGGATCACTTAAAAAGTCTTATAGATTACTTTTAAGCTGACTTTATCTCCTTTTTGGGGTCCAGGTCACAATTCACTTGCATTGTGTGGACCTTCAGAGCTAAAAAATATTTGTTTGTGTTCAGCAGAAGAAAGTCACACACACGTGGCATGAGGGTGAGTAAATCATGACAGAATTTTAATTTTTGGGTGGATTGGCCCTTTAAATGATGAATATCAAATGTAAAAGAAATTTGACTTACAGTAGCATAACACTTTGTCAATGCAATTTTGCAGTGCCAAAACAACTCATTAATCACAGACCTGCTGTAGGCAACTTGCCAATTCATGGTACAGCCTAATATATTGTTAAAGATTTTAGCTCATTTAAAACTGAACTCATTTGAGGAAACAGGT
Organism: Xyrauchen texanus; assembly: GCF_025860055.1. Classification (NCBI taxonomy): domain Eukaryota; kingdom Metazoa; phylum Chordata; class Actinopteri; order Cypriniformes; family Catostomidae; genus Xyrauchen; species Xyrauchen texanus. The sequence continues at coordinate 6,296,651 of NC_068319.1, read as the reverse complement.
ACCATCTCGCAGTCTGGATGGTGAAAAAGACTTACCAATAAACCCAACAAATTCTGCCAGTACATTAATCCACTAGCAGGGGGCAGTAGTGTCTATTTCCACAGTGTACATCTTGGGTTCACCATTTAGCAATACGGCAGATGTTTAGTTGTACACCTTCTTAGAGGAACTTTAGCCACTGTAGGTGAGTAGTTCATCACGGCACATTACTGATGTGGCAGACCGTGAAATCTGTTCTCCAGGATGTCCTGCCAAGGTGATTGATTGGATTGAGTATATGGAAAAACCATTGACAGAGGCAGATGACCACTGCGATAATTGGCTGACGTAGGCTACATGTTGTTTTGTAAAGTTGTGCAGTAGTGAACGATAGTTTACACATGTGCTAAAATTACATGTACGTTGTGAATAACAAATATTTTAAGTATTTCTTAATTAAAATTCTGATTTATAAGAACGGATCATTTTGGCGCTAAATGTTGATTGAACGAGTGAGCAACATCAAATGAAATTCCATATCAATGCGCCAAGTAACGAACTACATTACTTGGCGGAAGAACAGTATATTGTGACATTTATAAATATTCATAAATGTAATTATTTATTGAACTTCGCTGTCATGTCATGTCGCTGTTGCTGCCTTCATAAAAGCAATACACATTTCGGGTAGTACCCAACAATGTATTAAGCTGCATTCACACTGTCAGCGACAAAACGATCTCATTCATTTTCAATGAGAGCTGGTGACATCCGGCAACACGAGCGACGGCGACCGTTGATGACCGGAAGTGGGCGTGTCTAGCAACGACAAAGTTTAGAAATGTTTGACTTTATCAAGAAACAGTGCTGTTTAGACTCTCCATACACACCAATAGCGACCTAACAACCAGCCACTGGCGACATGCAGCGACAAATTAGCTGGCAGTGTGAACGCAGCTTTAATGTGTTAAAATCACTGTAACTTGCGGTAATTATATTCTGACATAGTCAAAATTTTATTTGCATCTGTCAATTTTCTGCACCCCACCCACGGCATGTTGTTTTTGGACATGTACCATACTATGGTAATAGATTGTATTCTGGGTAGCGCCCTTTTTAATTTTTGACCGGAATGACAATGAGGCTGTAAGGGACAGATTTACAGACCAAGTGCACATTAACCTGATACATTTGAAAACTGTGTTTTCATTTCAAAACGCACTCCATCCACACTGCCATTTCAAGCGTTTTCCAAAAGCTGCTTTTCCAAACTGAAATGTCTGAAAACGCTTAAACCCCCTTACTGCTCATGAGGGGGATAAAATATAAGAAGCTTGGTTTGAAAAGCAATTGTCCTCTTGTTCTGCCTCCGGACAGCAATTCCGAGGAAACTTCCTGTCTCATTTGACGGAATGCAACGTTTTGGGGTTTTTTCTTAAAATTTGTGGAAAATTGTCCATTGATGCCAAAAGTTTGCCGGAGGTCCTTCACTACTGGTGAAGAGCTGCAAACTTCTGGAAAACGTTTGCGGCGAATCAAAAACGAATTTGAATGTGAAAATAAAGAGCGGAGAATTTGCTGCAAATTTTTTGTAAGGGCACTTGGCAGAGAATTTTCGCTGGACAAAAACACCATCTCCGTGTGGACAGAAGGCTTAAAAGTAGAGAAAAAGATGAGTTTTCAAATGTATCCAGATTGATGTGGACGTAGTCACAGTCTCACCAATGGGTTGAACAGTTGTTTAAATTGCCAATGACCATTAAGCTTATGAAACTTTGTAGAAAACAACTTTCCAAAAAATTTCAGTAGACAAAAAACCGAAAAGTACTGTGATATTGCCATGTTGTTTTTTTGAACATGAACCTTTGAAATTCTATTGTTTTCTTTTAAGTATTCTGTTTTTTTTTTTATTTTATTTTTATTTATAGTACCATGTAAATACTGTGGTATATGAATATGGTATCAAAGTACCATGTCATTGCCAACTAATACAATTACTGTACAATTGGACTGCCAATGTACATTTTTATAAGGGCACTCAATCCAAGTGACCATACTTTAATGTAAAGTAATGTTTAGAGTTGAGTTGCCCAGCATGCTGCCTCACTTATTCTGGCCAAGGAAGCCACTGCGGTTGTGCCCTCAAAATCCATTTTGTACACCACAGTTCTGGCCAGGACTGCAGGACTGCTGTTATTTCAGGGGGTTGACTTTTGGGAAAAGTTACACGTGACACTTATTTTGTTTGGACATGATAAGATGTTAATGAGGTGGTTTGAGGTTTGGGTTCGGATGTTTGCTATTTTAGTGTTGTTAAGAACAGGCGAGTATTCAGGTTTTTTCAGATAATTTAGAAGGAGTAAGAAGAATATCCTCTATCCCTGTATTCTGCAGTCAAAGCATTTTTATAGTGCTTTGAAAAACTGCTTTTTGTAAAGTACAGTCCCTCTAAAGTACAAAAAACTGTTTAAACCAGACTAAGATGGCTTGCTAGTCTTAGCGGGTTTAGGCTGTTCTAGCTGGTCTCCCAGCCAGACCAAATGACAAGTATTCAAACTTAGTCAGCTCCAGCTGGTTTGTTGGGTGATTTAGGGTGGTCAAGGTGGCCTCCCAACCTCGTCAAAATGGTCTCAGTTGGTTTAAGCTTGCCTCCTAACCGGAAATGCTGACAAGCACTCAAAACTTGTCTGTTTCTGCTGGTTTTCTGGTGTTAGCTTGTTTAGACTGGTCTCCCAGCCTGAAAAGCCGAGAACTGTTCAAAATGTACACGTTCCAACTGGTTTGCTGTTCTTTGCTGATTTAGGGTGGTCTAGTTGGTCTCCTAGCCTCGCCAAGATGGTCTCAGTTGGTTTAAGCTGTTCCCCTCCTTACTGAAAAAGCTGACAAGTGCTCAAATCTTGCCTGTTCCAGTTGGTTTGATGGTGTTAGCTGGTTTAGGCTGATCTCCCAGCCTGGCCAAGGTGGTCTTAGCTGGTTTAGGCTGGTCTTACTGGTGTCCCAGTCTGGCCAAGATAGTCTTAGGTGGTTTGAGCTGGTCTTCCAGTCTCAACAAGCTGGTCTTAGCAAGTTTAAACTGCTTTCCCAGCCAGAAAAACTGACAAGTGCTCACAAGTTGGTCTTCCAGGCTGGCCAAACTTGCACTTAGCTAGTCTGCTTTTTTTCAGCTAGAAGTAACACCTTTATCTCATTTGAAAGGACTGACTAAATAAACCTACATATCCTGTCACATTAGACTAGTGAATGAGAAAAGCTCTTGAATCTTGAACACTCATAAGCTGCTTAAATATTTTCTTTGGCTTTTTGACTGAAGTACAGACCTCAGAAATTGTGCATGGTCAACCGTTCCTGTTTTTAAAAGTGCCCACATATATTCCTGTGTTGTGTTTGTGTCTCCCTCACATGGACAGTCCACTTGACTTTCTGCAGTAGCTGGCCCACACCCGCCCACACACACATGTGGCCTTTCCTCCCGCCCACTTCCTCTACCCACAGACCCGCCAGCGTCCGGCCCAGGGACATTCGGCCCCACTCCTTTTCCTGTGAGCCCCAGCGAGGACGACCGCAGAGTTATTAGACCTAATGGCCATCTGGGTTCCATTAAAGACGGCCTGTGTTGTATGGTGGCTGCAGGAAAGATCTACCACTGTTTCTGTTTTTAAATCACCAGGGAGCATTTAGGAAAACCTTAGAAATATACAACAACACATCATTTATAATTTGTGTACAGTTGGGATTTCAGTGATATCAAGGTGTCAGAAAATGTGTGAAATGCCAACAATTAAATGCAGGTTATTTCATAACTATGGATGTGATGTTTGGTTGTGGTAATACAGGAGTAAAAGTGCTTCTTTAGTAGCGCAATAATTCCTGTTTGTGTGGAAATCTCAGTCTAGTGGCCTTCTATGTTACACTTACACAAACTGCCTCACTGAAAACATCACTAGGTCACATTTCACACCAAAATCAAGATAATAAACACAATTATTTTTTTGCATAAAGACATCTATGTTTATTTTTAGAACCATTAAGATTTTTTTGCAATAGGACCTTATTTTCATGACATTTAAAGGTGCACTCAGTAACTTTTGTCTTTGTGTCATCTTGGACTTACACTGACACCTAGTGGTGTGGATGCAGCATAATTTAAAATCAATAGTTTTCAGTTTCAGATGCCATTGTAGAAATTTAGCATCCACAGTCAGCCATGATTACTTTAATCAATGAGTGAAAGTGTCAGATTATTAGAACGATCATCAGACTATTCTGCGTTTATTGCAACAATTAATCTTTATCTATTAACCGATTATTCAGCTTGTCCCCAACTTAAATGGTTACATTAAACATGCTTACTAACAATAAAAAGGACACAATCATTTTTTAAAAATACCTCTTAATGACATTCACTGAATTAAAGGGGGGAAAATTCTTTTTGTTAAGTTTAATTCAGTATAGAAATTCACTGCTAAATATTATATTGTTATCAAGTGTTTTGGTCTTGCTTTCCATTTAAAATAGTCTAAAATCCTTCAAACAAGATACATTTGCTTGAGAAGCAACATATAAGATATTTAGACTTGCTTTAAGAGAATGTATCTTAAATATAAGTGTATTTTTCACTTGGTTATACTTCTGCGAGTGCTGTAAAGACAAAATATACTTATATTCAATATCTATTATCTAAATGCAAGTTTAAATATCTTATATGCTGCTTCTCAGGTGAATGCATCTTTTTTTTAAAGGGTTTTAAGATATTTAAAAAATATTTGTATTTTAAATATTATATTCAACATTCTCAGATCATATTTTTTTCGTATGCAGTACAGCTACTAACAAGCCAATACAAAAACAAATCAAAAACTTATATTGTTGCAGTGTATAATGGGCGAAGACTGCCTCTCTCACCTCTGTTCACTTCAATCTATCTTTAACTCAGCTGTGCGTTGCCAATTTTCTTCACAATAAGAAACACACAGTGACACATACCTGTATATTATGATTCAATTAAGTCGTGAGCCATCATGTTATAATCTAGCTGCATTAAGCATGCGCGCTCGAGGGACAAGCATCCCCTCAACAGAGTGTGCATCAGTCAGGTGCAGTTTCAGTCTCTCCCCTTTAGATCGGGACATTCGCGCAACTCATAGAAGAGGCGCTGACCACACAGAGATATGCCAGTTCCGGAGTTTGTAGTTTTAATTACATGATCTGCTTCCGTATTATTTGAACTTCAATAAAGCTATAGCGCATTAAATATAACTGCATTTAAGATGTAATGCTGGGGTGTTTCCTTTAAAGAGTTCCAGCTCCGCTTATTTTTGTATAATAATTCCTTCATACTTTGCGATCTACATTACCTGAAGCTTTTTGGAAAGTTTAGAGTGCATCTGGACGTGACCTCTCCTCAGTCAGGCACGAACTGCAGTTCTACTCTCGCATGTCATCATTAGAATTTAATGTGGTCTCATGTTACGTTAAATGAGATCAAATGACTATTCGACAATGAAAATGTTTGTTGACAATTTTTTATATCAACTTTTTCAATGAGGAAAGAGTGCACATTTAAGCACATGATTTTGGGGTGAAATATGAACCAGGCATGTTCTTGACAGATTTCATGAGTTCACACACTCACAAACACACAGGGCCCAAAGCGTCTTTCAGTAAGATTCTCTTAATATGGCCACAGTTGCATAATTTGCTAAATATACATATCCTTTTTTTTCAAACTAATATACTGAGCAGAAAACCAATCGGATACTTAAGCCTTAAAAAAATCTTTCTCTATGGACAGCCATTCAAAAGTAGCCATGTATTCTGATTAAATAAAGTTTGCGAGCAACATTTAAATGGCAAATATTCCATTATATTGTTTGGAGGGCTCTTAAAGGACGTTTGTCCTTTAGCTTTTATTTTGAATCATGTTTTTATTTTGAAGTGTATTTTAAATGGAAGTTTAACTTCTACAGATAAACAGTTCGCTACACTACCCAGTGTGATCGTTGAAGAGCAAATGCTGTGATTTAAGTATATAAATTATATAAAAATAATGCTTCAGAGTGGATTAGTGCTCTGCTCTGTCATCTCTCATACAACGAAAATGATCGTCAATGTCAGTGGAGTTTACAGTGTATGAGCGGTCTGCTTCACACATTCATTAAAAGCTCATGCAGCTCATACAGACGCAGCATTTTGCGGTTTAATAATCACACTAGGCCATATCATGGTTTTAATTTGGTTAGTTGTGCATTTCAGGAGCAACAGAGCTCATGCTCAAATAAGCATGTGAGTATTTGAAAGCAGTCGTGTGTCAGTAAGACAGTGTGCGGGTACCGAATTAAATCGGTGCTCGATACTATTGGTGTAGAATCACTGGTATCGTTACATCTTTTTTATATTAGTACTGATGGTACTTTTGTCAACACTAGTCCATGTTTTAATAATGAGATTTTATGAAAATAGTGTTAACGTAACATTAATCATGTTAAAGTCAAGTTAAGTTTTGAACGAAGATTTGTTCCATTCAGAAGTGATGATCCCTATGCCCTATTCCCTTTAAAGACTTTACCATTCACAGTGAGAGATTTGAAAGGCTAAAAGGAGTGGTGTTCAAAAATAAGGGTCATTCAGAACTCCCATTTTAAGTCTTTTTTTATTGGAAATTCAGTTTGAAGCAATCTTACAGCATGACTCTCATGAATGTTCGCTTACTTCCGAAGGGTCCCATGCAAGCTGAGCAACTGCCATTGAGATGAATGAGAACTTTAAAAGAAAGCTTTCTCCAGATATATAGACCTGCTTGAGTGAATCACACACACATCAGAGCTGTAACAACCCAGGGAGAGAGTGTGTGTGTTCATTTTAATGGGCAACACGGATCTATCTTGCTTTGGAAACCACACACGTGTGTATTTTGAGATGTAGAGGCATGGTGGAAATCTGGTGGTCCTTTTGTCCGCACCTGGACCACATGCAGAATAGGGTACAGAAAAGAAAGAAACACATCTGGAGATTGTGGCAGCTGGCGCCACATCGGGCCTCTGAGCGGAGATGAGAGGGTAGGAGATCTTAAACATGGTTCTATTAAAGACATGTTCATAAATCATTTTTAATTGGTTCAGGCAAGAGATATTAAGATATATGTTCTGAATTTAATGTGCAATTCTTTTACAGTGGAAAAGCCTGAATTCATGCCAGATTTTACAGGAACCCAGTCACACTCTCTCAGGCAGCTTATAGAGCTGTTTAGCTTGTAGTCCAAAAACCCAGTAGACAATTCGCCATAGGTGCCCTTTGGATTTCCCTATGGGTTTTTATAATGGGGCTGTGGTAAACATTACTTGACGATATGTGGATGTTTTGTTCTACAAAATAAATGATACATAGTCATACATCAAACGTACCAAATTACATGTTTTTTTTTAAAACACGCAGGCTTCAAAATTCACATTTGAGGTATAACTAAACTAGGAATATATGGGTGTAACTTACAATGGAAGTGAATGGTGCCAATGCATAAACGTTAAAATACTCACTATTTCAAAAAGTATAGCCACAAGACATAAACAATATGCATGTTAACGTGAGTTCGTTGCCATGATGATATGTTACATATACATGAGTTTTTACAGAAGAAATCATTTAAATGCTTTATAAAATTATAAGCGTCACATTTCTCCCTTTAAACCCTACAAAAATTGGCCCCATTCACTTTCATTGTAAGCAGGGTCGTAGCTAGTGGAGTCAAAGGTGGTAATGATTCTAGGAGCCCACAGTTCCAGGGGGGCCCCACAACAAATTCTAAACTGTAATTTTAATAGGAAAGGGGCCCAGAGCAATATACAGTCAGGGGGCCCAGAATACCTTGCTACGGTCCTGATTGTAAGTGCCTCACTGTTTTTTAATGAAATGAAGGGAAGATCAACATTAAGGGTAATCAACATTATGCCGATGTCAATTAAGCTTAACTTGTACTTGAATATGTTTTTAAATACTATAATTTCTGTTTGCGAAGGCAAGTATTGCTATTAAAGTTGCTCATACTTACAGTATGTTTAGGCAACAAAGAAACAACATAATTATTAGTGAATGATGACAGAATATTCATTTTTGGGTGAACTATGCCTTTATAAAAAAAGAGTCTGTTTTGGAACTGAGGTTCACTATTTGATGTCATGATTTTGACATATGTCTGTATATATCTCTCTAAGTGTGTTGTTGTTGCATGGCATGTGTGTTTTTAGCTGTCTTCCACACCCTCAGCGGTAGAGGGAGAGCTACTTCCTGTATGGAGGGAGAGGGGAGCTACCGGTGTTTATACCCTGGCGGGGCTGTGGTGTATTTGTTCACTCCACCATCCCGCAGAGCATTCGCTTGCTCCTTTAACAATAAACATCGTTAATTTCCTATGAATGCCTGGTCTCTGAGCTCCGGTGATTTAGGGGTGCCCAGCGGTCTACCAGCCTATCCTCAGAACCCTGCACATGGCCACCAATGAGCGTGCATAGAGACCATAAGTCAGTATATACACAAATAATGATAATAGTGAATGAACCGCAGCTTATGGACTCACTAAAACTATAGGCGAAAACCTGAGGGGCAGAGCCTGATTTGTGTCGGGTGACGATGATATACGTCATTTTGACTCATTTGCATGTGAATTTATCATATAGACCCTCAGTGCATTGAGAATTAAACCACATAGTGGATCTATTTGATCAGTGAGGTTTTCTTTATTTACTGTAAACAGTAAATGTTCTGTCATGTATATTTTGCTTATGTTGTGTTGCTTGCAAATAGGGTTGAGAATCGCAAACCGTTTTTTATTCATAACCGGCCCCATTTTTAAACCAAATACCAGAACCATATGATTTTCTTGACTTTTGGTTCTGTTAACGGTCCTCGAATGAGCATTCTTTTGCTGCTGCTGATGGGACACCATACTAAAATACTCTGTAAGTGTTTCCACAACACCATTCCTAAATTTGCTGTGCGAAACATACAATGTAATCAGTGTAGTCCAATTCCCACACAAATGACTCTTTGAGCCAGTTCTTTTGACTCTACAGCATGAAACATGTTTGACCAATGGAGCCTGATTCCAGAACAAATTACTGTTATTAGCAGGTTCTCTTGAATATATACCGCAAAACATCACCAGTGTAGTCTGATTCCCAAACAAATTTACTTTCCTGCATTGTTTTAGAACATGGGCACATCCTTTGTCCACACATTTAGGTGTGTGGGGATCATGTGTTCATGTTGTTTGAAAGTGGTTTGATCTCGCAGATTCCCTTTTCCATTGTACAAACATTTCTCTTTTGGAAGATTTGAACTCTGGAGTTTCTGTTTAGTCAGTCCAGGCTCATTTGGTGGGTATTCTGTATCTTTCTTGCCTGGAGTTCTGTAATCAGATTTGGGTCTCTGGGCATCTGGATCTTTTGAATATCTGAAGTTCTCTAATCCATGGTGGGTCTTTGGATCTCTGGATCTTAGTTTTCCTGAATGTGGGTCTGTAGATATTTCAGGATTGGGAATATCCTCTGGATTTCTGGATCATGGCTTTCCCTCTGTTCTTTAGGAAGTCTCTTGGCTCCACTGTCTTGTCTTCCACATGATTTGATCATCTTTCTCCAGGAGATTGCACATTTCAGACAAACATCTCAAAGCTTATTACTGAAATGAGAAGAGCCCCCCATAGTAAGCATATTTAGTAATATGTGGCTTCTATCATAAAAATATTTCTCCAATTCTCCAATTCCAATTAACATCTGCTTTTCACTGAGATACATTCATGATGTTCATGCAGTGATGTCTCTGGTAATGTGTGAATGGGGTCTTCCTTCTTTTCCTTCATTGACAATTGTTGTCCTAAGCTGCTCACTTTCTTTCGTAAATCCTGATAGCCCATCTTTCTTTTGTATGTTGAGTGACACTGGTTTGCCTTATGTCCCCTCTTTCCACATGCAAAACAAACAATTCCTGATTAGACCTTCTGTTCTCCAAACAGTGTCTCGCTATGTGTCCTTCCTTTCCACATGCATGGCAGACAAAGCCTTTAGGAGGTCTCACATTGTCTGGACAATGCCTTGCAATGTGCCCAGCTTTTCCACATGCATAGCAAGTGACAACACACTCTGAATTGACTCTTTGGAACTTCTTTGGCCTGTGATGGAAACCACTTGATAGACTAGAAAATTATCTTCTGCCAAAGTCAGCGATTGGATTTCTGGATTTTTCATCTTTGATTTTTCTATTTGCATTGAAGAACTGGGTTTGAACTGGTAGAGTGGTGGTGGTATAGTGGTCTAAACCACATAACTGGCAAACTGGTAATCAGAAGGTTGCTGGATCGATCCCCACAGCCACCACCATAGTGTCCTTGAGCAAGGCTCCAGGGGGTTGTCCCTGTAATAACTGCACTGTAAGTCACTTTGGATAAAAGCATCTGCCAAATGCATAAATGTAAATGTAACTGGGTCATTTTGGAAACGATTTGCTCATATGGTGTATTTATATCTACATGCAGAGCAATTGCTTCCCGCATGTGTGGGCTACTTCTGTGCTATCAATGCAGACTTAAACATGAGGTTTTGCTTAGTCACATTTGGCACTCCTCTGTAAGATCTAAACATTTCCCACAACCTGGATGCAAAAGCAACAGGATGTTCTCCAAGTTCCATTGTCACTACAGTTATCTTTTTCAAGTTAACCAACAAGTTAACCAACAACTCTAAGTAGAGCTTCTCTCCTTGCACCTCTGTCTGCTCTTTTGCTATGGACACTCTGAGAGATTGCTCTCGTGAATGAGGAAGGCAAAAGTATTATACATGCATCTGGCAATCTGTAAAGGTCCGCTACATTCTCCAGATTCGACAAGAAGTAAACAGGTTGAAATTCACCCACTCCTTTAACAAAACTCTGATCTATTCTATCATTTCCATTTCTGGGGTCACTAACTCTCTCTTTGTCTGTTTCATCCCTTCTTGTTCTCACTTGTGCTATTGGGAACCCCACAGAATCCTCTGATGACTCATATCCCTGACCAAACAATATCTTTTGAAGTAAAGACTTAGACTAATTTTCAGACAGACTCAAAATGTCCTATTTCTTGTCTAAGTTTCACAATTTGTTCCTTCAGAATAATCTCCTCAGTTTGTTATTTTGTTAACACTGTCACCGATTTAAGTATGAAGCAACTTGTTTTCTGCCTTCATTTCCTCCAGTCTTTTCTTAGTTATTTTGTATGATGCAAAAATAGCTTGAAGTGCAATAGCCAACTGCTTTGCTTTTATGCATCTTGGGAACATTTTTGAACTGGGATATAGCCCACTCATAGGGCTCATCCACTATGTTCTCTATCCCATTCAACAAACCCTGTGAGCTGTGCTTAGCGATGTATTTCACAAACAGCTCTTCCATTCTTAAAATCTGATTGAATTTCTGTACTAATTCAATAGGCTGTTCACAATTATTTCTTCACTGACTATACATTATTTAATTACTTTAAGATATTCATTAGTCTAGTTATTCACAGTTCCTGTGCTTCGGATGCAAATTAATAAAATGTCACAGTACATTGGGCTTTTGAGCTTGTAAATGTCTCAATGCTTCGGATACAGCCACACTCCGTTGGGCATCTAAGTTCAGCATCACTAAATATCAATCTTATGGTCAAACAGTTTAAAATTAAACACTACCACACTACGTCGGGCAAAACCACACTACATCTGATTATAATTATACAGTCTACCCAGTTGGTATAGCGGGCTTAACGACAAATTAACAAGTTTTGTCTGTTGGCGCCCTAGGCGAGATTTTCTATTGGTGCCCCCAGATCAAAATCACTGAGGGTGCTTCTGAAAATAGTGGGGTACTCTTTATAAAGTGGAGATGTATTGTAATTAAAAAAAAAATTATATATTAAATCATGTTTAAATGCTGCTAAAACAACGTAAAGTACAGTTTTTCATGTACAAATCATTTCATGCTTAGTTTTTCTTTATCACATGATCTGTCACTGAAAATGACAGCAAAATGCTGCACATGCAGTTTAGGACATTGTGACAGGGCGGAGGGCGGGGCCGGGTCGTGATTCTGCACACCTGGCCCTTAATCAGGCTATTCAAGCCTCTGATTGGGATAAAGGCCAACTGGAAGCTGCAGTGAGAGATGGTCTGCACTTATAAATGGTCTGCACTTATATAGCGCTTTTTTTTAACCTTTTTTAAGCACTTTACACTGTGTCCCAATCACCCATTCACACACACGCATTCATACACCAATGGTGGCAGAGCTGCCATGCAAGGCGTTAGCTTGCAATTGGGATCAACTTGGGTTTCAGTGTTTGCCCAAGGACACTTCAGCATGTGGAGTCATGTGGGCCGGGAATCGAACCACCAACCCAGTGACTGACCTGAGCCACAGCCACCCGAGAGAGAGAGAGATATTGATATTGATTTATGGACAGCTATGTATGTTTGTCTTTTTGGTTAATTTCTCCATTAAACTATTATTGAAACGTCAAGCCGGTTCTCGCCTCTTCCTTTCCATCAATCCCTTTGCAGACATATAGTGAAGCAGAATTTTGTGTGTTCACAAACGGCAGGAGTTTTTGTGTATTTGCTGGGATTCAAGGAAAAGTATATTTTACCATACTTCAATGCAGTGTTAAAGATAAAGTTGTTTTAATCTCAGAACATCATCAACCAGTTTATACACTCATGTGTCATGATGTGAGTCTCGTCAATGTTTGGCATCCCATTCAGCACACAACTAAAACATTCAGTAAAACAGACACTGAAATGATTACTGACAGAGTAATATTCACATACAGGTGTGCGGGACTTCAGCATTATACAAATAACACAAAGAACAAACATATTCCTCGCTCACTTGGTTTTGCTCGTGTGTCCCCTCCATGTACGAATGATGCGAAGATCTATTGTGATTTGAAAAGGTTTGCTCACAGACTCGGCCCTAAACGGCACAATCAGCATCACGAATGGACATGGAGTGGCTGCATCTCACTTTTCTTTGAGCATAATATTGCACTATTGAGGACTAAGTATTTTTTATTTTTTTCGAAGAGTAGAGAGAGCATGCATACCTGCATACATGGTTGCCAGATTGCATAAATTAAGAATGACATAAGGCAAAATATTTCCTATTTGTGCAAGGATAAATCTCAAGTATAAAGAATAAATGACTGGGGTGTTGCACCTATTATCTGCGCAAATTAAACACTTGTGGATGCACAATAGGCCCCAAAGCCAGATAAATGAAAGATCTTATAAAAAAGAACATTCATGTACAGGTGAAACTCGAAAAATTAGAATATCGTGCAGAAGTTCATTAATTTCAGTAATTCAACTTAAAAGGTGAAACTAATATATTATATAGACTCATTACAAGCAAAGTAAGATATTTCAAGCCTTTATTTGATATAATTTTGATGATTATGGCTTACAGCTTATGAAAACCCCAAATTCAGAATCTCAGAAAATTAGAATATTACATGAAATCAATAAAAAAAAGGATTTTAAATACAGAAATGTCGGCCCTCTGAAAAGTATAATCATGCATATGTACTCAGTACTTGGTTTGGGCCCCTTTTGCATTAATTACTGCCTCATTGCGGCGTGGTATGGATGCTATCAGCCTGTGGCACTGCTGAGGTGTTATGGAAGACCAAGATGTTTCAATAGCGGCCTTCAGCTCTTCTGCATTGTTTGGTCTCATGTCTCTCATCTTTCTCTTGGCAATTCAGGTCAGGCGAGTTTGCTGGCCAATCAAGCACAGTAATACCATGGTCAATGAACCAGGTTTTGGTACTTTTGGCAGTGTGAGCAGGTGCCAAGTCCTGCTGGAAAATGAAGTCAGCATCTCCATAATGCTTGTCTGCTGAAGGAAGCATGAAGTGCTCTAAAATGTCCCGGTAGACGGCTGCATTGACTCTGGACTTAATAAAGCACAGTGGACCAACACCAGCCGATGACATGGCTCCCTAAACCAACACAGACTGTGGAAACTTCACACTGGACTTCAAGCATCTTGGATTGTGTGCCTCTCCATTCTTCCTCCAGACTCTGGGACCTTGGTTTCCAAATGAGATGCAAAATTTGCTCTCATCAGAAAAGAGGACTTTGGACCACTGAGCAACAGACCAGTTCTTTTTTCTTTAGCCCAGGTAAGACGTTTGACATTTGAAGCCCATGTCCAGGACCCGTCTGTGTGTGGTGGCTCTTGATGCAGTAACTCCAGCCTCAGTCCACTCCTTGTGAAGCTCCCCACACATTTGAATGGCCTTTTCCTGACAATCCTCTCCAGGCTACGGTCATCCCTGCTGCTTGTGCACCTTTTTCTTCCACACTTTTCCCTTCCACTTAACTTTCTATTAATGTGCTTTGATACAGCACTTTGAGAACATCCAACTTCATTTGCAATTACCTTTTGAGGCTTTCCCTCCTTGTGGAGGGTGTCAATGATGGTTTTCTGCACAACTGTCAGGTCAGCAGTCTTCCCCATGATTGTGAATTCAACTGAACCAGACTGAGAGACCATTTAAAGGCTCAGGAACCCTTTGCAGGTGTTTAGCTGATTAGAGTGTGACACTTTGAGCCTACAATACTGAACCTTTTCACAATATTCTAATTTTCTGAGATTCTGAATTTGGGGGTTTCATAAGCTGTAAGCCATAATCATCAAAATTATATCAAATAAAGGCTTGAAATATCTTACTTTGCTTGTAATGAGTCTATATAATATATTAGTTTGACCTTTTAAGTTGAATTACTGAAATTAATGAACTTTTGCACGATATTCTAATTTTTCGAGTTTCACCTGTAAATCTACCCATGGGCAGTAGTTTGCCCTGGTCTGCAATTGAGGGTGCTTAGCATGAATGCTTTAGACTACAGTCCTAATCATGGTGTCTTTTAAAAGAAGACACTTAGGAGTTTTTTGGTGAAGTGAAAGCAAGCAGCAATATAACTGAAATTAAAGCAACATTATAGAAACGTACGTTTATTTTAAAGAAAATACACTGCACTTAACTTGCACTAAACTTAAATAAAACAAGCAAAAATGGCCCACAGTGTCCGTGCTAGTTAAGAGGTTCTAAACATGAACAATCGTTACCTTTTATATTGCTCTTTTTTTCTGCTCCTCTTCTTTGTGCCACTTCCTTCCTTGTGCACCTGATAATTTGGTTCTTTTTTCTCTCATTTTGTCCACATATATTATGTTATATTATATTCACTAATTTTGTCCACGTATATTATATTATAATCGGATAAGGATCCGATTATAATATAATA
Source organism: Xyrauchen texanus (assembly GCF_025860055.1). NCBI lineage: Eukaryota > Metazoa > Chordata > Actinopteri > Cypriniformes > Catostomidae > Xyrauchen > Xyrauchen texanus. Next base: position 6,281,358 of record NC_068319.1, on the reverse strand, counting down.
TACTTCTTGAGATGAAGATGTCTTTATTGCAGTTTCGCAGTAACAAAGTGCATGAAGCACTTCTGATTCGTCAGAGTCAGAACTGAACCACAAGCATTCTAAAACCTTACCTTTTAACTAATTTGTAAAATAACATGCCACCCCTCATATTAATGAGGCTGTGTTCTTCGTGTAATTAAAGAATAACAATCTTGGGGCCTGGGTAGCTCAATGGATGCTGACTACCACCACTGGAGTCCGATAGTTCGAATCCCAGGCCGTGCTGAATGACTCCTAAGCAACCAAAATTGTCCCGGTTGCTAGGGAGGGTAGAGTTCACTATAATGTGGTGAGTTGTGCTTGGATGCACACTCGCTATATCTCATGCACTTAACAAGCCATGTGATAAGATGCGCGGGTTGACGCGGAGGCAGCTGAGATACGTTCTCCACTACCTGGATTGAGGTGAGTCTCAAATTGGGAGAAAAAGGGAAGAAAATCCAAAAAATTTATTTAGTGTGGCACCCCCCTCCCTCCCCCCCAAAAAGAATAACAATCTCATGGTCTGGTTGCTCAAAGTTGTTCCAGGTGTGAGCACCAAAATGGTGTTGTGATACCAATTGTTTAGACAAATACCCGACTGGTCATGTATCCCATTATCCGCTGTGGTTCCCATGCTATAATCATTTAAAGTCACTCAGGGTATCACACAGATGTTACTGTGACAAAGTTGAATCTGTTACTATGATAACGAAGTCCTTTTGTGCGAATGCGGTTTCTCGAACAAAATCAGGTCTGTAATTTCGGAATACTGTAATTTCTTACACCAATGTAATATTATTCCCAAATGAATGACTCATTTGAACGGTTCTTTTGAATCAGCATTCACAACCAATGAAGCCCAATTCCCGCACAAATGACTCTAATGAGTCGGTTCTTTTGAATCTACAGTGTGAAACATGCGCAATCAATGGAGCCCAATTCCAGAACAAATTACTCTAATGAGTCGTTTCTTTTGAATCTACAGTGTGAAACATGCGCAATCAATGGAGCCCAATTCCAGAACAAATTACTCTAATGAGTCGGTTCTTTTGAATCTTCACTGGAAGACATTTAGTGCCTTCAGTGTAGTCTGATAGTCTTTGAAGTTGCAATAAATATGTAGGCCTGATGTCTTTCTTTAATAAATCTACACTTGTTTAAACTATCTTCCACTCTACCAGCAGCGGTTGAACTCATGTCTGCTTAGTGCAAGGCAGCCTCAGGATGTGACCAAAGCCACTTTCATGGGGCAAGGTTAGAAATATGGAAATGCAGACAGCTTCTCTGCAATCCACCTGCCCACCAGCTGTGCTTCTAGCACAGCATCTCCAAAACCTCAGCTCCAGACCCTGCCACAAACCCTAACCAGCTGTCCAACTCCAGCGTCAGCTTGTAGACACCCCCAACCAGCTACTGTTTACAACAACAGCTCCTCACTGCCTGTTTTCATCCAGCTCATAGTCCAGAGTGTCTGAAAGCAGAAAAATTAGCAAATTACAGCACTCTTCCCTCAAACCACAAGGAATGCCTGCCCGGCTTTATGAAGAGTAACAAGAAATATATATTCAGTAAAACATATCTTCAGCAGTGGTGTGTGGGAGACTACTGAAATGAGGAGGCAAAGGCACCTCTGAGTTTGGGGAATTGTGATGTTCACAAAATTAATTGGGAGAAAAGGCAAATGGAACTTAAAACATTGTTATCTATTAAAGGGTTAGTTTACCCCAAAAATGAAAATTCTATCATATGTAGGCCATATGTATTCTTGTTTTCTACATGCCGTTCCATCTCGCACACATTCAATTGCTGAAGGCCAATGTATACTTCAGTTTTACATGTGCCAGTGTGTCTCGCAGTACGTGCATAATATGTACTGTAATGTGTAGCCCAAAACCAAAGTATACTTAGGCCTTTACTCACCCTAGTGTCACAATAACATAACATAGCAAACATATTTTCAAAATAAATACTATAATACAGGAACATATGTTTATTGTATATTTTATTCGACTAGTCAGTTGTTGGATAACTAGTCGACCATTGTGACCCATCCCTATTATGAATGGTTATTTTTAGGCTCAGCATGTCTAAACTCAAGGCCATAGAAAGAACAGGACAACCTAAACTCTAGACAGCACAAATACACACTTTGGCCATGGTCAAAGCACCAAAACGTGATAGTTTTGGCCAAACCGTATTCTGTCTGTGCTAGTCGGTATACGCTTGCCCTTTGTTCTTTTAAGATCCTTGTTTCATTTGTTGGTGCACCACAGAAGGCTGTGAATATGCAATGATGCTAAACAACACAAGCATGTAATTTTCAGAAAATCTGCAACCCTTGTGAACTTTGCAAGTAATGACAGAGTCTGAGACTGAAATACACAGATATATTTCCCATTTAATGGAAAACCCTGAATGAAGTGGCTAACACTTTACCACATGACCTCAACGTTACTGTATTTCTTGCTGTGTGGCCATTCAGAGCTCAGATTGTGCTTTACGTTGATGCTTTGCGTTGACAAGACATGCAAATAAAGGAAATAAAACTTAGTGTACAGGAAAGTTAGTGTCTCTCACCTGCAATTCTTTCAAACATAAGACTCTTGCTGGGTCGCTCATTGTGGCTGTCTGGGTGTAGCAAAGCTCTGCCGGCAAAACCGCATTTTGCTTTCCTTTGCTTCCACAGCTGCAACTGTGGCATAACACTTCCATTAAACTGAGAGGACTAAACCAGATTGCTACAAGTTTTAACAATCCTCTTCTTTTCAGAAAAGCTGCATCCCTTCACGAGTATTTCACCCAATCACCAATATGCATTGCTGGGTAGATTAATTTTGAATTGTAATCTGGTACTTATTACAAATGACATGACTAAAATTGTAGTCAGTAATGTAATCTATTGGATTACATTTTAAAGTAATATAATCTGATTACTTTTTGAATACTTCTGACCTAATTCTTGTTTATTTGATGTCACATGCATTTGAGTAGCATAAACCTTTACCATTTTGAAATAAAGTTGCTTTATTTTATAAAAGTCATGCTCAGCAGTTTAAATAGGCTACTGTATGAAAATGAAACCATAGATCGGCTTTGTGTTTATAATTCTTATACTGAAGTCAGTAGATTTTTAGCCTTGCAAGTTTTAATAAAGGAGAAGGTAAGGACGTTATTGAAACTCACTATTATTACATTATTATTGTTGTCTTTGATGAAAAATAATGCTCAGACTGAAGGAAGATTATAGATCTGCTTTGTTCTTTTAATGCTTAAACAAAAATCATAAAATCTCTTGGTAGATTTCGGTCATGAACGACTCAAAATGATTCACTGACTCACTCATAGCACATAAGACTCATTTGTCACCACCTAGTGACATTTCCAGAAGGGGTCACTGAACTGATCAGTTAATAAAATTGAAAACATTTGTGAAGCAGAAGCAAATCTCACCAAAATACTCTTTGTTTTGCAGCTAATTCGGCACAATTGTAAACCTGAATAAACTTGAATCACTAAAATAGCTGGAATTTGTGCTTTTAGCTTATTATTTAAAAAAATTATATCCCCAGAAAAAGTGTTCGTGGACCAATGATTGTCTTTCCTTTTTTGCCCCTCGTGAGTTTGCATCCCTGTATTTTGTTGTGGCAGTCCGAGAACAAATCTACAAATTAGAAAAGAAGCTAATTTGTTGTTTTTTCATTACCCATTTAGCGCTCTTGCCACCTGTGACCTCACACAGCGTAGCCTACCTGTGTGCCTTTTTTTTTTTTTGCATAGCCAAATTTCAAACATTACATGTAAACACACTACTAAGATCGACAAAAAACATGGACAAGTTCTTGAAAATGAAAAACATTGACGATGGTTAGCCTATGTGGGATAGTGGTGTGCCGTATAATTTTTTCGTCATAAAAAGTGTGAGTATTGAGTATTTTTACACTCCAATTTTACAGAATTACAGGCATTTTTACAGTGTAGTCCATGTGACTCGTATGCAAGAATCAAATTCTTTTGAAGCTGAAATTTAAGTTATTTTTTCTTTCTCTCTGTTGAAGCTCTGAAATCTCACTCTCCATTGTGCTTTTTGAATGCGAATGGCCTTAGACGGGGGTAAGAGTTTCTCCAATAAAATGGGTAATATGGGTTTCTATAACTGATCTAAAACATATGAACAACAGCATTTAGCTAGGATGTTAATCTAAGATTTTGTGCAGAGACTCGATTTGGTGAATTGTTATGCATGAACCATCTGAATGAACAAATTCACTCAAATGAATGAGGATGGCCTTAGACAGGGGGGTAAGAGTTTCTCCAATAAAATGGGTAATATGGGTTTGGAACAACACAGGGCTGTGTAAATGTTTTTTGACTGAACTATTCCATAAATTCATTCAAAAAGTGATCCTTATGAAACAGCTAATGGATGCCACAAACCTAATTTGAATGTCTTGAACCAAAAAGAATGTCACAATAGCTTCCAAAACTATAATGGTTTATGAGAAACTGACAGTCTTGGAGCATTGAGTTTGAAATTATTGCTGATTTTTCAAAAATGCACTAAACAGAAACATTTAATTTAAAAAAAAAAAACAGCCATAATTCTATGCGTCTCCAAGCACTAATCCTTTACAGGTGATTTAGTCTTTGATTAGTATCATGCAAAACCACCAACACATTTTTCTGGCAAGGTCTACTACCACCATATGTTACCCAGATTGATTTTTATTGCATTTAAAAACTGTTTATTTTGAGCTAAGCATTACTTGCCAAGTCAAATTAACTTTTTCATTACACTGTACTTTGATTCTGATTTTGGCTGATTATGAATGTAAATCTGAATGCTTCTTTTGACCATGTGCAAGTCACAGGTTTACACAAAGACTTCCTCAGTTCTGCTGTGATCAAAGCAGCAGCTGGCACACTGCATCTGTTCACATTAATTTGAAATTAAGACCACTCATTTGACTTATACAGAGGCAGTTATATCAATAAGCTAAATACCTCCTCATCCATATACATAGGAATGACCAGTGTTGGGGAAACTACTTTGAAATTATACTCGTATTTATACGTAGTTGAACTACAATCAAGCTACTCTATTGAAGAATAATCTAGCTACCCTTTAAGTTAAAAAAGAAGTAGATTGAAGCTATTTAAGGGGTTGATATCTTTTTAAATATATAGCCTGTCAGTTGATATAATTTATCATTTAATCAAAGCCATGTTTTTCCTTGCACAAAAACAAAGCATTTTTGAAATAATGAATTCAAGCTGACAACTTGAATCCTGAACACTTTAAGTGTAATCTAACTACTAAACTATCAATTAAAAAAATAGAATACACCATAGTTTATATAACTGATGTAAAACATGAACAATGGGATGAACAACAGAATTTAGCTAGGAACCTAAAATGTTGTGCAGAGACTCGATTTGGTGAATTGTTATACATGAACCATCTGAACGAACCAATTCACTAAAATGAATCAGACTTTGAAATGTGAGCGAAGGCTGTTTTGTGTTTTTTAATTGGTTGATATCTTAATCGGCTCTTTAGTGACCCAGGGCCTCATTCCACCCCCTGAACCTCATCCATTTTTTGGAGTTATGCCCACATCTCTTTAGTATTCCTTAAACTTTCTCTTCTGAATAGAGTAACAAAACAAAATGGCAATATAAGTTTTTATTTTATTTTTTATTTACTGCTTGATTACCAAACTTGTATAGATCATTTAAGAACTGAGATACATAATAGTGTCTTTTCCATATACATAAACATTTACTATCAAATGATATATATTTAGTTGTTTATTACAAGACAAATGAGTTCTATATTCATACAAATGACTATTTATCACGTTGATTGTCTGTATAACAAAGGTGAATTATCACTATTCCATATGCATGTACACGTACATAATATCCATGCTATTTCTTACTCGCTGTTGTTTCAGTGAATGATTTGTTTTATATCTGACATTGCTATTTGATGAAGAAGTAACATGGAAGTAAACTAGACCAAGTGTAACACATGAACAGTATGATCTGGCTATTGTCGTTTGGGTGCACTACTGAAATGACATCTTATTAAGACTCAGATTTAATTTGTTAATCTATTTAGACAAAAGGTGCCTGAGGAAAATACACATGTGCAGCTTATGTGTAGATTATGTGATATGTGTATCTTATATGTAGATTATGTGATATATGTAGCTCAATATGTGTTTGGCAGTCAGTTGTGTCTTATGAAATTTCAGTGTGGAAGTAAAGAATCCAGTTCTTGTTGCATCAACTCTTTGATAAGTGTAACATCACATTATATCATAAAATATTCTATTTTATTATTTTGTTGTAGTTTTGAAAATGTTTTTAAAACGCGACATTATCTGGGCATTTTGTAGATCCATTTTTGATATATATACGTGTCGGGTTGCTAAAGACCTGAGTATGTTACAATTAAAATGATTAAAAATCACCCATGCGGGGCCTGGGTAGCTCAGCAAGTAAAGATGCTGACTACCACACGTGGAGTCGCATGTTCGAATCCAGAGCATGCTGAGTAACTCCAGTCAGGCTTCATAAGCAACCAATTGGCCCGGTTGCTAGGGTGGGTAGTGTCACGTTGGGTTAACATCCTCGTGGTTGCTATAATGAGGGTCTCACTCTCTGTGATACGCGTAGTGAGTTGTGCGTGGATGCCACAGAGACCTTGCTCGTGGGGAGGCTTCATGCTATTCTCCGCGGTAACGCGCTCAACAAGCCACTTGATAAGATGTGCGGATTGACAGCCTCAGACTTGGAGGCAACTGAGATTCGTCATCCGTCACCTGGATTGAGGCGAGTCACTACGCCACCACGAGGACCTAGAGCGCATTGGGAATTGGGCGGAAAGGGAGAAAAGGGGAGAGAAAAAACTTGCCCATACATTTTAGGGTTAAACACATGAACCACCTGAACAAACAGATTCACCAGAAAGAATTGGTCTGTCAAAGACAGATGGATTGTTTGATGAGTGCATTTAGGTGAGTGTGATTAATTTGACCTCTGCTTAGCTTTTTTAATGGGATAATTTACTGTAAAGCATGAACCATACAAAATAACCAATTCACTAGAATGAATTGTACTTTCAAACACTTTATGAAGGAGAAGGCAGTTTAGGAAATCACATTCGATTATTATCTCAGATAGTTTTGCACGTGCAATAAAAATGACATTAAAAACAGCTATTTGTCCTGCTACACTTAGCTACACTTTGTTGTGGAAAAAGTAGCTTGTACTGGAAAAGCTATACTATTTTGAAAACCACTGAACTTCTGTCAAACTACTGAATAATGTACTTTTGCTATTTTTGGCTAGTTAGCCAACTCCGCAAAAACTAAAAATGGTCATTTGGGGTCAAATTATTGCCTTATTATGTGCAGCACAGGTGCAGGTTTTTGTCTTTTTAAATGCGTCCCTGTTATCTTGACAGTGTGCTTGGCAGGAATACAGCAAAAGCAGTTAAGACAAGTTTTAAGAAAGAAAAAGGACAGTGGAGGTAACTGATAGCAAAAACAAGACCATTAAGACCATAAACCATGAAAACTGTGTCATTATGATAAATCGTAGGGTGGTGCCCAGCCTGTCATTTTCACCGTAGTGAATGGCTGCTTTTTTACAGATGAGCAGGGGAAAATGACCATAGTTTCAAGCAGAAATGTATCTATCTGTCAAACCACTTTCACAAACAGTCATGCCTGACTCTTTGACCTTTTTGATATGCCAATTTTCATTATACTTTGCAAAAACTGTATTACTAAAATACAACAGTGTGCTGTCTGTTTGCCATACTGAAAAGTACAGTTTAGTGTTGTTTTATTTATACTTATTTCTTCCTTTTTAATTATTTTAATGCATTTTTTAAACAGTGTCATCACACAAATGCTATGTGCTGTCTGATTCTGTCCAGATATTATGATATAATCAAATGTGTATGGGAAATGTCCATTTTTGTAATGAAGGTAAAGTTAGTATATTTTCTCACTGAGCACACATTCATGCCTGAACAGAGTGCTCGGGGTCATTCCAGGGGATGCCCAATAAAAGTGCCACGTTTAAAACTTTTCAGTGTTTACTGCAAGCGGCCTGTTCCTGTCTGGCCGCAGTATGCAAGTACAGACACAAACCGGCTGTTTCAGCAGGTCACAGTGGCTGAATTCATATGCTGGGATCTAGTCAGAGGAATGTGTGTAAAAATAAAAAAGTCTACAGAAATTCAAAATTGCCCCTGTTTGACAAAATTTGTTTGACAAAAATGCATATCCCTGGTCTTATTTTGAAAAATTCCCTGACAGCACGTGTATTGTACATCACCCAGTCATCTATTTGATGTGTGTGTTTACATCTGGAAGACATATTTTTTAGGTTGTTTGCTCATTTATAAGAAGAATGTCAATAACCAGTGTTGGGTAAGTTCCTTAAAAATAGTAATCAACTACAAATTACTAATTATTTCTCTAAAAGTGTATTCAGATTACTTTACTAAATACTTAATTGGAAAAGTAATCAAATTACTAATTATTTCATTTTAAAGTTACTTTCTTAAACTCTTTCACTCAACAAATTCAAAATAATGTCTATATTTCTTGTTCATTGTTGCACACAACACTCAGCACCACATATTTCTCCTTCACAATGACTCTTTATGGGGCCAAAATTCATGTATTCTACATAAATAATAAGCAAATTAGAAATAAGCATAACCCTATTATGTACCTAAAAGTAAATATATTAATTGAAAATCAGTAACTGTAATCTGATTACAAAGAATTCAGTATGTAATGCATTACACTTTTCAGACTAAAAAGTATTTAGATTTCAGTAACTAATTACCTTGTAATTGGATTACACCCAACACTGTCAATAAGTGTGTCTCGGATGTAAATAAGGCATTTAGTGGATGATTTGAGATGTTTATGATATAGAATGTTTGTCAATCTGATCTTTTTATGATGTTTAGCAGATGTTAATTAGATTGTGATGCTTTCAAGATGAAAAGATTGAAAACCGTGATCTCGGTGATGTACATGTGCTATATGGGTTAATCAGTGCACATTATTACAAAATATGTCTGTTTGTCTTTGTAATGTATTATCAGGATCTATAATTGATCATCCTACTTTTTTCCATTAAATATCTTGTTTTACCTGGACAGGGTAACAACCTCCTGTGACCCAAGACATCCTAAAAATGTATGGCAACATATGTGGATAGCGGGACTAAGTTGACTAAATTTTAAATAATAGTGCGCTACAGAAAGTTTTTTTTAAAACACATTTTTTATTTTGTTTCCAGGAGTGTTGGTTATTCATGTTTTTGAGAAGTTACAATGTAAAAACTTAATTAGGTTTCTTAACAGATGTAGTTTTTGTTAGTATTTCTCCCGAAGACAAACTCTGCTGTGATCGACGGCATGTTGTTTTGACACTTGACTCTGTCCTTCGAAAGTTTACTCAAGTCTCCTGACCTGAGATCAGTTGGTTTAAATTAATTTAAATTATGCTTTGCGTACAGTGAAGTTAAGGAATAAAATGGGTTGCGAACAGTGTTTCATGTCGACTTTCCCCCCAAAAATTAATAATTTTAATAATCAAATAATTGTGAGAACTGAAAAATAATCATCAGAATAATTACAATAAGAACATAATACAAAATAATTAAATACTTTACATAAATGGCCCTTGTTGTTAGTCACTGTAAAACATACAACACTCCTTTAGCCCTGTAGTGGGGAAATAGGCCCGGTTAAAAGCTAAGAGGACACAATGCAATGACTCATCGCTGCCTTCACCAGTTAACATTAGCATTTCAAATTTTCCACAAACAGTCTGCATGTGTGGGTGAACTCTGAAACAAAAATTATCCAATAAAACATTTTTTTTCCAATCATGATGTTAAAGTGTATCATCAGTGGCAATAATCCAAAGACTGTGTAATGCGCAACATAAATAAATTGACGCTAGCTGTATGAGTATTGTATTTGTGGCAAAGATTTGCTGCTATTGTTTGTTCACCACTCTCTATGACAGGTCCGAGATACAAAATTGACGATATAAGATACAAATCCAACCACACCCTGATAAATAAGACAAATAAGCAAATGAGACTACTGTTGGAAGAAAATCAATACTGTAAGAATGGTAGGACAGGCCTCTAGCGTCAATTTGAGAAATTGAGATGAATGACCTTTTAAGGTCCATGGTCATATTTCAGACAAAATAGTTAAAAATATCAAATTTGGTTGAAATATTTAATCACAAATGGTACACATGGTTCAAATCAGGTCAGCTAACTGGATCATTTTTGACAGATATTCAAAGACGTTTGACCTTCATTGTTGATGCCTACTGGAGCGCATCAATTTTTAAAGCAAACTATAATCCATCACCATCAAAATTATGCATAAACCCTCTCAACGATTGCATCAATCAGTTTGTTAGTGGAGGGAGAGCAGCCTGAAATGCTAATACTAGCATTAGCGATTGATTCTGCTGCCAGTTACAGTGATACTATGGAAACTCCAGTTCATTGTTGGTGATTTAACCAATGTTTGAACCCTTTCTGCAACAGCAGTAAATGCCCTTTCCCTTCTCTTGAGTGCTTATAATGTAATGCAGGACTGTGTCCAGACAAAATGGAAGTGTTACTCAGGTTATTGATCGGAAACAAATGCTACCCCTGCTGAAAAGACCATCTTAGACCTGTATGAATCTCCATGTTGGTCCATGCTTGTTTATGTGGTTCGTACTGGTTGCATAGCCATTATTAGACCAGCCAACCATCTCAGGCTGTTAAAACACAGTGTTACTGGAACCAGGGACCTCTTTCTTGAACCAAAACACACAACACATATACTGTAGTCTGAAATACACTTTAATGTGATCTCCAGATGTCAATGTGCTGGGACCCAAACCTGGTGGTTTTCTATGATCTAAAAGTCGTCCACTTGCCACATCAGACCCTCTTAAATAAAACATGTGGCTCTCTTGCGATGTGGTGTGTGGATTCAGAGTTTGATTGTTTTAGCAGATGTAGAAACATTCATTCTGAAAGGGAAGGGAGCAAATGGAGTTGAATGTTGATGTAAAGCACCTCATGGGGAGCTGTTTGAAAAATACAACGGTGTCAAAGTAAAGTGGCAATTAATCAACTGTACTAAAAGTCACTTAGATCCGAACTACTTTTCTGTTTTACTTCAGATGTATTGGTTTGTCATTGTTGCTAGGGTGTTCTAGGTAGTTGCTAGGTGGATGCTTACAGGCACAATTTGAAAGAGCCCACTCCCAAGTCTCTAGATATGGCTTAGGGCCATTTTTCAATGTAAGTCTATGGGATATTTTGCCTTGCTTTACTTTCCGTCAGGTCATAAAAACAAACTTTGCGAGATGGGATGCATGTCAAAGTTTAATATTTGTGTTGGGGGTTTGTTCAGATCTCTAACCTGAAGTTTTAGCTTTAAATACTGTATGTGTAAAATGTTAGAAGAGAATTGCTTTTATAAGTAAACTGCCACTTTGGTCCATACAAGTGAAAAGGCACATTTAGTCTTTTTGAGATAAAACCATTTATTGTTGCTGTGCCACATTGATATTGCTTATTCTTCCTGTCTAATAGTGTAACAACTTCATACTGTCAAATAGTATAACTTTAAATTCATAAAATAATACTAGCAATAAAATAATATACAGTTATTTTAGTGCCAAAAAATTCCATAATGTACACAAACACATGGGTAACATAATCCAGATATCTTTAATTATGTGCATGTGCATCCAGAATTCTTGATGAAATAGATTATAAATGTTACATGTTCTAAAAATTGATGAATTTCAAAAGAACTAAAATATAAGATTATTTTCACATGGGTGTTTCGTTCAACAGAACTGTTGCTTAGATACAGTACTTGGATGCAAGAAACAATGTACAATTGTCAATTATCAAATTATGGACTGTTCAGTGGACATTGATGAATACAGTTGACTGTGTAATTATTGACTTTAACAGTAAATGCAGTCTTTATGAGTTTTTGCAGTTCATATTTTAATCCAGTCACTCTAATGTTAAGTGCTGCTGTCATCCACATCTGTGATGAACTGAATTCAATTATGGAAGGCTGCGACTGGTAGTGAAGGCACAACTCATTGTGACCTTATCAAATAACTGCGAATGACTGGTTTATAATAGTATTCTTTATAAAATGCCTCCAAAATCACTTATTTGTGGTGGTTTAGCTGAAACTTTGGTAATATTTTACTTTAAGGTTCCATTTGTTAACATAATGCATTAGGTATCATGAACTAACAATGAACAATATGTTTGTTCACAGTATTTATTCATTTTTCTTACACTGAACAACATTTGGAGTGGGGTTTACTTAAAAAATAAAATAAGAAAGAATTTCCATGCAGAAATTACTAGTAGATATAACAGACAATATTTTCAAGGAAATGCTACAAACAATTCTTGGTGGTTTTAATTAGAAATTTTCAAGTAAAATTTACTTTGTAATACTCTGTTTCAAGTAAATTTGTCTCGTTCTTTGTTTGTGCATTTTAATTTATTAGCAATGTAGCACTGAATTGAGCCATGCTTTTAAAAGTGTACTAACATTTCAATGCTTTTTTAATGTACTTAATTATGTAACAGATGACAAACAGAAGCCTTCCACAGGGAAGCTTAATACATGTTATGTAGTCTATTAGCCAACGTCACTTTGCTTTAATGGCAATAGAAATAAGATTCAGAGCTGTGTACGCAGACACGAAACTCGATGACTGTAACATATCAAAAGGTTTTTTTGTTTTTTATCTTGGATGGGTCATTTTGCATAGAAAATGAACTTCAGACTTCACAAAAAAAGTTCCTAATGTAACAACAAAATCAACTATAAAATGTGTATCTGTCTGTCTGTCTATCTATCTATCTATCTATCTGTCTGTCTGTCTGTCTGTCTGTCTGTCTGTCTGTCTGTCTGTCTGTCTGTCTGTCTATCTATCTATCTATCTATCTATCTATCTATCTATCTATCTATCTATCTATCTATCTATCTGTCTGTCTGTCTGTCTGTCTGTCTGTCTGTCTGTCTGTCTGTCTGTCTGTCTGATTTATAGTCTGTCTGTCCTTCTGTCTGTCTTATCTATTTGTCTGTCTGTCCTTCTGTCCGTCTATCAATTATTCTGTCTGTCTGTCTGTCTGTCTGTCTGTGTCTATCTATCAATCATCTGTCTGTCTGTCTGTCTGTCTATCTTCCTATCATCTGTCTTTCTGTCTGTCTATCTATCTACCTATCATCTGTCTGTCTGTCTGTCTGTCTGTTATATCTATCTATCGTCTGTCTATCATATCTGTCTGTCTATCTATCTATCGATCATCTGTCTGTCTGTCTATCTGTCATATTTATCTGTCTGTTTGTCATGTCTATATTTCTTTCATCTATCTTTCTGTCATCTATCTATCAGTCCACGTTTCTATGTATGAGTCTTTCTTATCTGTCTGTCTGTCCATCTATCAGTTATTCTGTCTGTCTGTCCGTCTGTCTGTCTGTCTGTCTATCTATCTATCTATCTATCTGTCTGTCTGTCTGTCTGTCTGTCTGTCTGTCTGTCTATCTATCTATCTATCTATCTATCTATCTATCTATCTATCTATCTATCTATCTGTCTATCTGTCTATCTGTCTGTCTGTCTGTCTGTCTGTCTGTCTGTCTATCATATTTTGCCATTTATATCTGAATTAGGAGTGAACTGGTATCAAACAGCAGGATGCATGCAGTGAGTCTGAGAGGTGAACATGGGGATCATATTGAGGGGCGGGGGTGTGGGGGTTAGTGGAATTCTTGAATCCTCAAATCCTGGAAGTGGGAGGTACGGAGGAAAAGTCTTTCGAGAGAAAGAAGTGTCGTGAGACCGAAAGAGAACGGGCAGAGCAGGAAACACGCACCACGCGGAGCAGTTTACATCGGTTTAACTCGTAAATATCCGTACAGCTAGAGAGTCCCGCGCGCTGCTGAAGTTTATGAATGAAAATCTCCGGAATCGACAAGACGTGGAAGCTTTTTCACGGTTTCCTCAACGTATTTGGACTTTTTGTTTGGTTCAGCTGGTTTAAACGTAACTCTTCTATTTTTCCTCACTAGTTTTTTGTTTGTTTGTTTTTTACAACAACAGCCGTGTTGCAATAGAGATATTCGGCTTTGCGATTTGTTGTGATTCGTTCCATCGTGGGAATCTTTTATTCGCGTTTCGCGTGATTGGACGTTTTCTTCTCGGCTTGTTTTTGGAATAATGCTTTACCAAGCTAAATAACTCCCACAAGAAAAAGTACACATTCACACAACTCACTGTAAAATCCAGATCATCTGTGAGTGAAAAAGGTGAGTGTGTTGTTATTTAACTTTATCTGTTTTATGATTTTGTTATCAACTCAACATGTTATTTGCTGTTCAACTTATAAATAAAAGTGTAAGCAAAGATAACTTAAAGCAGAACTTTTCTTATTTATTTTTAGTATGTTGTAAGAGCATAACTCTTTATGGTGCTTTTGGCGATTTTATCTTATTTTAATTATTTCCGAAAAACATGTTGTAATCTGTTCTAACTGGTTTAATTTTAGCAAAGATGTGTTATTGAGGTTTTACGTATGGAGATGTACAGTATATGGGTGCATGTGGTTTGTATATTTTACTTGTTGATATATTCCTTTTTTTAAATCAGTTATTCCCATTTATCTATTGTCTTTCCACATTCATGAAGATACAAACCTTTAATAGGTGCTCACAGCAGGAGTAAGAATGCTACATTGTGTTCGCATCATTTGCATATCAATGAATATGAAAAGTGACCTATTTTGAGCTGTTAAACCCTAGGTGGTATTGTCTGTCCAGTGATTATTATGGATGCATTGTGTCCCTCGAGGAAACAAACCATTCCAGTGAGATTTGTGTGTATGTTAATGAGCAGAGAGCCAGCTTCTCTTGAAGATATTATGAACAAAATTGGAAGATATGCTTCTAATACTTACCCCTTGACTTTATCAACATTTAGTAGAACTTGGCATCAGATGTAGTTCTCAAGAACCCATTCAGATTCAGTGACTCAGGTCCCATTCTTGACATGTTGTGCTAATGTAAGCTATAGTGCCACTTTCAAATATCAAGTATGAATCATCAAAAATTAGTTCATCAGCACGTGACAAGATCTCTTATGAGTCCTCGTTGAATGCAGAAGTCTGAAGCATGAGTTGAAGAGATGATTAATAAATTAACCCACAGCCTGCTTTTCCCCAAGGAGTCCATCTTGTCTTATTGTGGGTCTCTGGCGGTGAGTTACTGCCAAAATCTCATAGTCGACTGTGTCATCTGGAGTCCATCCAAATGAATGTGTAATATTGGATGCACTGAAAGACGAGCTCTCTGCGTCTCTGCACCTGGTCAGAGTGCCCCTGAATCACCCACTGTTCCTGTTAGTGTTTTAAATAGGCATATCTTATTCTATAAACATAAATATCATATGCTTCCCACACATTAGAAGCATATGAGGGAATAGTTAACCCAAAAATGAAATTCTGTCATTACTTACGCACCGTCATAATGTTCCAAACCCATATGCTGTTATTGTTTCAAAAGGAGTGTTTTTGAAGAATCTTTACGCGGCTCTTTTCCAAACAACATTGGCAGCATGGCCATGTCTGTCATGCTTAAAAAAGGAGAAAAGCATCATAAAAATAATCTATTTTAGGCCTTCTCAGTGATTATCAGTGAATAACAACTAAAATATCGATCTGTTTCTGACAGTAGGCTTCAGAAGACTTGGAATACAGTGCACATGTTATATGGACTACTTTTATGTCTTTTTCTTTTAGTGTTTTTTCTTTTTGAATTCTTCAAAATTTTTGAAATAAATACAGAATTTGTTATTTCTGGGTGAACATTTTTTTTTTTAAATGTATCTCTTTTTAGAAACATTGTGGCACAGTATATTGAAGTTAATGGCAGCCTTAATCTTTGAAATGTTTGTGTGCATCGGGGATTATGCAAAATGAAGCCAATGGAGGTGTGGATAGGAAATGGCAAATAATTCACTGGGATTTCCTTGCCTAATCTGAGCAACTCCAGGTGTAAAGCAGCCTGATAACTGTGGGGGTCTTGGGGTGGATTGCATGACTATCTCCCAAAACAAATATAAAGTGGAGGAATGTCATGCATGAATGCAGCAGCACAGTAATTAAGGGTCCGGGCAGGACTCCCAGGGGGGTATGGAACACAGCGAACTCCAACCTTTAATTATCACAAAGGGCTTTTCAAATGCTCCTCTCTTGCATTGCTGAGTACCACCCTGAAAGGACTGATTTCAAAGCTGTTTTCCACTTTTTAGATGTGATTGGGATTGGTTGAATGGAAGCCACTGAACACTGTATCTATTTACATGTATTTATTTAGCAGTCGTTTTAATCCAACGTGACATACAAATGAGTATGATACACCAATAGACCAAATATGAAAAATAAATAAGGAAATTGATAATTTGATAATTTAGTGTATATAAAATAGAGCGTTCTGTTGATTAAAATGTTTAATCTTGATTAATTGCATAATTTTTCGTAGGTAATCATGATTAATTTCAGATTTCGAAAGTGCTGGAATTTTATTCTAAATATATTTATTTTCCTGTCAAAATGCATTTGTTTCATTCTTAGGAAAAAAACAAAATATGTAACAATATAATGCTTTACTGCTCTCAGTAATGGACGGACGTCTCTCTTTTATCATTCTAATGAGGGGATCACAATTAACAGAATGGGGATATTATTGTTTTTTAGCTCCTCTTATGAAACAGGATATTTAACAAGCAAAACATACTGAACCAAATTGTGTTATTACAAAGAGGAATTCTGGGTAGAGTTGAAGGTGTGAGAGCAAATGGTTTGCAGTGTGATTGTTGGAGAAGGGGGGGGTACAAAAACAACCGGCAGATTACAGAGCTTTTGTTAGGTAATGTTTGGCATCAATGGGGGCGTGACCAGGGGTCCAGTGAAAAGACAAGTGGCGAGTCTTGGGGGGCCATAGCATTAACAGATATGTTTCACACCAATGGGATTGCATCTCCACACCTACGCAGGGGTCGGGGCCTCTTATGTTTGTCATCGTGGAGGGACAACCATGTTTAATTTTTCTTTTTCTTAGCTAATTGGTTTAGCAGCTACATTTTGGTTGCAACTCATTAGATTCTTGCACAGGTTTAGGTTAGCTACTTATTTACGTGATAACATTTTGTAAATTTTTTTTATTCAAAGCAACTTAAAGTGCATTCAAGGTATATATGTGTATGAGTATGTGCATTCTCTGGGAATCAAACCAATGGATGCACTATCAGTTTGTATGAATGGCATTAATGGCTTGTATTTTGTAATTACAGTGTATGTCTTCTAATAGCATCCTCTACTACATTTTATAACATCTAATGCCACTTTAAGTTTCATGTTGCTAGGAGACTGATGCCTAACAAACCGTTGTCAGTTCTAGTCAAATGATTATTGGTCATTGGGAACTTATTCCAGGGGCAGATTTAAACATGGGCTGACACCGCATCTTGCATGGGAAGCCCACCCCACAGGCCATCTCATTTGAAATCATTATCAAATTGATGGCCATTACGAAAAATTTCCGAAAGCCAGACCATTCCAATAAAAAGTTAATGTTTCCTCTTTTTCATCCATGCATACCATGTTAGGCTAATTCCTGTGAACCCCCCTTTCTTTTTGGCAGGTAGCTCTATGCTGGTGTTGATGACCCAGTAATGCCCACAGCTGTGTGAATGAGCTGTCTCAGCCCACACTCCTCGCCCAGCTTCAGTGGTATGGCTTCTCTCAGGATGGTGATGTCATGGCATTTACTTCTCCTGTGGGTTATTCTCGCTCAGATACCCTGGGCCCACTCACGTCCTGCTGTGACTGACCAAGGTAAGTTTTTTTTTTTTTCCTCACTATATGTGCACCTCTTGGATTGTCATAATTTGAGGTGAATGGACAGCATAAAAGTGTGTATTTGTTATTACATTCAAAAATAACTTTTAATCATTAGTGATTTAAGGTTTGATTTGTTGATGCAGAAAACTTGGTTTTATAGTCTTGGTTTAAGATTGTCTATCTGGTGTCCCCTCCTGGTCAAACCTGGTCTTAGCTGGATTAAGCTGCTCTAGCCAGTGTTCCAGGCTGGTATTAGGTGATTTGGCTTGTCTCCCACTTTGACCAGATTTAAAGTGCCCAAAATATCTCTTATAACAGCCAGAAGACCGGTTTAGGCAGGTTTTTTTTTTCAGCAGGGTCCACTTTGGTTTAAAAAAGTATTGGGCAACATTTATTTAAAGTTAATACTTGGGTTAATACAGCAGCTTGAGTTCTGGTCATGGCTCCGTTTTTGATGTTGAGTAATCTAGCAGAGCTGGAACTCATTAGGGTCTGGTGTGCAGTAGACTCCAGATGCTTCTTTTATGCATGAACGGAGTTTTGGGATTTTTCCGCTATTTCTTGAAACCATAAGGGTTCGGATGGATCTCGGTAGAATGCAGAGCATTACGAAGACTAAACATGCTAAAAGTTCTCCAAACACCACATAGACCCCTATTGTTATCATTGGAATGACTCTGAAAAAGAGGACACTTCATGTAATCTTGATTGCTTATTAGTGGTGCTTGCTAAGGAAAACATTACTATTAAGGCCCTGATATACTTCATACAATATTGAAGAACAAATGGGTGTGACGTCATTTAGAACAAAATCTGGCCAAAAAGAAGGTGTTTTTCAGTTAATTTCTGTGGTTCATAACAACTCGCCGGGGCAAACTTTTAGAAAAACTTATCATCGGCTGGTAAACACCTTACCGCCATTGGTCCACATCATCAGTAGGTGTGACATGAAGCCCCACCTACCTTGAGGCTAATTCCTGTTCATGGAGTTTAGTCAATATGGACACACCAGCGTGCAGTTATTAGCGAACTGTTGCAAAATTACCTACATCTGTATGATTGTTACCGTAGAGACAATTTTCCAAGAACATGAGATGCATTTTTCTAGTTTAATTAGTCTACAAAAGGAATCAGATCTACTCCCTAAGTGCCCATTCACTCTTTTTTTATGCTTCTTCACTCATGTGCATTCTACTTCTTACACATCTGCCCATGGTAAGGTATGCCCCTCTTGTCATCATTCTTTTGGGTGTGTTCTTCCCATCAACACTCTTTTATACACTAATCTTTGCAGTTGTATCGGAATCATCATAAAATACCATAAGTGTAACCAGCGCATATTATGGCCGCGTATAGCGTCTTGGCGCATTAGTGTCATGAATTTATGACTGCTGGTTGCGTATAGAGTGGTGGTGTTGTAGTGGGCTAAGCACAAAACTGGTTAGCAGAAGGTTGCTGGATTAATCTCCACAGCCACCATCATTGTGAAATCTGAATAAGGAGGCACTTTAGCACTCCTCCCAACTACAGCTTTGTATCTCGGAACAGAAGAGTTGTCTGGCAGGGAATCTGTTAAGTTTGCGTTCAGACTGGAAAAAGGCAAAACAAAAAGAGCAGGTCTCCACTCTCTGGCGGATTGTTCACCTTGGAGATCATGTTTCTGGGAATGATTGGGGCTTGGAGTCAATAAGCAGGGTGATTCAAGGGACAGGTCAGAAATGTTGATGTGATGTTTACCCTCGATCACTGATACTCTGCACAGCCTGACACAACACACTTACTCTGCTGTCCTGAACATCTACAACCTCATTCACGATGCATGTTTGCACACAAGACAACATAGTGTCCATTTACAGCTGCTTAAGTCATCGACAGGTTGTACATTGTGCAATGCAGCGCTCATCTGCATGAGAACGGCCATAGTCCATATCCTATTACTGTACAGCCTCTTGGTTCTGTCTGTTTTCCTTGTGGCCTGAATTGACTTGTTATGATTCCGTGCCCAACAGTATTGCTTGCCAGGCAGGAAATCCCAACAGCAACTCATCCAGGCTATGACTTCCTGCATGGAGTTCTGGCCAAGTAAAAAGCTTAGCACCAACCTTGGCTTACACACAGAGATTGACAGCTTTATGGCCACAAGGAATCATTTCTTGAATCCTTAGTTCAGTACAAAGTTAGTAATGATCCAGAATGAAAATACACTTTGCTTATATACTGTGTATTTTTAAGATCTTCACAGAAGTTTTTTATACAATACAATGTTCAAAGTGACTTCCAGCTGTCAAGCTCCAAAATGCACCATAAAAGTATTCCAGATGACTTGTACGATTTTTTCCAAGTCTTCTAAAGCCATATCCTCAGAGACCAAAACATGCAGATCAATTATATTTTTTTATTTTTTCCTCCTTGAACATGTTTTTAGGAAGCTACTGATTTAATAAATCTTGATTTTTAAGCACAGTCTTTTAAGTCTTGTTTTAAATTGTATTGGAGTTCAGAATACAATGGTAGACTATGGGACAATCTTGATTTTCAAGCACATTTTACATTGAGGTGACTATTGTGTGAATTTTGTTGATTACCACAAAAAATTATATCGACTCAAAAAAAAAAAAAATCAAGGTCACAGTGAAGCACTTATATTGGAATTAAATGAGGCAAATTTTTGGAGGGTTTAAAGGCAGAAATGTGAAGCTTAAAAATTTATAGAAGCACTCCATTAATTGTCATTTTTACAGTCAATTTAGGGTTTGTTGACTTCATCATCATGGCAATAAACTTGTAATATTTTATGTAACTTTACACAGAATAGGTTAGTAACTGATTTTATCACACAAAAACCATGTTAACATGCATATTGTTTGTCTTGTAGTTATAGTTTTAAAACAGTGAGGATTTTTACGGATTTGCCTCATTTACTTCCATTGTAAGTGTCTCAAAAGAAAAGTAGGAGCAAATACATTTTTGTGGTAATCAACATTATGCCACAAATGCTGTCGATTGAGCTTATTTTGAATTGAACCCAGAATATTCCTTTTAAACCAATACGCAATGAACAGGTGAATAACCTTAAGTGCATAAACCTGCATCATTTATACATGACATTATTTAATGCACGGTATCTAACAAATCGTTAGTTTATGTAGCAACATTATTGTACCCCATCATTTTTCATGTCGACACGCACCTTCCAACATTCCAACTCGGACTCTTGGGTATCATCTGGAACTTTCCCACTCATTAATATGACTTCGCTTGGTCATACATGTGCTTGGAACTCGTAATTATGATATTTCCAACTCCACTTGAAGGGCACATTAGAATATTTCATGAGTCATATGCACTGCTTTTAATGTGCTTTTTAGTTGTTGTTTTTTAAGAGTTTGACTCATTTTTTTATTTATTTTTTTTCTCCCCAATTTTGGCATGCCCAATTCCCAATGCGCTCAAAGTCCTCATAGTGGCGTAGTGACTCGTCTCAATCCGGGTGGCGGAGGATGAATCTCAGTTGCCTCCACATGATCTAGGGCATGTGGAGGCTCACACTATTTTCTGCGGCATCCACACACAACTCGCCATGCGCCCCACCTAGAGCGAGAACCACATTATAGGGACCACAAGAAGGTTAACCCATCCTAGCAACCGGGCCAATTGGTTGCTTAGGAGGCCTGACTGGAGTCACTCGGCACACACTGTATTCAAACTTCCAACTACATGTGTGGTAGTCAGCGTCTTTACTTGCTGAGCTACCCAGGCCCCCATTTTTGCAGATTCTTAAAAAATATATTTTTGGGTGTTTCACAGACAAAAATGACAGCATAGTGTTTTGGAACTTTACTTTTGGAAGTAAAGTGCCAGAATACATTTTTTTTAGTGAACTATTCCTTTAAGAGCATGGAAATGAATATAGTGGTGGGGTCAGATATTGTCCATTTCAGCTTTGACTGAGTGATCAAGACAAATGGGTCAGTCCTCCGCCTTCCTCTGAGAAAACACATTCTCTTTGGTTCTACAGGAAGCCAGTCCAGAGCTGTCTGAGTCCAAGCAAACAGATGTGCATTGGTACAGCTTGCAGATGAAGTCATATTTGTGTGTTTGGGTTGGTAAATGGGGCCAAATGACATTCTCTTACAGAACTTCATTTTCGGTATAGTTTGAGCTTTGTGGAAGTCACTTACAACAAAAGTGAGCTTTGTAGACTACAGAATATTTCCGTAAACAAAATGGGCTTCTAATTTCCCATTTCAGCATCTCACTGTGAATCATGTTGTTAGGTGGTGTGCTCCTCCCCTTGTTGTTGGCTGCTCTCAATTTAACAGGGAATGGTTAGATTTATTTTTTTTTATGCATATTTAATAAAAGGTCGATGGCATTCTGCTTGGTTTTACATAAAATGTTTTTTAAAGCTTTACATCCTTTCTACCCTATTCTTTGTATTAATTACAACCTTAGTTTTGACACATAATCAAACAATCTTGTTCACAATCTGGCAAATAGACTCCACTAAAAATCCTTTGTTGGTTTTATTGAAACAATAGTTTTATAAAACAGCCTGGCCTTTATTTTTTAGTAAAGCATCAAAGCACAGGCTGGGAGTTGTCCGCCTTATAAGTGCTATTTTTCCTGTATGTGTGGTGTTCAGTGGTGTAAACTTATTTTCTGGTCTAATAAGGCTCACTTGGAAATAAAGTGAATGGAATCTTTTATGGATATAAGATGAGAAAACAGTCCTCATTTGAATTTCAGCCTCTAACTTTCCCACCCCATTTCTCCTTTACAATGACTCATTATGGGGCCATAATTCATGTAATCTATTTATGTAAATAATATATTACAAATAAACAACCCTATAATGTACTTAAGTTATTAAAGTCAGTAACTGTAATATGATTACAATAATTTAAAATGTAATTCATTCCACTACGTTTAACTTAAAGTAATTAGATTACAGTAACTAATTACTTTGTATTTGTATTACACATTACACTGATAACAACATGCAGTATTGTTTTTACTTTAATATAGTAAAAGGTTACAGAATTACAGGAATGAGAATATCATTGAAAATAATTTCTTGCTGGATGTATTACTGTAATATAACACGTATATGTTATAATGTGCGAGTATTTAGGTAGGAATTGTGCTTAATTACCATGAAAATAACGTGACGTGGCATAAAATTATCCCGAAAATATAAATACAATTTCATATTTTTTCTTTAGATTTTGAGGTACAATTCTTTACAGATCTCGTCAGATTCACCCTCTTTAGGTGCGGACACGTTTTCCTTTGCACAGTGGAAATTGTGTGGGTGAATGTTGAGCATGTGTGAAACCAGTAAAAAAATAATTTCCAAGCAAACAGCCTTTTTTTTAATGCTGCACTTTATACTATGGGAGTGTGAAGTTAAAAAGAAACTCACTGCTAAAATGATATCCTTTTCCATTGTGAATTTTCAGTGTAGATGTATGCGAAGCACCGCCTATACTGAGGTCACTGCCAAACCAAGCAACTTCTTTTTGGCAAACACGGCGAATTTGCCTGTCAAAGTTCACCAAACTTGGAATCCGCGAGGGGAAATTCTTAATGCGAAATTCACGATCCCCCAGATTCCCATTGAGATGATTGTATTCTGCCCGTGAAATTTCGCAGTGCAATGGTAAATGTGACCACGCCTTTTATAAGATAAAAGTGTATAAAATATTTGTTTCAAAATATCTGACAAATTGTTGTGTATCAATTTGTTATATTCATCTTTTTGTGGCATCATGTTTTTCTTTAGTTTTTTATTTAGTTAGCAATGCTTTTATCATATTTGTATAGGGGTGGCACTGTCGCCAAGACAAGAAGGTCCCAGGCTCAACGGGGCATTCTGTGTGGAGTTTGCATGTTATCCCCATTTTCATGTGGGTTTCCTCCAGGTGCTCATGTTTCCCCCACAAGTCCAAAAACATTCAGGTTAAGTGAACTGGAGACTCTAAATTGCCCGAAGGTGTGAGTGAAAGTCCCCCAGCCACTAGGGGTTGCATCAGGAACGGCAGCCGGCGTAAAACCTGCCAAGTCAAATATGCGGATCGCGAATGTTCCACTGTGGCGACCCTTAACGGGAGCAGCCGAAAGAAGAAGAAGATGGTCTTATCATATTTTTAGTTTCCTTGGTTCATTTTGAGTGTTTTTGAGGTATTCCTTACATAGACTTATTTTTCCATTTTGCTTTGCAAACACATCCCTCTTGTTAGTGGTGGCCCTTGAGTCCTATTTTAGTTTTGTGGTGGTGCTCCAGTTTTCTTTGGACAAGTGTCGTCCCTTGTCTCACTTTGTTTTCAAATACCAATTTTGATCCTGTATTTCTCCTTGCCAAACATTCCACACTCGTTTTCTGATCCACCACTAGTCTAAACCGAGGTGAAAATGGAACTGCATGGATTGTTCCCTGGGGAGCGTTTGCTGCTGCAGTGCTTGGCTAATGACGAGAACCGGATTGTGGTCCAAGGGGTCATCTGGACTAAAGACTAGACTCCAGTGCTGAATGGAGATCACATTCGGGTGAATGGGGGCCAGCTGGAAAATCTGGTCAGTGGAGCCGACTGGCTCAGGGCTACATGCCTGCTTGCGTCAGGACTCGCTCAGCAACAACTCTGCCTATTTCCTTGTTAATGTGACCGGTATGTCCAATTGACGCTTCGTTTGGTTATCAGTTCGAATTGTGAAGATATATTCTTTCTACTAAGTGGTTTGCAAACTCTCGACTTTTCAAAAAAAAAAACATTTGGGGGAATATGTATTGTTGGTCTCATGACAGTATTTATCACAGGAAATAATTAGTGCTTTGAACAAAAACCCTTAACCCGCAGTATAAAATTTGTCACACAAATCGCTTGCAAATTTCTGCTACAGTCATAAAGGTATTCAAATAATGTGGCTTGTTGAGGAGAGGTACTGAATAACTTTTCTAAGCAATCAAACGTCAAATATTTGCCTGCCGGATCATAAATGGGTGGAAAGATCCCATAGACCTTCATTCATGGGGGGACTGGAGTATGGCTGGGTATTGATATAGATTTCTCGATTTGATTCAATTTCACAAGCTTTTGATTCCGATTTTGATTTGATATTGATTTATATGGGTATATTTCTGTTATAATGTCCCTTTTGCTTATATATGAAATCAATTATCTCCCAGTTTATGCTGTTAATAATACAGAGGACCTTGTTACTAATTAATTTGACTAATTATATTTGATTTGTTTTCATGACACTGATACAAAAATTGCAATTTCTTTAAAAACTGTCTGTAAATGAGCACATGCTAACAAGAAAGCAAATTTTAGGACATTGCATTAAAAATGCTGGATCGAAACACCAAGATGTGAATAAAGTTTCCAAAGTGTGCCTAGAAATGTGGTTATTTGGTAAGACATGTGCATAAACATGGATTCATATGGATTCATATAGGAATATATTAGGGGCGGCTGTGGCTCAGGTGGTAGAGCGGGTCAGCTGCTAATCGCAGGGTTGGCGGTTCGATTCCCGGCCCACATGACTCCACATGCCGAAGTGTCCTTAAGCAAGACACTGAACCCCAAGTTGCTCCCAATGGTAGGCTTGCATGGCAGCTCTGCCACCATTGGTGTATGAGTGTGTGTGTGAATTGGTGATTGGGACACAGTGTAAAGCATGTAAAGCGCTTTGGTAACCCCTGAGGTTAGAAAAAGCGCTATATAAGTGCAGACCATTTCCCATATAGACTTTGCCTCAACAAGCCATGTGAATATGTAATTTGCTCAGAGAATATCATCCAAATTATCGCATAGCGTCTTGAATGTTGCTCTGGTCATTCTGAAATGGTAATTCTAAAAAGCCTGACATTAAAATGATGGGCGTCTATTACCTCCAAAAACTGGCTGACCAGCTTTCGGCTTCATTGCTAGCAAACATGAAGTTCATAAGAGCGTTTTGTCTGTGCGCTCTGAACCACAAGAAATCCATTTAATAAAAGATCCAAAGGGGCTTAAATTTACATTTTAATTTCTACTTTGCTCTTATTTACCCAGAAGTGACAATGTTGTTCTCTTTAACACATGGGATGGAAACACTGCTGTATATGCAAATTGTCTTTGTGATATTCAGATTTTTCACATTTATTACATTTGCAACTTGGATGTAAATGGATACAAGCTCTTTTTACATGGGCAAATGGCTTATCAATATCCTAGCATCATGGAGGCAAGTTTTGCACTGACAAGCGCTACTGATTTTCTTCCTCTTTTAGTTGCTTTTCAACCTTTTGTTCTATCAGGGATGAGCAGCAAACAACGTTGTGGCTTGGTTTGTCTTTGAATGATCCTTTTTTTTTCTCTGTTCAGGAGTCTTTAAGCTGTGGAATGCGTCAGGGGTTGAGTGGTGAATTTCTTAGGCAGCTCCCCAGTGTGTTTGTGCATCTAAATGTGATTCAAGCGTGGGCAATGCTCTGTAAGGCGACCTGGAGCGGAGCCCACAGTGACTCATGCATTCTCACTGTCCGGCAACCTGTGATGGGTGGATGCATATTATTTGTGCTTGGATCACTAGTCAGATATTCTATCTAAAACAAGAATCCAGGCTTGGTGTAATCAAAATAATAAAATAAATAACAGGGAATTAGTATTCCTTAAGTAAAGCCCTTAAAAGAGCCTTTTTCTTTGCTTCCTGTCTAGTTTGACCTAAAGCCATGTTAACACATTCTGATCTATTAAGACCCCAATAACAATAACACTCTGAAATACATTCTGATCTTAATAAGAAGTGTATGCATTATCTCTGAGACACATCCTCTCGATTGTGTCACAGGTCATGCAGTAGCATCTTCAGAGGACGAAGATGACGATGAGTCATCATCGGAAGAAAACAAGCCCTCAAGCAGCCAGGAGCTCTTACGTAAGTATTACCACCATTTTTCAGAAAAGAATGAATTGATGAATAAAATTAATAACATTTTCTTTCTCTGTAGCGATGGCACCCCACTGGGCCCAACCTGAAAAGATGGAAAAAAAGCTTCATGCCGTACCAGCCAGCAAAACAGTCAAATTCCGTTGTCAAGCTGAGGGAAATCCGACCCCTAAACTCCGCTGGCTCAAGAATGGGAAAGAGTTCAAAAGGGACCAGCGCATCGGGGGCTACAAGGTAACCTGCCTCTAGTCTGGCCTACACATGAGCCACTTTTACTGTTGCATGATAACAGTGGTGTGTGGGACAACTCTTGTTTACTTTTGTGCGATGGCACTCACACCTGAGACGCGAGAAGGAAATCTGATGACTCAGGACACAATAGGCCAAATTCAGAACCTTTATCTCTAAACCCTAAACAGGCAACTTGAATCTGACACCTGAATACACACACCCTTTCCTTTAGTTTACTGTAGTGATTAGGGCAATATACTGAATATTCACAACACATATGTGATGATTTTGCTGGAGAGATGAAATTAAAGGAATGATCTGGGTTCAATACAAGTTAAGCTCAATCGACAGGATTTGTGGCATTATATTGATTACCACCAATAATAATTTCAACCCGTCTTTTACTTTAAAAAACAAATCAAGGTTACAGTGAGGCACTTGCAAAGGAAGTGAATGAGGACAATTTCTGGAATGTTTAAAGGCAGAAATGTGAATCTTATAATTTCATAAAAGCACTTCCATTAATTGTTCTGTTAACTTAAAGTTGTTTAAATAAAAAATGTTACAGTCATTTTAGGGGTTAAATGTTTGTTGACATTACATTTCATTTCATTTCATTTCAAAAGGAAAAACATATGTTATTCCTTATGAAGAAATATTCCTTTGAGCAACTTTAAGCAATATTGCAATCATTTTGATTACATTTTTAGTTGGACAATAGATTAATAAAGAAAAGCATCTCATCAGACTAGTTTTGCATACACTTGTGAGTATGAGAGATTTAAGATGTTTTAAAAGGTTTAATAAAAAATCTCCTTTGTTGTTTATTTGAAAAGATAGTTCCTTTCATAAAAACAAATTAAAAGTGGTGGAAAGAATTTTTTTTTTTTTTTTTTTACTTAAGTAAAAGTAATACTACTGAACAAATAATTCACTTGAGTACAAGTAGAAGTACTGAGAAATATTATGACTCAAGTAAGAGTAAATAAGTAGTTTTAAAACTACTCAAGTAATTACGGTACAAGTTACTTTATGTAAATTATATTATATATAGTGTACAGTATATGCTTCCATTTTTAGAACACAGACATTTTTGTTGTTGAAAGAAATTGATGCTTCCTTTAACCAAAGATGCTTTAAATTGATCAAGAAAATTGCCAAAATCATTAATTGCAAATTGTTATTATGGTTTGAAATAATTGTTTTAAGTGGAATTTATTCAATTTTATTATGTATTCCTTACAAAAGCATTCTAAAATGCTAATTTGGTACTCAAGAATATGTTGTTACTATTAGAACAATTGAAAATTGTTGTGCTACCATACAGAAATCAGAATACAGTGGGATTTTTACCCGTTTGCTGAGGTATTGAGTTGTTTTACACTTGCAAGTCAAATTTTGGTTTTACAAATAGGCACACAAAAAAAATTATCAAAGTTTATTGTTTTAGAATGATGAAGGCTATTCTGTGCATTACTGTTTTCAAAAAATATCTCTACTCATACTCTGTTTCTCATACTCTAGTTTGAGAAACAGGCTCCTCACAGGTCCTAAATTAGCAGCTTCTAAATGCCAAAGACCTGCATTGCTGCAAGAGGATTCTTGGACAAACAGCACATTTTAAGAGTACTACATTTATTTAAATAGAAATAGCCATCATTTAACATTGTAAATGTCTCTAAATCTTCTCTAAACTACATAATGTGCACTGTGACTGAAACACATTCCTATTTCAGGTTTATTGCCAAGTATTTTGTCTATTAAGTAAACATACTGTACAAAACTAATATACTGTAATTCAATATCATAGAGGAGGAAATTTATCCTCTATGATATTGCAGCAATTATCCAGATATGGAAGCAAACCGTTATCAACTCCTACATGCCAGCTAAATAAGGCAAAAATTTCACACAGTGTTTAGCAAGAAATAAAGTGGTTGTTCTATATATTTATTATTGTATTATAGTTGTAATAATAAAGTCTTAATTAACATTATGGTTATTTAACATATTGAGATATTAAGTAAATTGTAGCATTTGGTTACATTATGTTTTGTGATTTCTCATACGTTCTTTATATAACATCCATCTCTTGTGCACATTTGGCCTCTAGCGGGTGATGCTTTTCAGACAGATAAACAGCAGCACAGGGCAGGGAAGTACAGTACAGCACCGTTAGTAAGAGTGTTACCCGCTAGGACAGTTTACTTTGAACAAGAGGGGTGAACGGTTACAGAATTTAACGTAGGAGTACAATACCGAACTGATGCGGATTGATAGAAGTGGAGAGCCCGTCTGTGCACCTGATGGTGCGAGGTTTATTTTAGTTTATAAACAGATTTAGTTATACCTTGCTGATTTCTTCTTCCCAAAAAACTTCCACAAATTCAGAAATATTATGTACTTTTTTGTACTTCGTAATTGTGATGGAAAAATAACTGTAGTTTGGTTGAATCCTTAATTTTTAATCAACTCAAAGTAAAAGTACAAGTACTATTATTTATTTATACTTAAAGTAAAAAAAAGGTTAAAGCCGGTTCAGCGAAAATACATAAAGATCAAGTTACATATCAAATATCACAAAAAGGCTGAAAAATATCAAAATAATTTGAAAATTATTGCCAGACGTATCTCACTGGGAAACCTTTCAACACCAAAGTGTGTAAAACAGCATTTGTACAAAGTCCTTGTTGCTTGTGTAACGCTCACATTTGGTGAGAATATTGTATTCAGATATTGTTATTAGAAATAAGAATAACAGTGTATTTAGATTTTTTTTATCCATATATGCTCTGTCTCAAAATACAATACAAATTTTGTATCCACTTGTATCACAAAAAAAGATAACAGAATATTTTTTCTCTCCTTCCTCTCTCAGTTGCGTGAACACATGTGGACTATAATCATGGAGTCAGTGGTACCCTCAGACAAGGGTAACTATACCTGCCTGGTGGAGAATGACTACGGAAGCATCAATCACACCTATCAGCTGGATGTAGTGGGTCAGTCATATGTTGCATATTTTTGTGTATTACACTATGTTCATTATAGAACACTAAGTGATGTGTATAATTCAATTTAAAATACTTTCTCCTATCTTATCTTAATATGCAGAGACAACTATAAGTAACCCATTTGTAGAAAGATTTCCTCAAAAAGTGTAAACACTGGCTCTGTAGCACTATCAAAGCATTTCTGTTTGTTTGATCATCTCAATAATAGCAACATTGGCTCGTCCAATGGCCAGAGTTGGGAGCAGGACCATCTGTCTGACCAATATTATATATAATATACTTTGCCTTTATGTATTGCAAAAAAATTGTATCTAACAAACCTCCGTTTGTATATTGCAGAGCGATCTCCACATAGACCCATCCTGTACGCTGGTCTCCCTGCAAACCGGACAGCTGTCATCGGTAGTGACGTAGAGTTTGTATGTAAGGTGTTCAGCGACCCCCAGCCTCATATCCAGTGGCTCAAACACATGGTGGTGAACGGAAGCCAACACGGACCTGACGGACTACCTTACGTACGCATTCTCAAGGTAAAGAAAAGTCTAAAAGTCTCATTTAAAATGTACATTTTACAGTGAAATGCGGCAAAAAGCAACGTATATTACTACAAAGATATCTGGATGTGTTCTAGGGATGTTTATGACATTGCTCAAGTCTGACTAAGGGCACCTACACACTAGAGAAATCCCTGACAGCGTTTGATGGACTGGAATGCTCAAGGTGTGTTTGGAGTGTACGGAAAGAGCTGTAGCAATCAAGCTGCAATACAGCGAACCTGCTTGTCAGTGGTCAATGGATGCCTCTGTCAAAGTGTGATGCAGCTAAATGTTGAGCATCACTTTTGCAAACCATCTATGTCCATTCCATGCACCATCCCCAAATCAAAATCTATGGATTTGCAGCGTTCTCTGATGCTGGGTAAACTCCAGTGTGTAGGTGCCCTTAGTTGCTGCAGTTCCATATGAATGATCTGCAGATATTAGGATGCTAAATAACACCTTCAGATGATCAATAGATTGGGATTGGATTACATGAACTTGGTCTTTTGTCATCTCCAGCACTCGGGGGTCAATAGCTCGGACACCCAGGTGCTGACACTCTACAATATCACAGAGGAAGAGGGTGGCGAGTATATTTGCAAAGTGTCCAATTATATAGGAGAAGCCAGTCAGTCAGCCTGGTTAACTGTCCTTAGACATGATATACAAGGTAATTTGACCACTGGCTAGAGGTAGAGGTTTTTGCCTTGGGTTTCTCTTTCGTGCTTTGGGTTCTCCTGTCCAATAATGCCATGGAAACTCCCAGTTAAACCCTTATTGGGGATTGGAACCCAGCCCATGGTGATCATTTCCTCGCTATGGATTGGGTCTTACTGGTGAGCGCTCCATGTTGCCTGACTGATGTAGGTGGAGGTAAATTGAAGGTGGTGGTGCCGCCTGGCAGTGTTGTTTGATCTCTTTGCAGGTGATTGGTCAGTGCTCTAGATCAGTGGCTCCCAGTCGTGATCCTGAAGTACCCTCAACACAGCACATTTTGGGTGTCTTCCTTATTTGACACACCCAATTCAGGTCATGAAGCCTCGACTAACAATCCGATGACTTGGATCCTGTGTGTTAGATTATGGAGATATCCAAAATGTGTATTGTGTTCTCCTAGACCAAGACTGGAAAACTCTGCTCTAGGTGGCTTTCCAATTTTTGGGAGCTTCTAGCTGGTTTTAAACCCAACCAGATAGATCTAACATGAACCTTCATCCTCTTTGAGATCAGTGTGGTCCTGCTTTCTTCTTCTTTCCCCTTACCTCTTGGGCCTTGGGTCTGCTTTTCTCGTTCTCTTCCAGACCGCTGGCCTAAACACCACCGACAAGGAGATGGAGGTGCTCCAGTTGAGGAATGTGTCCTTTGAGGATGCTGGGGAGTACACTTGCCTGGCGGGCAATTCTATCGGGGTCTCCTATCAGTCAGCATGGTTGACCGTTGTCAAAGGTATCCAGCGACTCTTTGCTGTCCTTTCTCGACCTCTTCCGTTTTAGCTTTCATTCTCGTCCATCGCTCCCAACAGTGCCCCTTTGTTTGTGTCATTCGCCAGAGTTTGAGGTGGGCTATGTTTGGGTCATTTACTTGAATATCACTTAGCCGGTGTAGGTTTTGCACATTCCCAATGGACAAGGCACTTCACAGATGTGTGTGTGGCTATCTGTTGTGTCCTCTGCAGGTGCAAAACCATACATTTAGCACCTGCATGCTGAGTAGACCAAGCATTTGGATTCTAGTGATATCTATATCTATTATCATAGGAATATAATCTTACTAAAGGGTCTTCAGTGTGTTTGACTTTCTGTTGACCTGGCAAATGACAACTGTTACGGCACTGTTTCACCTTTTTCTCTAAACTTGTTTCTCTCACTGTCCTGTTATTTGTGTTGTTTTAATGAGCGGTTGTTGCACACCAAGTCACCTTGATTCCGATTTAATTAGTTTATGAGGGTTTAAAGAAGTCAGACAATGATTTGGGTGCCCTTTGCCTTGAGATTTTGCATAAATAAAATGCTATAGATTTGCGACTTATAATAATATAATACCTTATTGTTGCTTGGTGGTGCACTGTCATTGCATCATTAAAACGTTTCTTCAATATATAAAGCTGATTTAATTTCTGTATATATTCTTTCTACTTCGTTTACTTTCAACCACTGTATATTATTGCACAACAACACAACTCCATATGAACAATGCTCCAGTTTTAAGGTATGTCCCAGTTTCAATACAAGTTAAGCTCAATCAACTGCATTTGTGACATAATGTTGATAACCACAGAAAATCATTTGACTTGTCCCTCCTTTATAAAAACCAAAATTAATATTGTGGTTAGTATTGCATGTGAAAGTGAATTGGGCCAGTCCATTAAGCATTACAATACACAACGTTTAGCCACAATACATAAACATTATAACATTATACTTGCGTTACGTTGTCATGACAACAAAGTTGTAATATTGGATGTAACTTTACACAGAAAAGGTTGGTAAGTGATTTGATCCAACTAACTATTACTAACATGTATAATGTTTTTGTGGCTATACTTTAGAAATGGTGTGTATTTCACTGTCAGTGGTCTGCCCCCATTCACTTCCATTGTAAGTTCCTTACTGTAAATGCATTTATTTATTTTAAATAAGGGATAAGTAAAAAAAAAATTTTAATAATAAAAATGCTTTTCAAATGCTGTCGATTGAACTTAACTTGCATTGAACTCTGAACATTTTCTTTAAATAATATCCCATCAGGGCCTGTGTATCTTGCCGTGTGTCACTTTGGCCTCGCAGGACAATTTGGCTAGAATTGTTCAATTTTATACTCGTGCAGGGGATGGCTGTAGCCTCACACCGGTGGAGAATGTGGGGCGAAATTCTACGCCACAAAGGCGCCATTATGTGGCCACAAAGAGAGCTTGTGCTCTCTTCTTAGTGCCAATAGTGTCAAATGCACTGGTTGAAATTAAACAAGAGCTTGGTGTGTGTGTTTGTGGATATGTGTGGATACGTGTGCATGTCACTAACGTCTCCCAGTGTGTGTCAGTCCAAAGTTTAATGCTGTCAACACAGTAACTGAGGTGGTATTGAGGTCAGTTGACACTGCACAAGTGGATTCAAGTGTAATTCAGCATCACTGTCATAATTGCTTATACTTTGGTTTTGGGATTTGAACAAACTCTTAAACCCCTAAAGTAATAAGCTCTAGCTTGTAGTTATTTGTATTTATTGACTTTTGTGTTCTTTTTGCCACGTAAGCGTCCACAAATCCATCTGCAGTGCCCAGTCAGTCCTACCTGGAGGTGTTAATTTACTGCGTTGGATTCTTCCTCATCTTCCTCATGGTGGGAATCGCCACCATTATAAAAGTTCGCAGCTCCTACAAGAAGAACGACTTCAAAAGCCAGCTGGCCGTCCATAAGCTGGCTAAAAGTATTCCTCTCCGGAGACAGGTAAACAGAATGTAGATAATGGATTTCCCTGGTGAAAAAATATCTTAAAACAGCCTAAGATAGTTTAGCTGATTTGAGCTAGTATAGGTGGTGTACCATCCTGGTTCTTAGCTGCTCTTCCAACTGTTCAAGATGTTATTCCAGCCTGTCTTATCTAGTTTAAGCTGGTCTAGCTAGTGTCCAAACATGGCATAGCTGTTCTTCAGCTGGCCAGGATGGTCTCACAGTCTTACCAGCTTAAAAGTCCCCAAAACCTGTCTAAAGCCAGACAACAGACCAGACTGTTCAGGCTGGAAGATCAGTTAAGACCAGCAAACCATCTTGGGCTGTTTTTTTTTTCCCCAACAAGATTGACGTACTGTTATCCAAAGAAAGGCCCTGTTTTCCTTGTATCTTACTAAGGCCCATAAAAACAACCTGGGCAATTTCTCACTCCACAGGTGTCAGTGGAATCCAGTGGTTCTCTGAACTCTGGTGTGATGTTGGTCAGACCTTCACGGCTCTCCTCCAGTGGGACCCCAATGTTGTCAGGAGTCTCAGAGTACGAACTGCCCCACGACCCGAGCTGGGAGGTGCCCAGAGATAGGTATGCCAACTAATCTAATATTTTACCTTCTTTCTCACTGAAGTTGGGTCAATGAATTTTTTTAGTAATTTTGCAATTTCTGTCCATCTGTTTGTAATAGGCTAGTTCTTGGAAAACCTCTGGGAGAGGGCTGCTTTGGCCTGGTGGTGATGGGCGAAGCCATCGGAGTGGACAAAGACAAGCCCAACCGTGTGACAAAAGTAGCTGTGAAGATGCTTAAATGTAAAAACATTTTGCCGCAGATTACCAGCCTTATTAGTTTAACCTAAAACATTCTGTTTATCTCCAAAAAGGTCAACTTAAAGTACACCATGTGCTTTATTCATATGCTTCTTAAGCCATACAACAGCTTTATGTGAGGAACAGACTGCTATTTATTATCTTCCCTTCCTCAATAGCTTTTACATTTCATTCGTTCTTGCACATACAGTACTGTGCAAAAGTCTTAGGCACATAAGATACTTCACAAAAACATTTGTCTTAAGATGGTTATTTATATTTTCAGCTTTAGTGTGTCATTAGGAAATATTCATTTAGCCTCCCAAAAATGTATTTTGCAAATAGAATAGAATAGAACAGGGAGCCCTGAGAGGGATTACAATTAGAGACAGAAGCAACTGAGACAGCTGAAATAGATAGAAGAACTGTGGTGAATTCTCCAAGAAGCTTGGAACATCCTATCTGCCATCTGTAACATCCAGGTGTACTTAGGAGAATTGGTGCTGTTTTGAAGGCAAAAGTGGTCACACCTTAGCTTTTTGTTTTGTTTACTGGACTTTGTATGACGTTAATTGATAAAGGAAAACTATTTATTTCATTATTTTTGAAGACCCTCTCTATGCAACATTTTTCCCTAGTGCCTAAAACTTTTGCACTGTACTGTATAGTATATAAATTTTCTGCTTCAAAAATTGCACAAAGTTCGATGTCAATATCTAAGTTTCCATCCAAGGGGTTTTTGCGACAAAAAGTGTGGTGCATCAATGCTTACTGATATAGTTGATGGAAATGCAAATTAACGCAAAAATTTCACGTATCAACATAATATTTTTCCATTAACCATAGTGTATAAACTCATTGTCGATACTTCACATGTCGTGAAAAACTGATTTGGATACACTTTTTGTCCAGAAAATTGGCATTAACGCAAATATATTTTGTCACATGACAGAATTTACCACAATCGTTAGCCTGTGTTAATCATGACGACAACGTATACATCTTTAAAAGCCAATTTACTGTACGAGAAGCATTACGCGCACTGTTATGGATTGGTCTCAATACCTGCACAGATCCGATGCTACAAACATATCTGCGTCATGACACTTCCAGGAGTGCCAACACACATATCTTGTATCATGCACCTGTCATCGACAAGTGCACGAAGAACAAATGAATGGCCACTCTTTGCGATTAAATTAATCTCGGTTTATTTATTAAAGTTGCTTTTACACACCATTCAAAATAATAGACGGCAGTCATGGAATTAGCCCACAATATAAAAAACATATTTCTGTGCACAAAGATGTTTTAAATAAAAATAAATGCACAATATAGGAGAAAAGCTTCAGTGTGCTTTTTTGAGACACTAATTCTATTAAATTATTGTTTAGCTTACTTTTGAAAAAATGCCTGCAAAATTCCCTGTATTAAATTCAATAAATTACCAAACGAATAAAGCATTACAATTACCAAACAAAAAAATAATAATATTGTTAGGCCTATATAATTTCATTTTCTTAACACAAACTTTAATTAGCCTTACCCTGTTTTGTAGACTAAAAAAAGTTGTCTGAATGACATTCTCAGAATGTTCAAACTTTTATCAAGACTAGACAAAACTCTTTGTCCAATGCTGTTCACTTTCAGATAACTAGATTTTGAACATTTTAAAGCTTTTTAAATATTTTAGATCTAAATATTTTTATCCATGCTTTAGATTAGATGATTGTTCAAAATAGCCCATTTAATATCATTAATGTATCATATGTAAACCCTGAAATTACAGTGCATCAATTTTTCTTTAATAGCTGTGCCCACAGCATTTACACATTGATGGATGGTCCTTATACTAAGACTGAAAGTTTCCCCACTACTTTGTGCATGTTGCCAGCTTGAACAGAGCCATGACGCTTTCGGGTCAGAACCGATGGCAACCTGCTATAGGCGCAACATCAGGAACAATATTACAGTCCTATAAGAAGGGCAACAGCACCTTTTTGATTGCAATTCCTCATCTTCTGATTGCATTTATTTGTGAAATAAAAATGACAGTAGCTGGATACAGTTCTCTCCATTTGACCAAAACTTCGGAGGAAAGAAATTAGGGGCAACTGGGAGGCGAATTAGCGATAAACACACATTTCTGTATGGAAACGGCTTAAGGTCAGATTTCTTTTGCGATAAACCAAAAAACATGACATCACGCATTACATTTTTATCGATAAAAGGCCATTTGAATGGAAGCAAGCAGAAGATGGCAAATTTCGCAAATATTTTTTCTCATTGTCGATAACAAAACAGCCCGAAAAGTGGATGGAAACTATGTCCGTGATGTCAAACGGCATTTGTTCTCGCATGTTCTTGCAGAGGGGAAGATTTTCAGACCATATAATATAATTTATGGACTGTTTACTTGTGTAATGTAAGACTTAAACAATTTGATGCATGTTTTCATTAGCTGACGCCACCGAGAAGGACCTGTCTGACCTCATCTCAGAGATGGAGATGATGAAGATGATTGGAAAACACAAGAACATCATCAACCTGGTCGGAGCTTGTACTCAAGATGGTGAGAGTCCATGTGAGATTGCTTCCAATCATGTGGCGTTACGTTTAAAGGTTTACTGTCTCTCTGTTTCTTAATTTCTCTTGGTTTTATTTCTCTTTCTTTAGGCCCTCTTTATGTCATTGTGGAATACGCTTCTAAAGGAAACCTGCGGGAATTCCTGCGTGCCCGCCGGCCGCATGGCATGGAGTACTGTTACAATCCTGACCAGGTGCATGTGGAGAGTATGTCCATCAAAGACTTGGTCTCCTGTGCTTACCAGGTGGCTCGTGGCATGGAGTACTTGGCATCCAGAAAAGTATGTCAAGTTTTCGCCAAGCCATTTCATGGGGTCTTTTCATCCACAATACATATAAACAAGACAAATACTTACAAAGTGTATATGTGTGTACTTTCTCCTCAACAGTGTATCCACAGAGACTTGGCCGCTCGTAATGTACTTGTAACAGAGGACAATGTAATGAAGATAGCAGACTTTGGTCTGGCTCGGGATGTTCATCACATAGATTACTACAAAAAGACCACAAATGTAAGCAGTCAGTTCTCCAAGCACTCCTGTTTTATAGTCCAAACAGTCGATTTATGACTAGAATAATAAAAATGACATTAAGTAAATTTAAATTAAGTACATTTTACATCTGTATTTCTTCAGGGTCGACTTCCTGTGAAATGGATGGCACCTGAAGCTTTGTTCGACAGAATTTACACGCATCAAAGTGATGTGTAAGACTGCCCTGTTTTCCATCCCAATATAACCTCAGATCAGCAATAGTTCACTTTCACCACAGTTCTAGGTTATATTTTGGTGCTGACTGAGTGCTTTCATGTTGTAGGTGGTCTTTTGGGGTTCTTCTGTGGGAGATCTTCACCCTCGGGGGCTCGCCTTATCCTGGAGTGCCTGTGGAAGAGCTCTTCAAGCTACTGCGAGAAGGTCACCGCATGGACAGACCCTCCATCTGCACTCAAGAGCTGTATGGCCTGTTCAGATATTTTAATTAGTGATTGATTAAATAGAAATGTTTTTGAAAAAGAAAAATCCAGGTTTTTGTTAAAGACATCATGAAACTTACAAACAACATAATTTGGAGTAAGTCAGACTTTTCTGGTAAATAGCTTTATAAATTATTTTATCCATTCAGATTCGATTGAATTGTGAAAACCGGGATGCTTTAATTATTGATTAATGGTATTTAGTCCCCCTACTCTTGATTCCATCAGCAGAAACCAAAAATAGTTTCAGAGAAAGTTATTTCATTTAAATGAAAGATTATGAAAAACAAAATATTTTATATAGTTACTTGCACTGATGAATTGTGCACAACCGTGAACTTTTATTAAGAAAGTTCACGGGTTCAATTATGATTCCATGTTGTCTTTTAATTGCAACCTAGTCTCATACAACAGCATAGAATGAACGTTAATACAACTTCATTTTTGCAAACTGACTTTACGTGCCGCCTTCAATGTTTTGCAATTTCCTGGTGAAATTAACACTAAAGGCAACAACTGTGCATTTTATTCACGTTCGCACAAATCACGAGTACAGCAGCTGATTATGACTTACACAAACACATATTTTTTTATACTATTACTCGCACACTGCTATGTTATGATATTGAAACACTTTTACTTTTTATCATTTGAAAAAACGATACATTTGTTTTACAGATCCACCTACATTTACACACATTCCAGTGTGATTAGCTTCCACTTTACCTCACCTGATAGAGTGTAGGATTTTGGACTCTGAAGACCAAGGCTCGATCCCAGCCAAGCATGCAAGCTAACACATTAGACAAAAGTGTCGTTGTAGTGACTCAAAATTACATGCTTGCTTCAGAATATGTGTTTTTCATGTCACATTTGCTTATTGTGACACTATTGGTTAAGTTTAGTCTAAAGTTTTAGGTAAGGAAGGTACGTTTTACTCATTAAAACCTCCATCTAATATTCACCTTAAAATCCTTGACTGATTACGACACCATTTCACTTGCTTTTGGCACCCCCCACTGGCCATTTTACTGGGAAACTGCAGCGAAACCTCTAATTAAGCACGTAATTTCATGAGAACAGTCTTTTTAATTTTGATAAGGATAAAATTGATTCCCTTATGCTATTTTTATTTTTCAGATACCTGATGATGAAAGACTGCTGGAATGCTGTTCCCACACATAGGCCGACTTTTAAACAGCTGGTAGAGGACCTTGATCGCACCTTGTCCATGATATCCAATCAGGTACACCCAGCAGACCTGCTCATTTATGCTTTGTTCCAAAACCTAGTAAGCTGCCTTGCTGTGAACACTGGCAGCTTTTTAACTAAATAGATCCACGTAAGTGACTGATTTTAAATGCTCATCATGAACAGCAACTCTCTTAATAGCCATTCACTCTACATGAATAACATGCTTCTCACGGTGAGAGACTTGACTAACGTGCACGGTGAATTCCAAAAGAGTCTGACGTTAGCATGTTGCTAAGCTAAAAGTACTCAACTATATATATATATATGAGAGAACCTTTTTCCCGATAATTATCTTTATATATATATATATATATATATATATATATATATATATATATTATATATCGGCATTTTTTCAGATATAAATAGGGCTGCTCATTGCACAATAGTCTTTGTCTCTTCAAAAAAAAATTGGCAGGGTAAACTGAAGAGGGTCGCACACCGGACGCATCTGGCGCACGACATAGTATTTTCTAAAATTCTAAACAATTATTTTCTAGAAGGTTACACACACACCACCGCCACTTGCTGTCTCTAGAGGCTGCTCAAAATTCTGCAGTGCCACAGAGTTTTCCATTACATTTTTTTTTCATTCTTGAAAAAGTACAAAAAACTTTAACGTTTGTGTGTATGGTGACTAGATCCAAAGTTTGTAATGTGTCTTCTGCTGATCGCAACTGGCTTCAATAAATGTTATATCACTCTCTTGTGGTCTCCCAACGCTATTACACCAGACTACATTAAACAGAAGATCAGCTGAGTGAATTGGAAAGCACGCATTTGCTTCTAATTTAAATTTCGGCTAATGTTAATATAGCTATATCTCAAAAACTTTATGACATGCCTAGTATCTTGTAAGGAAACCTAATTTTGTTGCCTACTATCTGGAACTGCCTTTTCATTTTTTACCCATTTGCTGCCTAAAATGTTACCTAGGTAAGCAGCTCACTAGGTTTTTTAACAGCCTGAAGAATCTAACCCCATGGCTCACCATTTAAGAGAAAACCCAGTGTACCATCTCAAAACTTTCTGTGTTTCACTGGTAGGAATATCTGGACCTCTCTGTGCCCCTGGACCCTATCTACACTCAGGTCATCCTGAATGAACGAAGCTCCACCTGCTCATCCGAACCAGACTCGGTCTTCTTACGAGAGTCTGAACCAGAAGATCCCTGCATTCCCCTGTCAGTTCCCTCTCAACACACAATCCGTTCCTTCAAAAAATGCTGATGGCAGAAAGCATGTGGACCTCAGTCTCAAGAGTATATCTGTCTCCCTTTCTGCTTCCCTTTACGCGTAAACTCTACAGGCTTAGAGACTAAGAAGTTCAGCCAGGGCCTTTATAGCACAGATACACAAGCAGGAAGTGACATTTCACACCTGTAGACTCTCAAAATCAAGACTGATTAGAACTGCACAGGAGCCTTGGGATGGCCTTCAATGGGTTGGCGTTTTGTTGAACTTTTACCTCTGTTTGTCCCTGATGTTCTTCAAAGGCCTTGATGTTCGGGAATAAGATGTTTCAAAAGCATCATCGAAAGGTTTTGTTCAGCAGTGAACTCAATGTGGTGATTGTGAAGAAATAATTGCAAGTGCTACTCAGTCGAGTATGCTGCCTTTTAAGGTGGTTAAACTGTACAAATATAAAATTCTATAAACACTTTTGTTTTATATACTATTATTATTTTTGTATGAGCTTGTTCATTCCCTACTCTGTTTAAAGGTGACGTGTAATTTCGGAATTTTCAAAAATAATGTTTTCATACAGGTTTCCGGATTACTCCGCCTGCCATTGGGTGGATAAAACATATGGTCGGTATACTCAAACAAACAGAGCAATGTTTGGAAAGTACCACAGTGTTTAAACTTGGGGGAGTCAACCTACTAATGTCTTACATTTAATGTCTAAAAATATAACACGTCATCTATAAGAAACAATCTGTTACACAGATTTATGGGATAGTTGCT
This sequence comes from Xyrauchen texanus, assembly GCF_025860055.1. Taxonomy (NCBI): domain Eukaryota; kingdom Metazoa; phylum Chordata; class Actinopteri; order Cypriniformes; family Catostomidae; genus Xyrauchen; species Xyrauchen texanus. Next base: position 6,239,592 of record NC_068319.1, on the reverse strand, counting down.
ATGTGTTGAGATAAGCTACAAATGAAATCTGTTACTCATCGCTTGCTGTTACGGTCGTAAGTTACGTATACAGTTTGTCTGGTGTTGTCCTGTTGCACAATATTCCGGTAGTGTGAATGAATGTTTATAAATTGTTTATATTGCCTGGTTTTGATACAATTGGTGGAATACAGTTATCTGTTTAGTGCCAGCTGGGGGTTTGACAATCTCTTGGTACGATCCACCAGTTGTAGCCCATTTAATATCGTTCAGGCCAGTTTCAAAACATAGTATGTCTGTAGTTCTCTGTGTGTCATTTTCTCGTAGAATCTCAAACGACAGGGTTTAAATGATGAGGAATTTGTAAAAAAAATAAAATAATTATAAAAATATTAGGAACGTTTGGAAGAGAAAAGACAAATGAGTTCTCTAATAGAATTTCAATGCTTGTGTGATTGTTTTTCTATGTTATGATGTGAATTTTGAGGCAGTGGCCATGCACTTATATTCTGGCTATCTATGAGCTGACTGATATTGCCTTCTTGTGGGAATATAAATAAAAATGTTATGTATATAAAAATTATCTGAAGCATTGGTGGATTTTTAAAACTGAGTATGTATGTGTGTACTCTGCAAAAAAAAAATAATAAAAAAATCATTTTTTTCTTGTTTTCCTATAAAAATAAATGAACTTTGTTTAAAACAAGATACATTTATAAATTGTGTCAAATTATATTTGTTTGCAGAGTATGTCTTAAATTCAGTATATTGAACCCATTTGCAAATTGCAAAGTTTTTTGGGTTCAATACAAGTTAAAAGCATTTGAGGTTAAATGTTAATTACCACAAAAAAAAATTATATTGTATCATCCCTCCTTTTCTTTAAAAAAGGCAAAAATCAAGGTTACAATGAGGCACTTATAATGGATGAAAATGGAGCAATTAGTTTCAATGTGTTAAAGGCAGAAATGTGTAGCTTATAGTTTTATAAAAGCACTTTACAGCTCAAATAATACATAAGTTTTAACAGAAGAATTAAAGTTTTTTAAATCGTCATTTTTTACAGTCGTTTTAGGATTTGTTGACATTATATCATCATGACAGTTGTAAAATTGGCTATAACTTTAGACAGAAAATGTTAGAAAGCAATTAAAATCATGTTAACACACACATTGTTCATGTCTTTATAACCACATAAAATGTCCAAACATTGATAAAACAAGATTTATCAAATTTATGAAACAAAACTTTATGTGAAAAGCAAACTTGTGTAAAATGAGACTAGGGAGATTGGGTTTTAAGCATAAATCTAACAAAATTAACATGTTTTTTTTTTTATTTGCCAATGGGGTAAGAAAAATTTACTTAATTCAAGATGGAGGCTATTTCTTTGTCAACAAATCTATTACCCAGCAAACACAGAACGTTCCACAAACGTTAGTTTATGGTTCCCATTTGCTTTTTAGGTTGCATTTTTGATAACCACAAACTAGTTAGTTGGGTTATGGTTATAAAAACACATATTGGTTAAGAATAACCAAAATAATTCAGTAAATAAAACAATAGTGTTACTTGGGTATTATGGGTAGGCCTGTCTTACACAATTTTGCTTCTCACGTGAATTTATCTTGTTTTAAGGATGTTAAAACAACATTTTACATATTTTTTCCCCTCGAAATCAGCGCAAGTTTTTGTTTTCGCAATGTTTGCGCGCCAATGAGATAATTTGTATATGTAGCGTGTGCACGCCGGAAATAAATGACAGGCAAACCAAACATCTCCTCGCACGCGGCTCCAGAGGTTGTTGGAAGGGCAGACGTCCGTAAGAATTTGCTGACTTTTAAATGCGAAACATCCACTCGTGTTGAAAGCATTTGAGAGAGTTAAGTACATGATTAACGGTGAGAAATGAGACGAGACAGCTGAAGCACTTTGGCACGCTTTCCTTACACAGATCTTAGAGAAATGTTCAGCAATTTTTCACAGAAAGGAATCCACCCACTGTCTGTTTGTTAAGGAATATATTTCACAAACTCAATACTCAAGTCATTAAGTTTTATCCATAATCTGAAAATACACACATTTCATCACAAATCACAGGTGATAAGTTTACTCGAAAATTCCCCGCTAGTTTTCCTCACATAGATCTATTGTATGGTTCTTGTCTAGTTGTATGAACTACTTTTAGCTTGTGTGTGTGTTTGTCACCGTGTGCTTTCTTTGAATGCCAAATTAGTTTAAAAATCCTTCAGTGTTTACGTTTGTGTTTCATGGAAGAAAGAATGCCGTTAATGTTTGAAATTACACAGGCCAGTAAAAGATGACAGAATTTAAAGGGATAGTCCACCCAAAAATTAAAATTCTCTCATCATTTACTTTCCCTCATGCCATCCCAGGTGTGTATGGCGTTTTTTCTTCTATGGAACACAAATGAGTCTGTTGGTGCATACAACGCAAGTCAACAGGGTCCAAAACTTTGGAGCTCCATAAAGCACATAAGGCAGCATGAAAATCATCAATAAGACCCCAGTGGTTAAATCCATGTCTTCAGAAATGATATAATAGGTGTGGCTGAGAAACAGATCAATATTTAAGTCCTAAATTATCCTCACTGCCCAGTAGGTGGCGATATACATGAAGAATGTGAATCGGCAAAAACAAAAGAAGAGCGCTTAGCTGATCGAGATTTATAGTTAAAAATTATTTAAATATTGATCAGTTTCTAACTCACACCTATCATATCTCTTCAGAAGATTTTGATTTAATCTCTGGAGTCTTATGGGTTACTTTTATGCTGCCTTTATGTGCTTTTTGTAGCTTCAAAGTTCTGACCATCATTCACTTGCATTGTAAGGACCTACAGAGCTGAAATATTCTTCTAAAAAAAATATATGTGTTCCACGGAAGAAAGGAAGCCATACAAATCTGGGATGGCATGAGGGTGAGTAAATGCTGAGAGAATATTCATTTTGGGTGAACTATCCCTTTAAATGCAATACTGAGATAATCAACCCTGCTCAAATTAATGTAATCATTAAGATATTTTTGCTTATCAAAACTATTCTTAGCATGAAACTCTGAGCCACTGCTAGAGGCACAAGGTGACTTGCATTAAATCAGGATGTTTAATTTGCTTGATGTGGGCAGTGGTCCATCAGAAGCCTTTTAGCATCTTTGTCTTTTCACTCTCAGTAATCTTGTTGCATTTGGCAGGAAAGGGTCATTATTGTATTAATGCCTGGAAACATGAGCTGTTAAGAGTCACATCTGCCAGGTGTTGGTGTCATTGCACGCCTGAAAAAGCTATCTATGGACTGCACACCTGCCTTTATGAGCAGCCAATGGGCCATGAGGAGCAATTAACTAGCGGCCATCGTCACCTTTGACAGATGGTTCAAGAAAGTCTTGGACAAACGACTGGCTCAAGTGCTCTTATTGTGACAGTGCTGCCATTACAAACAACAGCCCTCAGACAAACATTTGAGCAAATGTAATTATATGTGTTTCGTTAGTCTAATGGTTCAGCATAACATAAAACCAGATTTTGCTTCTTGACCATGCAAAACCAACAATACTAAACTTTTAAATTTTCTGTAAAGAACCATGCAGGGTTATTTGTTTGTTGAAATCCTTAGCCAATATCACAATTTTTTTTATTTTGTTTACATCCTCTAAGAATGTGAAGGTCTCCTGTTTCAAAGTAATAATGCATGTTATTTCCACATTCTCGGCACACAGGTTGTTTTGTGAGATGTCGGGACATGGCTGCCCTCAGGTGCAGGTGATGACACTGTCACTCATTGTGTTTACTTTGCTAAGCTCTCATGGGTTTGATACCAAGCAGGTCATGGCACCTGTCTGTGTGTGTTTACGATAGAGCTGGCGTGCTGACATCTTCTGACTGGGCCCAATTTTCAAAAAGAGTGGAGAGGAGAAAGGTTGCACAGCCAAAACAAAAGAGATTTGCGAAGATGACACCAAGCTTTCAAACAGGGTTTTCCCCCAAACGCTTCCCTCATCTTCAATTGGTCAGTCAAACAAATAGTCACGCCCTAAACTCATCCTGTTGGTTGAGCCAATTTTGCTGTGTCGGGCTGGTCCAAATGCTCAAATAAACAGAGCAGTGTTTTGATAGTGCCACAGAGCTGCAGTGTTACACTTTTTGAGGGATTTAACCTACTAATGTCTTACTAATAGATGAGGACTTACAACTAGTGAGTGACATCAGAACATTGAAAATAAATCACATTTACATTTCTATTCACAGCAGACTCTTTCTTACCAAAGCAGCACACAAATCAGTGCAAAAGTCAGAATTTAATCTAATAAAATATAATTTTTTATTGAGTGTCCCTTTTTTAAAGCCAATGAGATGACCTAAGAATGAGGGGGTGTTAATATTTTATAGCTAAAAAACAGACGATGGATTGACATAATTATTTTCCAAAGTCTCATAAACACTCTCACACATTTTTAAATGTAACTTGATTCTTTTGTTTGCTCTTTTTCCACATCATCTCATTAATGCAGGAAAGACTTAATTTAAAACCCTTTGTGATGTAACTATATAGCACAATAACAGTAGCCTCTGTATGTTTTCACCCGTCTTTCTCTCCTCTTTTGCCCACCAAAAATGAGGAAAAAGGAACGTTGCTAAAAGAGACTTGGATTTCTAGGATCGCTTCCCCTGATTAGATGTTTATTTGTTCAGTCTTAGTTGGGCAACAACACCACAGCACTTATGTCTTGGGCAACATTTCTAGGAAGTTTTAAAATTGGCTTTCTTTTAGAAATTTGTGTGGTTGCAATCATCTCTTGCCAGTTACGTTATTCTTGAATGCAAAGGGTCAAGGTAAATTATAATTGTGTTGTCAAACCCACTCCTTTCTGGTTGAAATGAGTGCTTTTACATGCTCACCAATACGCCTATAACCATCTAAAATCTGCTTATTTAAAAAAAATCAGACAACACAAGAAATCCACGTCTACACGAGACTTGAAATCATCGATTTATTCTTTGCTTTTGATGTCAAAACATAAAATGGCAAGTGTATGACACTTGTACACATCAGTTACTTACCCTCATGCCATGTCAGATGTGTATGACTTTCTTTCTACTGCACAACACACATGTAGAATTCTAGAAGAATATCTCAGCTCTGTAGGTCCATATATAAACACTATAAATTGTCCTCCCTGCCTAGTAGATGGCGATGTGCACAAAGGATGTGAGTCGGCAAAAACAAAAGAAGAAAGTGAACGTGGAGAATTCTAGTTTGATCTGTTTCTCACACACCCCCTATCATATTGCTTCTGAAGACATGGATTAAACCGCTGGAGTCGTATGGATTACTTTTATGCTGCCTTTATGTGCTTTTTGGACCTTCTAAGTTCTGGCCACCATCCACTTGCATTGTATGGACCTACAGAGCTGAGATATTCTTCTAAAAATCTTTGTTTGTGTTCTGCAAAAGAAAGTCATACACATCTGGGATGGCATGAGGGTGAGTAAATGATTATAGAATTTTCATTTTTGGCTAAACAATCTTTTAAAGAGCATCTGTTAAGTTGTTCATTTGCAATTCAAAATTGGGGTAATGGACAAAAATCGACCTGTGTTTGGTTTGTGCTTAAACTGTTTATGACCATACCCTGATAAAGGAAAGCAGTTTAAAGGAATAGTTCACTTAAAAATGAATATTCTCTCATCATTTACTCACCCTCATGCCATCTTAGATGTGTATTACTTACTTTCTTCTGCAAAAAACAATGTATACCTTCAGGAGTGATATGATGGTGTGGGTGAGAAACAAATTCATATTTTATTATATATTTGCTAGATATTATTCTCCCTGCCCCCATTAGAAAGCATATGCAAGTTGAATGTGAATCACCAAAACACAAGAAGAAGAATGTGCAAGTTAAAGTAGAAATTGACAGAGCGGGTTTGAAAAATGAACTAAAATATTGATCTGTTTTTCATCCACACCTATCAGATTTAACCACTGGCATCATATAGATTACTTGTTTTATGTGGACATGTGATTTTTGGAGCTTCAAAATATTGGCCACCATTCACTTGCATTGTGTGGGCCTACAGAGCTGAGATATTCATCTAAAAGTCTTCATTTGTGTTCTGCTGAAGAAAGAAAGTCGTTCACTTCCAGGGTGGCATTAGGGTAAGTAAAAGATGAGAGATTGGGAGAACTATTCCTTTAAGGCTTTTACATGACCACACACGTTATCAGCTTATTAAGCATAATCATTGGAATGTGGGTTTGGGCATGTAAACATGTTATTTCTCCATTTCTGTTTAAAATATACAATTTAGAATTTTAAACTTTAAATGTTGAAAGGCAGGGCAGCATTGCCATTTTAGATGATAATCAGCAATCATGGCCATAACCAGCTATGAGGTCATTTTTCATATATATAGGTCATTTATGACCTATATATATGAAAAATGACCTCATAGCTGGTTATGGCCATGATTATTAATTTGCAGCATTAATCCGGCCCTGATGATTATCATGACATTATCTGAAACATTCAAAAACAGCAGCACACTACACTAGTACACTATCTGTAGTACAGACCACACTATGAAGAATGTCAAATATGCAAACACTGGCCACAATAGAGGTTATGCCATTTAATTCATTTTAGCTAATGTTTAACAATGTCATTGGCAATAACATAATAATAATTTTGGGATTATTCTTTGCATCCCACCGCAAACCTTCACTAATTTTCAAGCCCTGTTTAGGGCCCTGTCAGCAATACACCCTTATTTTGAAGAGCAACCACTATATGATCTCTATTGCATAGTATAATAGACTATATTTTGGGTTGTTGTCAACAGAGGTAATACTTCTCATATGTAGTAACATATAGTGTGTATACGCTGCATGCCCAATTATTAGGCAAGTGAGTATTCTGATCTTATCATTATTTCCATGCACATTTTCCATCTCAAAACCATATAAACTTGAGTGCTTATTGGATTCGATCATTTTTAGGTTCTATGTATTTGTGTAATGAGGGAGGGTGTGGTGAAAGTGACTAACACCTTATATCAAGGTGTGCATAATTATTAGGCAGCTTTATTACCTCAGGTAAAATGGGCCAAAAAATGTATTTAACTGACACTGAAAAGTTAAATATTGATATTGAACTATCCGCCTTTCAGACAGATGCAATACTGTTGAAATAGCTCAACTATTGAGGTGTGACCACCGGACAATCAAACGTTTTGTTGCAAATAGTCAACTGGGGTGCAAAAAACGCATGGAGAAGAAAAGGCACAAATTAACTGCAAAAGACTTGAGAAGACTTAAACATCAAGCTACCAGGAAACCATTATGGACAGAAGAAATGAGAGTAACTCTTGATGGACCAGATGGATGGGCCCGTGGCTGGATCACAAATGGACACAGGGCACCACTTCGGCCACTTCAGGTGCCAGCAAGGTGGAGGAGGGGTACTGGTATGGGCTGCTATCATTAAGGATGAAGTAGTTGGACGTTTTCGAGTTGAAGATGGACTGAAACTCAACTCTCAAACCTACTGCCAGTTTCTGGAAAGGACTTTCTTTAAGCAGTGGTACAGGAAGAAGTCCTCAGCATTCAAGAAGGCCATGATCTTTATGCAGGACAATGCTACATCACATGCATCCAAGTACTCCACTGCTTGGATAGCCAGCAAGGTCCTCAAAGATGCCCAAATAATGACTGGCCCCCCTCAAATCCTACTGAGAACTTGTGGGCCCTTCTCAAACATGAGATTTAAAGTGAGGGAAGACAATGCACCTCTTTGAACAGCATTTGGGAGGCTGTGGTTGCTGCTTCAGGGAAAGGTGATCATGAACAGATCAAGAAACTGACTCCATGGATGGAAGGTTCATGGCAGTTATTGAAAAGAAGGGTGGCTATATTGGTCCCTGAATATTTTTGAAAGGCCAAAAATATTGTTTTATTGTCATTTTGTGTTACTTATTTGTTGCACCTACTCTAAAAATTGAGAATAAACAATTGAGTTGGGAGAAATAATTTTTGTACACTTATATATTCCCTTGAGAAAGACAAAACTCACTTTTCCTTTGTTAAACATTCAGGTTTGAGGTTCAATAACATTTTGGATTGACTAAGAGCATTGTGTGTGTTTAACAGTAAAATGAATCCTGAGGAATACAGTTTGCCTAATAATTGGGTATGCAGTGTATAGCTATAATAAATGTTAAATGTGTGAACCAAGGCAATAGCTTGTCCAGTCAGCAATGAACATAATGTGTTAGAAAACAGCACCACCTTGTTGATGAGGCAAGTGTTGCAGTTTTGTGTGCTCAAGTGTGTTTATGGATGCTAATTGCCACATCATGCAAAAATGTCACACTGTAATAAAGAAAGAAACAACTTGGTATACAGGCAGTTTTTTAAACTTTATTTCTACCCAAGCATAATTAACAATATAATAACACCAACATCAACAAATTTAGTCTGTCTTCGGGTGTATAATATTTCTTATGACCAGCATAGGAAATAAACAGTTTCAGTCCATAAAAAAAAAAAAAATGATATCTCTTAATGAAAACAGAATCTTTGAGCTGATCTAGTCTAACCATTTCAGGCTAGTCTTACAATCATAAAATAAACAAACATAAACTAAATAAATTACATTTGGTAAGAAAAATAAATATAAATTTACATTAATAAATAGCTTTGCCCTGCAACTACAAGTTGATAAACGTGTCAGGTCTCCTTTTTCAAAATCTGGTGCATCTGATTTGGCTTCTCCTGCATAATTTTCCAAATTCACTACAAGGTCATAATCTTAAAACACAATTAAATAGTGGGAGTCTCGAACTTTACTATGGAATAAATGACATTGGGTGGTAAATTAAATGCAATGCAATCCAATCAAGAAGTTGTTGGTTTCTATTAATTAAGCAAAGATTATGTCCCATTATATACTCAAATACATTCATCACTAATGCACTAATCACTAATTACGTTCCTCCAGTTATATGCATGACAGCGCAAATGGAAACCTTTAACAATCATGGTACTGAATATGCAGCAGTGGGCATAAATGCATGCCACCCTAAGAGCTCCCTTCAATTGAGCGTTTCCTGGCGAAGAGATGAGTGGGATCCCTGTTGCTGAGGTTGGGCTGAATCTTGAACATGGGGGGCCAGCGGAAGCCGGAGTGGCCCTCAATCCTAACAGGCCCCACTGCAGCTGGTTCGGACGGGCAGGGCTTGTTCTGAAGCAGCTGGAAGAGGGTGACCATGTCGGGCCCCAGTCTGGACACCAGCCCGGCTCGCACCACCTCAACAATGTCATCGTCACACTCCATTAAGCTCTCCAAAAGTGTGCTGTAGTACCTGAATCGCAAAAACATGATCGCGTCAGTGTGCAGTCGAGTAATCTCGTGCAATATTGTTCACTTTTAAGGAAATGTTGACAGAAAAATTTGAATATTGTAAATATTTAGTAGTCCTTATGTTGTTTCCAACCCGGATAAGAATTCATAAAACTTATTTGCTGTATTCAAAGTCTTTTGAAGCCATGCGATTGGAACTTTCGGAAATATTCCCCTTTGCCGAAGTTATAAAATCTAATTTGTTTCTGTTATATAAGATAAACAAATAATGCACTGCAAGCACATGCATGCTCTCATAAAATAGTGAAGTTGCAAATATATTTAAAATGTCAAAAAATAAATACCAAAAATTATTTAACTTAAACGTATTTAATAAACAAATTTTAAGGGTTCGATCAGGTAACAATTGCTGGTTACCACTTTTTTCCAGTGTAAATTTCAGTCTGCTCCTCACTCAAAGCTATCATATAGCTTCAGAAAACTTGGAAAAGAGTCACATAGACTAATTTGATGGTGCTTTTTGGAGCTTGTCTGCTTCTAGTCACTGCTTGAAGATTCTTCATAAATGTTGCTCTTATTTTCCACTGAAAAACAGCATACAGGTTTGGTACATCAAGCGGGTGTTGTGAATCATGCATTCAAAGACAGTCTGTATTATATTACCTGTTTGGGAAATGGTTGGGCACCTGGACCACGTCCCCAATGGCCTCAGGATTGGATCGGGCCACTTCACAGATGTCAAGCTTCTTGTAGCATTCTTCCTGCACTTCTGCGATCATCTTCTGGAAGGTGGAACAGCGTCTGATGGTCTGGAAAACCTTAGAGGTGATGCCGTTGGCAATGCATTTGATGCTTTCTTTCACAAAGGTCTTACCCTGCAAAAGAAAGTTACTTGTATTAAAAATCATAACAAAGGGAGAATATAAAGACACAATTCAAATACATAATTTACTCTCCTTCATGTTGTTCCAAACTTTGAACAACCATAAAGATAGTCTCAGTCACCATTCACTTACACTGAATGGAAAAAAGATGCAATGAAAGTGAATGATGACTGAGACAAACATACCGCCTCACATTGCACTTAGTGTTCAATGGAATAAAGAAATGTATACAGGTTTGAAACAACACAAGGGGAAGTAAATGACAGCATTTACATTTTTGGATGAACTATTCCTTTAAGGAAGTTTTTTTCTTCTTACATCTGTATTGAAAATTGCAGCTGTGTGGAAGAAGGCATTGCAGATTTCATGCATGCCGTCTGTGTCGCAGGTGGAATTCTCCAGACAGGCAAAGGTTGCACAGCCAACCTGGAGAGCACCGTTCAGGCAGCGGGCGACATCAGCTAGAGGAAGAGAATATTTTTAACATTTACAAGTGGAACACTTTACAAGTGGAACACTTTACAAGTGGACATTTTATTGTAGAGAGACAGTCTACATCGAGCAAACTGAGATTAAAAAAATATTCTGGATTTCATACAAGTTAAGGTCAAACTATATCATGTGTAGCATAATGTTAATTACCACAAAAAATTGTTGTTCCTTGTTTGCTTCGTGGTTATACCATGGCATTTACAATGGAAGTGAATGGGGCCAGTCCAAAAACATTCAAATATACACTGTTTCAAAAGTATAGACACAAGACGTAAACATTATGCATGTCGTAATTTCTCTAGTGTGATAAAACTTCAGTTTTACATGATTTTAGTGTGATAAAATCACTTTACTGGCGATGCATCATCATGGCAACAAAGTTGTAATATTGGATATAACGTAACACTGAGAATATAAGTGATTTAATCACACTAAAATCATGTTAACATGGATAATGTTGTGATTATACCTTTAAACAATGTTTATTTTAATGTTTATGGACTCGCCCCATTTACTTCCATTGTAAGTACCTTATTGTAACTGCAATTTTTTTCATTGTGGTAATCAGTATTATGTTGTCAATTGAGCTTTACTTGTATTGAACCCGGAATATTCCTTTTAAATATCTTGTTTAAGGCCACAATGGTGAAAGATTGTGAATTAACACTTCTGGGCTTGAACCTACAAACGTTTGGTTATGAACCAAAATCTTTAACCACTAAGCAATATCACTGTTTGAGAAGACTCAAAATATGTTAGAATTGTCCAGTACAAAAAAGAAAGTCATTGCCCTGCTGGAAAAATTCATCTGGTAGCTGGTTTCTAGCTGGTCTAAAAGAGTCATTAGCTGGTGCAAGCTGGTAGACCGTCTTGGAGCAGCAATAAACCAGCTGCCATGTGCCAAAATATACCTACCAGCCTAAGCCAGATATTCCCTCAAGCTAGAAATGCCTTTTTGAAACTTCTGTAGAAGAATTGTACTTACTAGGGCTGTTGGCTGAGAATCGAGCTCGCCTTGGTTGCGCAGGGTCTTGATTAGTTTCATATGCAGATGTAACCAAAACAAAAAGCAGAAGAAACCCACTCTTCAGCAGCATGTCTGCACCTCTAGCTGTCAATTCACCAAAAAGAAGACCTTTGCTGATTCTGCTGCTTGTCTGAGCTGGAACTCCTTTATGTTTGTGTTGAAGCTGAAGACAGCCTCAGATTTATACAGGTCTTCAGCTGAGCTTGACAGGTCATAAATCCCCACTATCACCAATCAGAACACAGGAACTGAAACCTCAAACTTTCCATCTCTTCATAAATATTCATGGATGGGGATTAATGCTGGCACACCTGATTTTTATCTCAGGTTGGAATTCCAGATATTTAAAATGTTAAAAATAAATAAATTTTAAACGTTGTCATCTATGGACAACAAAATTCAAACACTGCCAAAAATCACCAGAAATCATCAGTGTTTTTGTCTTGTCCAGTAAAATGCTTACAAATAAATGTAGTCATACCTCATTGGTAAATTTAAGTATAAAACAAAAAAAAAAATTGGCTAAGAGTACTTAAAGGAATATGTATAAATACGCATTTGTAGCACAATGTTTATTACTACAAAACGTTATTTTGATTCCATCCTTTTCATCAAAAAAGCAATCCTTTTCTTCTGTTAAAGCTTGTGTATTATTTGAGCTGTAAAGTAGTTTAAATCATCGTTTTTGTTTCTTTTAGGGTGTTACGTCATCATGAAAACAAAGTTTGAGATTTGTCACACTAAAATCATGTTAACATTCATATTGTTTACATCTCGTGGCTATACTTTTGAACAATGAGTGTTTTCATGTTTACGGATTGGCCCAATCAATCAATTTCTTGTTGTGATCCCAAAAGACGTTGTAAAACAATGAAAAGATGGTGTAATGTTTGGATAGCACCTTACATTATCTTAGGAGGACAATTGTTCATTTGTCCTGGTTGGCTGGTAGATAAAATAACAATATAAGTGGTAAAATGATATTCCCCTCAGGCATCTTACTCTAAATACAGTTGAAATCATAAGTTTACATACATTTAGGTTGAAGTCATTAAAACTCATTTTTTAACCACTCCACCGAGTTCATATTAGCAAATGATAGTTTTGGTAAGTAGTTTAGGGCATCTACTTTGTGCATAACACAAGTAATTTTTCCAAAAGTTGTTTACAGATTTTTTTTTACTTTTAATTGACTAAATCACAAATCGAGTGGGTCAGAAGTTTACATACACTAAGTTAACTGTACTATTAAGCAGCTTGGAAAATTCCAGAAAATGTCATCAAGCCATTAGACAATTAGCTTCTGATATGAGGTGTACTGATGTATTTTAAGGCCTACCTTCAAATTCAGTGCCTCTTTGCTTGACATAATGGGAAAATCAAATGAAGTCAGCCAAGACCTCAGAAAAAAATTTTTGGACCTCCACTAGACTGCTTCATCTTTGGGAGCAATTTTCAAATGCCTGAAGGTACCACGTTCATCTGTACAAACAATAGTACACAAGTATAAACCCCATGGGACCACGCAGCCATCATACCGCTCAGGAAGGAGACGCATTCTGTCTCCTAGAAATTAACTTAGTTTGGTGTGAAATGTGCAAATCAATCTCAGAACAACAGCAAAGGACCTTGTGAAGCTGCTGGAGGAAAAAGGTAGACAAGTATCTATATCCACAGTAAAACGAGTCATATATTGACATAACCTGAAAGACTGCTCCAAAACCACCATAAAAAAGCCAGATTACAGTTGTAAGTGCACATGGGGACAAATATATTACTTTTTGGAGAAATTTCCTCTGGTCTAATGAAACAAAAATTTAACATTTTGGCCATAAAGACCAACGTAATGTTTGGAGGATATAGCATACCTCCAAGATTGTGGCAAAATTGCCGAAGGACAACAAATTCAAGGTATTTGAGTGGCCATCACAAAGCAGTGGCCTCAATCCGAAAAAGCGTGTGCGAGCGAGGAGGCCTACAAACCTAGCTCAGATACACCAGTTCTGTCTGGAGTGTCAAAATTCAGCAACTTATTGTGAGAAGCATGTGGAAGGCTACCCAAAGCTTTTGACCCAAGTTAAACAATTTAAAGGCAATGCTACAAATACTAACAAAGTGTATGTAAACTTTTCTATTATTCTGATATTTCACATTCTTAAAATAAAGCAGTGATCTTAACTGAGCTAAGACAGGGAATGTTTTCTATGATTAAATGTCAGGAACTGAGAAAAACTGAGTTTAAATATATCTGGCTAAGGTTTATGTAAACATCTGACTTCAACTGTAGCTTCTTTGAATAAAATAATGCAACATTGTGTTTTCATGTCACTGTCTTTCTCATTTGTTGCTTTTGGCTGTTGTTCTAAAACCGAATTCAGAGTTTTTGACACCTGGTCAGGTAATGGTTCAAAAGGTAAAAGTGACTGAAAAAATGTTGATTGTCAGAACTGGTTAAACTTCCGTTCTCCCATTTTTAATGTATTTGTGTTACCTGAGCTAAAAAGTTTTATTGCCGATCTGGTCATGAAAGTAGGAAAGAGAGTTTAGAGTGTGGTGTGTTTTCCATGACGAATTTCATTAGCCTTAAGAAATTTCCACGTTACGGGGGGTTGTTTAAAGGGTTAATTACACTGATTGTGATCAAAGCACTACTGGTTTTGTGAAGGGGGTTTGGAGACACAGCTATTTCGGTTTTATTACCTTTGTTCACACAGACGCCCACAAAACCTGTTAATTACTGCCAAAGTAGACTAGGAAAGCTTTCTCCCACATCTTAATTTAAATAACACAGTAATCATGAGTAGAACAAATTATTAAAAGTAATCCATAATAGCATAAAAAGCATAAAAGACTCCAGAGGTTAAATCCATGTCTTCAGAAGTGATATGATAATGGGTGAGAAACAGATTCATATTTGAATAGTTTTTACTATAAATCTCCACTTTCACATTCTTCTTTTTTTTGTTTTTGGCGATTCACATTCTTTTTGCAAATTGTCACCGCAGGGAGGAGAACTTATGGTAAAAATAAAAAGGACATAATTATTGACATGTTTCTCACCCATACCCATCATATCACTTCTGAAGACATGGAGTCATATGGATTACTTTTATACTGATTTAATCAGATTTTTGGACCTTCAAAGTTCTGGCCACCATTCAGTTGTATTGTCAGTTGCACAGAGCTGAAATATTCTTCTAAAAATATTAATTTGTGTTCAGCAGACAAATGTTTCATGTCATACACATCTGGGATTGCATGAGGGTGAGTAAATGATGAGAGAATTTTCATTTTGGGGTGAAATGTACCTTTAATACAAGTGGTCTGTATCAGCTAATTGACTTTTGATATTGTGTGTAATAATCTTTTGAAACATATCCCAATAGTGTGCTTAATGGTCAGAACAAACCAGTGATTACATGGATAGTTCACCTAATAATAATAATAACAACAACATTATTTACTCACCTTCAAGTTGTTCCAAACCTGACTTCCTTCCTTGGAACATAAAAGGAGATATGCAGAATTTTTTTTAGTGTCTGAGATTAACGTTCTGCCTAACATCTTTTGTGACATCATTTTCAGTTTTGGGTGAACTACCTCTTGAACTACTGTGTGAACTACTTCCTCATTAAGTCAAAGACCACACACATAAATGCATAAAAGTACTTTTTTTTAGGAGTTTAATGGAGAGGAGAGAAAGTGGAGCAGTCATGGTGTTCAACAGGCTCTTCTGGGATTGCTGGATGTCAAGGCCACCCACGTTGTAATCTGAGTTCGACGGGGTGCCGGTAAAGTGTTCGGATATTTAGATTTACATGAATCCTATCAGTCTATGATGACATTTCTATTCAGAACCTCAAATTAGAATAAACATAAAAAGACACAAGAATTTCTTATCTTCTAATCTAGTTTGGGTCTAGTTGCTGTAAACATAATCTGATGAGCCAAAACATAATGACCACTTATAGGTGAAGTAGATAACTTTGATAATTTCCATACAAGGCCACATGTCATGGTCTGGGTAGATTAGATGGTAAGCTAACGATCAGTTCTCTTAGTCTCATAGAGAAATGGGCAGGAGTAAAAATCTGAGCAACTTAAAAAAAAATTGTTATGGCCAGATGACTGGATCCATGAAACAGCAAGGCTTGTGAGGTGCTCCCATTCAGCAGTGGTGAGTATATTCTGACTAGGGGCAGATCATGACTAGCAAGGGCCATAATCTTTTCTTTTAGGGCCCTCATAGTCACAGGGCCCTGTTGAATGGGCCTTGTACTGTATAAGTTGACAGCTGTGGCGACCACATATTCAAGCATATATAAACATTCGTTTTCAAAGTTGATGGGCAGAGTTGTATTACGCGTACTGGCCCCACTGGCCCAGTCCGTAAAACAACTATTCTACCGACATTAGTCTGAGTAGGGACATAACCCAAACCGGTGATAGGATGTTGGACGCCCAAGGCTCATCGATTTGTGAGGGCAATGAATGCTCTCCTATCTGGTCACAACCGACAGAAGGTCTACTGTGGCACAAGTCACAGATAATTTTAATGATGGTTATGGGAGGAATGTGTCACAACACACAGTGCATCCTGCGTATGGGGCTGCTTAGCCGCAGACCAGTCAGAAAGCCCATGATGACCCCTGTCCAATGTCAAAAGCGACAACAATGGGCACACGAGCCTCGGAACTGGAACATGGAGTAGTAGAAGGTCGTCTGTTCCATTGAGTCCCGTTTTCTTTTACATCACGTGGATGGCTGTGCATGTGTGTGCCGTATACCTGGGGAAGTAATAGCACCAGGATCCACTGTGGGAAGACAACAAGCCAGTGGAGGGAGTGTGATGATCTGGGCAATGTCATGCTGGGAAACCCTAGGTCCAACCATTCATGTGGACGTCAATTTGACCCATGTCACCTACCTAAACATCATTGCAGACCAGGTACACCCCTTCATGGAAATGGTATTCCCTGATGGCAGTGACCTCTTTCAGAAGGATAATGCGCCCTGCCACACTGCACACATTGTTTGGGAATGATTTGAGGAACATGATGAAGTGTTAAAGGTGTTGCCCTGGCCTCCAAATTCCACAGATCTCAATCCGATTGAGCATCTTTGGAATGTGCTGGGCCTATACCTACCTAGACAGTTTTTGCTTATTGTTGAGCCTATGTACATGGTCATATTAATAAAGGTAATTTTTGACATTAGGCCCACACATACAGCCTTTTCCAGAAAATGTAGGCTTACTGTTATTTTTTTTCAGGTATGGAAAAATACGTTGTATTATCGCCTTGTGCCTATGCAAATTAGATGGGCGTACTTCAGTGTACCAAATTCAACTTCACTGGTCGATACATGAATAAGATGAACGCTCGATTAGATTTGTCTGGAAATAGCTTTATCTTGCAAAGACAACAGATGTTGATGTCGCCTGGTCTTGTCAGTATTGAATACATGTGGGAGCGCGAGTCCCTCCCAAGTATTTGAATGCAATGTGCTCGGAGAAAGGACATGGCTTTCAATAGAATAGTGCAGCTGCTGCGAGAAGCAGACAACGAGCTGGAACCAAGTGTGCACACATGCTTTTATGTATTATTTGCTCATCATGTTCACATTGAATGTGCCACACTGAAGTAGGCCTACGCCCATCTAGTTTGCAGGCACGTGCAGGGGGGGGGGCGTTGGGTGCTTGAGCACCTGCCCCTTTGCCCCTTGGTGCCCAAAGTGCCCTTTTGTCAAAGAAAAAATTCCTCTCATTTTTTTTATTTATTAAAGGCCCTTTTGTGAATGCCTGCCTATGCCAAATCTAAATATTAGTAAAATGTATGATTAATAATTTAGCCTTAAATAAAATGATCCAGATGATGACCTTTCACCTGACGACGACCTCATCCGACCGGGACTATTCCTCACGCCGCACGGCCGCAGCACGCGCATTTTTTAATTACCGGAAGATATCTTCAACACCGCGACCGCGGCAGCTGGTAAGTGGGGATTCATTCCCAGTGAAGTGATTTTGATGTTTATTTACTTATTATTATTATTTTACAAGAACGACGTGAAGAGAGCATGCAGATATGTTGTATATATTGCTGTGTGTAGCCTGTATAAGTAACGTTACGTTAGCTTGCTGTTTGAGGGAGAAAAGTTTCACTCACAGGCGTCGAGGGGTCTTGTCTTTTTATGCCTTTTGACTAAATTATTATTATTTCAGTATTTATTTTAAAAAATGTAGAGTGCCTTAAAATAATTAAAACAACAACACTGATAAGGCTTATACTGATTTTCTCATTCTCTGAATTATCATTATAAAAATAAAACAATTCAGAACAGGATTAAAATATAATTATATTTTAAATGACAAAAATATTTTCTTTCTACAACAGCAAAGACCACTATTCAGAGATGCTTTAAAGGAGGAGATAATTCCAAATGGGAAATATTGCATGCCTTCCATTGCCTGACAGTCCCAGAGAACTGGAAAACAGCTAGCATTCCAACAGCAGCACTCCAAGCTGTGAAGAAACTGTGCCAGTTCTACAATATTGAAGATGAAGACAAATTGCAGACAGAATTGAAGGTCTTCCATACGTCATACTCATGCCCACCACCAGCCAATGTGTCTTCTATTCTGTCAGTGGTCAAGGAAAACAATGCACATCTAGTTTTCCCCAACATGACTCTGCTGCTGAAGACATATGGCACACTTCCGGTGTCCACAGCAACTGTGGAACGTTCCTTCTCAAAACTGAAGCTTGTGAAAACCAAACTTAGCAGCCTTTGCAAAGAGGAGAGATTGTCTGACCTTCTTCTGTTGGCCATTGAGAAGGACATTCCAATAAATGACAATAATGTCATTAACATTTTTAGGGACATGGCCAACAGGAAATTTCTGTTATAAAGTCTACAACAACTCATCCTCCACTTATTGGTAAGATTAATGCTACACTGTGATTTTTAGTAGGTGCCAACAGAATGAACACACACATACACATTTTAGTTTCTTTATTTATATTTTTGATTAGACATAATCAATCAAAATCCAACTACATCTCAGAGTCACAATGCAACTTGAAATCATGATCACAGTATTGTGTACTGTAGACAGACAAGCACACACACCTCTGTCTATATAGATGTTTGTGTCTCACTCTCACCCCTGCCATGGCCACCATCATCCTATCCCCCATTAATGTTTTTTGTTTTTCTCAGATAATTTTACTTTTTTGAATCTGGTATCTTATTTTCTCTACCTGCAGCTCTTGGTGTGCAGCAGCCTCTGTGAGCATCTCCCTCTTATTGTCAGCCTTGGCAGGTCAGTGAGCCAGTTCCAAACACTCTCAGCAATCTTTACATCTTGTCATGGTAACATAACAATTGTTTAATCAGCTAATATATCTCCTATATGTTTGTTGTTTTAATGTCTACAGTCTCTCAGATCAACTCCAGTATTAGCAGCAGCAACAACAACAGCAAAGGCAGCATACTCACTCAAGGAATTTAGTAAGATTTTACCAGAACAGGTATCACATTAATGTAAAAAATCTGTTGTATTTGCTGTAAAATAAAATTGCTGTATTTTTTCTGTTTGCTTTGTTTTTGTTTTATTATATTAATGGAACTCTTGTATTTTTGTAATTCAGTTTTTGCCATCAAAATAGCCACAAATGCTGACATGACATTAAATAAAACTATACTCTACTGTACGAAACATGGGCCGCGTTGATTTTACTATAACGTTTACTATAGTTTTTACTATAACGGCTGTTCTTAATTATTCTGTATAACAGAGAAGAAAAAGCCATCAGGTTGGTACATCTTAAGACACTTCAGTTTCTAATTATTCTGGACAGAAAATATTTTTTTAACTTTTAAACTTAAAATTGTGTTTTCTGTTCTGTTTCTTTTCCAAAACTGCATCACAGCATTTGCTGCCGTATCAATACAGAATCATCCGTACCGATACGCGAATCAGCAAGGAATGTGTCACGATATATTACTGTATTGATATTTTGAGCACCTCGCTATTTAAAGCCTTGTTCCATGTGCCCCTTTTATACTTTGAGCACCTGCCCCTCCAAAGGTCTCTGCACGGCCCTGCTAGTTTGCATAGTCGCAGGTGATAATGCAACGAGTGGAAATTCAGAGGTTGATGATAATAGAGACGGGACAACGTCTTGATTGTTAAACGTGAGTAAATGATTATCTAAAGGGGGAAACGTGAGGGTAACGGTTATACGTTTGTATCATCATTCAATACTAATTATTACCTTAATAGTTGTGCATTTCTGCTCTTATCAGTGAGCCGGTGCTCTTTCGGTTTAACTCACGATTAGAGCCGGTTCTTTAAATTTTTTTTTTTTGTATTTTTCAAGTAAAACCGTTTGCGATAATTTGACTGTAATTGGTGTTAAAACAATTCTAATTAAATCATGAAATGAAATCATACTCTACCTTAATCACACTGCATTTAAAAATGCATTGGTTTGTTATGGAATAGAATGCTATTATACATTTGCATTGAAAGTACAACTTTAAATAAGGGGGTTTTGATATGAGCGCGAAGCGATCGTCTGTGTACCGCAACTGCTTTCGGGTCCTTGAATAACGTATAACGTGCGAGTAAGGGCAGCCGGTGGACTTTCTTGTGCCCTCCTAGGGTAAGATGGTGCCCCCCTAGGGAGTTGGTGCCCTACGCAGACTGCATAGTGTGCGCGTAGGGAGCGGCGGTACTGATAATAAAATATTGCACCATATCAAAGAAAAATTAATAACAAAACTGCAGCATCCCACAAATTGAAATAAATGTAAAAAGAAGGATGCTATTTCACATGTGCATTTAAAGTATAACTTTTTAAAGTATATAAACAAAGTGCATATAAATGTATTGAATACAATCTGAACAGCATAATAAATTGGCTCCGCCCTCCCTCACGCATCTTTGGTTCATTGGTTGAAACTGCGTGTCTGATTGACAGGAACAACAGGCGTTAGTCTGAGCAGACAGTCAGAACGAATGTGTGTGTGCTTGAGCATTTAGGCCTATATTATAATTTTTTTTTTTCGTTCTTTGAATTACTTATTTAATTTAAATCTTTTGATTATTCATCTTAATTTTTTAAATATTTTTTATATATATAGCCTATATATATTTTAAAAAATTTTTTGTTTATTAATAGATAATACTAGTATCATCACTACATAATACACTGCCCTTGGAATAATTGATAATATATACATAGGCCTATCATCCAACCTAAATTAATAAATTTTATTAATAGAATTATCCGTATCAATCCACAATATTTTAATGTTTTTCGTGAAGGAAAAAGATGGGGACAGGTTATATTTTATAATAAACATAAATCAACAAGAATATGTCGTATGCATTCTTACTCAAACCCCAAAGCACAAGTTGTCTGAATGGGTTGGTTTGTGCTGTGCGTCAGTTGGCACTGCCCACATGCGGAAGCGAAATCTACCAACACCGGGAATGTCACGAATCAGAAACCTCCAAACGACGCACTTTTCTGCTGTTTATATATGTGTGATTTATTAAGAGGAGGTGAAAAACGAGCATTCCGCGAGGTAAAATTGTCAACTTTATTCCTCGTTGCTGTAGAATATACGCGTACAACAATCCGTATCTTTTGCGTCTCCGCTGGGAAAATGAAGTTGCTTCAGGTGCTCGCCGCATCCAATGGACATTTTAACAACAACATCGTCGTCTCTGAGCTCACAAACGTCTGCCAACCCAATGCTTCCCTTCTGTTCACTTCGGTAAGTTATGCATTCATTAAGTATGCGATTGTGGTAAATGTATTGCCCCTTTGAGCAGGACATTGTTGGCATAAGGAGCGTTACATAACTTCAGGGTGAAGGCAGTGGTTGTGTCTCAATCCTAGTGAGCCACCTATCTAGACGATATTTTTTTTGGTATCATTAGCTGTGGCTCAAAACCTAGTGAACTGCCCTCCTAGACACCAAAATATGATGCCCTAAAATGTTGTCTTTTTAGGTTTTTTGAGACACTGCTGATGAGAAGGTGAACCTGTTATATTCATGTACTCCCAAACCTCTGCCTTGCATGCAAATTAGTGAGCAACAAATGAGCTTTAGTGACAAATAATGGTGTGTGAGAATAGAATTGGTCAAATGTGGATTTTGATCATATTTGCTTTTAACACATTATACTACCTATTAATATTTATCTTCAGTTCATGGTCATGAGCCAATGGCTTTTATTGCCATTAAATTACTTTTGCACACATAATTTACAGTTAAAAAAATAAATAAAAAATTAAAACTCTGTCATAATTTACTCGCCCTCTTTCAAAACCTGTATTGCTTTCTTTTATGGAACACAAATATTTAGCAAAATGTCTGAGCTGCACTTTTCCATGCAAATAAAGCAGATAGGGACCAAAGATGGACACCATCAGGGGTGGCCTGGGAAGAGAAAGCAGCCCGGGATTTTACATAGAAGCTGGCCTAAAACTTGTTGAGCGGGGGGTCCCTTTGGCATATCGTGGCGCCGTTTTGGGCCCGTTCTGCATAACACGGTGGCCCATTTCAGCTTATCGCAGCCCATTTCAGCTTATCGCTGCCCATCGGGAAAACTCCCGGTTCTCCCGTCCAAGCCACACCTGGTCACCATTCACTTCCATTGCATGGAAAGAAAGCAGCTTAGACATTCTGACAAACAACTGTTATCGAGATCCACACAAGAAATAAAGTCATATGGTTTGGAACAACATGGTGAGTTCATGTTTTACCACTTTTTCGGAGTTATGTGTAAATTTAGATTTCTCTAGTGTTGCATATTTCTGAGTTATGTGTATTTAACCATTGCTGTTAGGTCCCAGTTTAAAGATTCTGACATGGACCATGAGAGGCCTAATGTCGAGACCATTAAATGTGTAGTGGTGGGCGACAATGCTGTGGGCAAAACGCGACTGATCTGTGCCCGAGCATGCAACGCCACTCTAACACAGTACCAGCTGCTTGCCACGCATGTGCCTACTGTCTGGGCCATTGACCAGTACAGGGTATGCCAAGAGGTTTGCTTTTTTCTTCTTCTCTTTTTCACTACTGTCATTTCAAGTGTATGAAGTAGTCTTTAGTGCTCACAAATGCAGTTATTATATTTTTAAGGTTCTGGAGCGCTCTAGAGATGTAGTGGATGATGTAAGCGTGTCTCTTCGGTTATGGGACACCTTTGGAGATCACCACAAAGACCGCCGATTTGCATATGGCAGGTGAGTTTCTTTGTTGGAAAATAAACCACTTCCAAGAGACTTTGGTTTTGTTCATACAGGCTGCAAAAAATCAGTCAGATGTGCAAAAAAAAAGTCTGAAATGTATTTAGTATTTTGTAGTTTGAACAGCAAAATCCAACTTTCAACATTTAGAAAACCAATCTAACTCACATCCGTATGTACTTTAACCCTAGAATGCATATTCAACTTCACCCCCCTAAAATGCATATGTGGGTCAAAAAAGACCCGGGTGAAATCTAGATGCTTATTCTTTAAAAAAATATTTATATTTTTTTCCAAGGAAAATAAACTGTAATGACATAGGGAGTTGTGCGGCATCCACGCACAACTCCCTACACGTCCCACCAAGGGCGAGAACCACAAATTATAGCGACCATGAGGAGGTTACCCCATGTGACTCTACCCTCCCTAGCAACCGGGCCAATTTGGTTGCTTTGGAGACCTGGCTGGAACAGCAATGACATTTTTATGGTTGATATATCTTTAAATTCTGAAGAGTTTAAGAGACATTGGCCCTGTTTACACATGGGGCCTCATGTACAGTGAGGGGGAAAAAGTATTTGATCCCCTGCTGATTTTGTACATTTGCCCACTGACAAAGAATCTCACTGTTCAAATTAACCTACCATTAAGATTATAGACTGATCATTTGTTTGTCAGTGGGCAAACGTACAATGTCAGCAGGGGATCAAATACTTTTTTTCCCTCACTGTATTTAGTGTCTTCAGGTGTTCGTGCTTGTCATCTGTGTTGATATCAGACACGCTAAAGAAGATCTATGAAGGTCTGGTACTTGTGTATGTATCCGCTTTAAGTTTCCAATAGGACGGTTTTTCCTTTTAAATCAGTTTGTAACTGACCAAGTTTGAACACTTGTTTAAGCGCAGTGGTTGATTGACAGGTGAGGGATGGCGCTTCACTGCTGCCAGGATGCATACATAATGGATTAGCCTTTACACCTCAAAATAAAACATGGTTAAATGCATTTTTGACCACATTCGTATTTTTGAGATCTCATCCAGTTTACACCTGTATTTAGTGCTGATCACATGTGATGCGATCACTCAAAACGCATCTTAATACAAGGTGTAAATGGGGTCTTTGAAAATAGAGTAGGAGTTTTGGGTGACAGTATCAAAAAGGCTGTATAACAGTAATATGGGCCATTTGCATTTTTGGTGGTAAAGTCTCTCAACAACATTTCTCAAGTTTTGACCCACATATGCATTATAGGGTTAAATCTGATTAATCCAAACAGATTTTTTTTGGAATCTGTCTGTCACAATGGTCAGATCGGATTTCAAGTATAGTTTTGGGACATGATGTGTATGTAATGTCATACAAAATTAACAATAGTCTTGAGCTGTGTCCGAATACAATGATTTTTGCTCACTCTTTCCTCCTGTAGTGAGTTATGTGACATTCACTATTTAGTAAATAGGAAATGAGTGAACAAGTAATCAGTTTGGGTATTTTTTCAGTGATGTGTTCTTGAGTTACGGTATGTGATTTGATGTTGTTTGGTGTTTTGTGTCTGAACACTAGGTCAGACGTGGTGGTTCTGTGCTTCTCCATCGCCAACCCCAATTCTCTGTTTCATGTGAAGACAATGTGGTACCCAGAGATCAAGCACTTCTGCCCTCGTGCCCCAGTCATCCTGGTTGGATGCCAGTTAGACCTGCGTTATGCTGACTTAGAGGCTGTTAACAGGGGTCGGAGACCTCTTGCAAGGTGAATTATTGTTCTTTTAGACTTTAAGAGTATGTTGGGTGTAATATAAATATTGGACATTTTGTCTAAAGGCAAACTATTCTTGGAGACTGAATATTCAACATGAGCATTTAAGTCAACATGAAATGGAAATGTACTTTCTTGATAGAGGGTGGCCAAACTTCCTGTTTCTCCTGGGACAGTCCCGTATTAAAGCACTTTTTCTAATGTCCCGACTTATTCAGAAAAAATCGTGTTTTGTCCCGTATTTCCCTTCTCCTAAAATTTCTCTATTGCCTATGTGGCTTTCTCAGTCACTTGAGTATTCTAATCAAATGTAGCCAAGGATATGGCTTGTAAAACCAATAAAATCACACTTTTATTTGAAGTACATGATTGGATTAAACTATCCAATCACAATCCCCTATCAATATATGTCCAGTTAGTGAGCCGATTGAAGAGTTGGTTTGAAAGGGCACACAGATGAAATTGCTGCTGGAAAAATGTCAAGGATGCATGCAAGTACAATTAATGAGGATCTTCAAAAAGAGTGTACATTTAAAAAATAAAAAATAAAAAAAGGAGTCACAGACAGAGCCTAGTAAAGTGAGGTGTGAGATTTGTGGAGCTTGCTTTTCCATTGCCCATGGAGGCCGCACCGACATCACGCAGCATGTTCATACAAAAAAGCATGTGGATGCTGCTAAAAGTAAGTGTGCCACACCAAGTTTTTTTTTGTGTGTGTTAAGCAAAGTTCCAAATCTGACAAGGTGTGTGCAAGTGAAGGACTTTTTGCTTATCATTCTGTTGTAAACGGCCACAGATTTCGGTCTGCAGACTGCACTGCGAAATTGATCTTGAAATTGTATGATCCGAAATGTTATTCTGCGAACAAGACGGCCATGTCTGAGAGATGGACAGACGTTTTTCGTGAGCTTGAGAGCAAAACCATCATCTTTGGAGCCTTAGCTGTGGTTGTGGCGTTTATTTTATGCCTGCCTGGGACATCTGCATCTGTGAAGCGTGTGCTCTCATTTATGAACGCAGCATGGAGAATGGATAAATCTTGACTCAGTGTAACAGTAATTAAGGCAATGCTTTTCGTTCATCTTAATTTTGGACTGGACTGCTCTGCATTTTACGATAAACTCTTGAAAGACAAGTGCACATTGAGAAAAATTGCTGCCAGCTAAAAGTACAAGGTGACAACAGTTACAGATGCGGATACACCCTCTACTTCACATTGATCTGCGCCTAGGTAAGGATACGTCAATTTCATTTTTGCTTGGAGGTGGCCGTCCCGTTTTCCACAAGCAGGAATCTGGTCATCCTAGGATAGACATTCCTGGTTTTACTGTTAGTGGTGCATAAAAATATAGATTTTCAGATGCATCACGATCTTCGTTTGATCAATATCGATAATTAAAATCCCAAGATCGGTCTTTCACTTTATGTTGCAACCTCTATAATGCAAGTAAATCACTCGCATGTGCGACCAAATCTCACGCTAGGCAACAAAACATTTATATGATTAGCCACTGGCTGGTAAATGTACACATTTCACTCACCAGTGATTGAGTAGTATAGTGGAGAAGACGTTTATAGATTAGCACAGAGGTCATTTCAGTGCGTATTGAGAGTAAAAGTTTGGTTTAACTCGTTCTGAATATCCAAAGATGAAACCCACAGATCCATGTGTCATTGAATAATGTCTCTTTTAATACCCTTTCTACTTTTTACAGTCAGTTGCTGATTCAAAAATAAAAACTTTTAGTTCTTATCACACATGGATGTGCTAAAGAAATTATGCACATCTTCTCTCGTTATATGCGATTACTGGATAATGCCGCTAGTCAGTAGAGACAGTACCGATTAAGCAAGTGTTATACTTATCAGTGTAATACTTGTAAATAGTCAAAATGATGCAAGGAAACAATAAAAATGTAATACAAATATATACATTGATGAGCCAAAACATTATGACCACCTGCCTAATATGCTGTTGGTCCTACGGGTGCCACCAAAACAGAGTCGACCTGCTGAGGCATGGACTCTTAAAGAGCCCTGACAGTTTCTTGTGGTATCTGTCACTAAGACATTAATAGCAGATCCTTCAAGTCCTGTAAGTTGCGAGGTGGAGCCACCATGGTTCGGACTTGTTGGTCCAGCACATCCAACATATGCTCAATCGGATTAAGATCTGGGGAATTTGGAGCCCAGGGCAACACCTTGAACTCTGCACACATTGTTCGGGAATGGTTTGAAGAATGTGATGAAGTGTGGCAGGGCGCATTATCCTGCTGAAAGAGGCCATTGCCATCAAGGAATACTATTGCTATGAAGTGGTGTACCTGGTCTGCAACAATGTTTAGGAAGGTGACAATGTCACATGAATGGTCGGACCAAGGGCTTCCCAGCAGAACATTGCCCAGATCATCACACTCCCTCCACCGGCTTGTCGTCTTCCCACAGTGCATCCTGGTGCCATCACTTCCCCAGGTAAATGGTGCACACGTACGCGGCTGTCCACGTGATGTAAAAGAAAATGTGACTCATTGGACCAGGCAACCTTTTTCCACTGCTCCAACGTCCAGTTCCAACACTCATGTGCCCATTGGAGGCACTTTCGACAGTGGACAAGGGTCGTCATGGGCACTCTGACAATTTTGTGATCTTTAGACGTAAAACAAGAAATCTTGTGGGGTAAGCAAAATAAACTTGTTTTCTTTTTTAATTAAGTTTATTTTGCTTACCCCATTGGCAAGCAGTTTTTTCTTGTTTTAAGCATATATCTCTCTAAACTTGATTAGATTTCTCTTAATACTGCTCTACTTTTTCCATTATAAAATATTTAGAAATATGTTGTTGACTACACAGATTTTAGTATCCTTTGTTGACTTCTCCATGAATCAAACTTGCAGACCCATCAAAGCCAATGAGATTCTTCCTCCTGAGAAGGGTCGAGAGGTGGCCAAAGAGCTGGGCATACTGTACTACGAGACCAGCGTGGTGGCTCAGTTTGGAGTTAAGGACGTGTTTGACAACGCCATCCGTGCTGCACTCATCTCACGGCGTCACCTACAGTTCTGGAAATCACACTTACGGGATGTCCAGAGGCCCCTCTTGCAGGTGCCCTTTCTGCCTCCCAAACCTCCCCCACCCGTCATAACCATCCCGGCACCCCCCTCCACCACCGAGGAGCCCCCGGGCCGGTTGCTGGAGGAGCCACTATGTGCTGATGTGGTTCTGGTCCTCCAAGAGCACCAGAGAGTCTTTGCTCATAAGGTCTACCTTGCAACGGCCTCCTCTAAATTCTATGACCTTTTCCTTGAGGATGTGAAAGCTGAGGCAAAAGGCAGGCAACCTCCGGGACATGAGCCCCCCACTCGGGCAGCCAGCTTTGCTATGTGTGAGAGCAGCGATGAAGATAGCATTGGAATTGGGGCTGACTCAGATGGGATCTTGGAGAGCGGTCGTGGAGGAAGGCTGTTGTGTTCATTGGGGCGTGCTTTCGTAAGCATCAAGAGAGAAACTGTGCAAGACCCCATCACGTTCATCTCTCGGCCGATGACTGTAGTACATATGGACCCTTCAGTGTTGCATGGGCCGTTTCGCGTGGTGATGCGTTACCTGTACACAGGACAGTTGGACGAACATGAGAAGGACCTGATGCATATCGCTCGTATAGCTGAGCTCCTGGAGGTGTTTGATTTGCGCATGATGGTTGCCAACATCCTCAACAATGAGGCCTTCATGAATCAGGAGATCACAAAGGCTTTCCACGTGCGACGGACCAATCGGATGAAGGAATGCCTGGCTAAAGGAACATTCTCAGGTGTGTGTAAATAGCCAAAATTGTTTCATCTAACAAACATTGTAAAATGTATCTAGAAATCCAAAAGCTACCTAGAATTAGTATATTTCTTTATTCTAAATTAGCATAGTAAAGCTTATCTTTACTACATTGATTGTGTCCTGAAATAAAGATGTTTTCCTTTATACCAAGATGTGGTGTTTAAACTGGATGATGGCACCGTTCAAGCTCACAAACCACTGCTTATTTCAAGCTGTGATTGGATGGCAGCCATGTTTGGTGGGCCATTTGTCGAAAGCTGTACTAAAGAGGTGAGTGCTGCATATAGAGCATTTATTGTTACCTTCTCAAAATCAATTGAATTGTTTTGGAAAACATGTACTATGAGGTGCCTGGGAAGGCCAGAGTCTTCTTTATGGTTATTGATAATGTAGACCGTGTCTACACTATCTTTGTATAGTGTCAAAATGTTACATTTATTCTCAAAAAACTTGGTTTTCCTAACTATAATTAAACATAAACCAAGTCATTTTGTGTTGGTATACTACATTGTCCCCTTCTTGTTGCACAGGTGTTGTTCCCGAACACAACCCGTAGTAGTATGCAGGCAGTGCTGGAATATCTCTACATGGGACGCTTCTGTTCTAGACCTGACCTGGATGCCATGGAGCTCATTATTTTGGCCAATCGCCTCTGCCTGCCTCATCTGGTTGCCCTCACAGGTCTAATGATTTATTTATTAAGTTTTAAATCAGGTAGAAGCAATCACTAGATGGAAAAGTGTGTAGTATAATAATGTAACCACAGCAAACAAAATCCATACAGTCTGTTAAACCTCATGAATCATTATGAATGGTGTCTCTCAGTTAAGAATGTAAGAATGTATTGAATTGTCATATATGCATGGTTGGGAGCGTTACTCTTAAAATGTATTCCACTACAGATTACAGAATACTTGCAGAAAAGTTGTATTTGTTACGTATCCTTTTAGATTACTCAAGGTCTTTAATGTCATCTAAATACTTTGTACTACATCTTCAGCACTGGCAGATTTAGTTACTTGTTTTGACTATAAAGAAGTTAATAAGAATAATTTTTTTTAATAAAAAATCTGCCAATACTGTAAGACTAAAAAAGCCTAGAGCAGTGTTGCTTCTAAAACAAGATAATGCAAATGTTTCTTGATTTAAGGATTTTCAGATATTTTTATACAGGAAAACAATAAAAAAAATTTGCATCAAAATACGATTTTTGCAGTACATCATTGCCCTAATTTCAGAAATCTTACTAGTTTTTCTTAACGTGTTTTTTTCTTGATATAAAAAATATATATAATCGTGCCTGGTAACAGGTGGATGTAAAATGGCTGGAAATAGCATTTTAGCTTAGCATAAAGCTAAATGATCACAGGTTAACCATTTCTGCTGCTCCAAACTTGCTTCAAAACCCCACGGTGCATCTTGTGATCGCATCATTTATACAGATACATATTTTCCTACCAA
Organism: Xyrauchen texanus; assembly: GCF_025860055.1. Taxonomy (NCBI): domain Eukaryota; kingdom Metazoa; phylum Chordata; class Actinopteri; order Cypriniformes; family Catostomidae; genus Xyrauchen; species Xyrauchen texanus. Next base: position 6,209,515 of record NC_068319.1, on the reverse strand, counting down.
ATAGACTAAATACTACATGAAATAAATAACAATAAAATGCAAAGTAATCTCTTCAGTAATCAAAATACTTTTTGAATGTAACTGTATTCTGATTACCAGCAGTTTCAATTGTAACTGTAGTGGAATGTAGTTAATCATATTTGGTATTTTAAATACATAATCAAGTTTCATGTATTCCGTTAGTCCCCAACACTGCATGTATGTATTACATTTGTTCTCTCTGAATGTTGAGACAAAGGAGTGCTGTAATAAATCTATTTTACCGCAGAGCTTCATACTGTTACGGTTCTGAAGGAGGCATCTGCCACTGGCACAGACATAGATGGAGATGTGCTAGTATATCTAGAAATGGCTCAGGTAACACTTCAAGTGCAAACACACATGAAATCATTTGGCTGTAAATGTTATGCATGTTCTTTTATGCAGGGCATATTTATAATTAAATATGTATCAAGTGAGGATTTTCATTTTTAATTAGCCCACCTTCTGTATGTGGTAATCAGTTTTTTGTAGAAACCTGATTGCTGGAATTTAAAATGAATTAAATACAGTTTACTAAAGAAAAGCATGAAATCTGCAGGGCTGAGAAAGAAATTTGCCTAAGAGTGTCCAAGCGCAGTTTCCTGCAAACATTGCTGTAAGCCCTGCCCTGCTCTGGAATTTGGTGTAAACTCACAGTTTTTCTGTGCTGTTCTTGTGACAGCTCACATGGTTGTTATTGTCATGCCTGACTGCTCAAGCTCAGTCACTTGCTGTGCTAATGAGTCTTAGAAACACTGAAAATCCCCCACTCTAGAATCTTGGGAACTCTCCGTAGTGACGAGTAGTTCTGTACACAGCTCTGCTGATGTAATAATGAAACCAAATAGCAATGTTTTATGATATTAAAGGAATAGTTCACCCAAAAAATCTACATTCTGTCATAATTTACTCAACCTCATGTTGTTCTGAACCCACATGGATTTCTTTCTTCCATAGAGAAAAAAAAGGATATTTTAAAGAAGTTTGACATTACTCTTTGTCACACATTGAAAACATATAGAGACCAGAGACTGCCAAGTTCCAAAATAAACTTGCTTTTATTGTGTGGACTTAAGCAGCATGAACATTTTTCTAAAATCTCATTTTGTGTTCCACAGAACAAAGAGAAGTCAATGTACGGTACAACATGACGTTGAATAAATGATGATTTTCGGGTGAATTATTCCTTTGAGACTACTCAATTTGCATGTCATTTGGTTTCAGTTCCACTGTGCCTACCAGCTCACCGACTGGTGCCTTCACCACATCTGCACCAACTACAACAACGTGTGCCGCAAATTCCCCAGGGATATGAGGGCCAAATCAACAGGTAATACATGAAGATTTGTTGGCTTGGGAATGATGCTTTTTTTCCACACATTTATAATCTGTATATTTTCCCAATGATTATCTATCTATCTATCTATATATATATATATCAGGATTTTTAAATAAAAAGTTATAAATTGGGCTTCACTTTGCCATTTAATTAGTCTAACTTAAAAAAAACTAAATTCAAAACACAGCTGTGGTAAAGTGTGCCTGGCAGGGTAAATTAAAGGGACACCGGATGTGTCTGGCAGAAAACATGACGAGTTCTAAAATTCGAGACTATTATTTACTTATAGTTTTCCATTAAATTCGACTCAAATCATTATCAAAGGACCATTATCCTTTAACCATCATTAGATGAAATATTGTGTATATGTATATTTCATGGAGTCTACACAATGTATTTTCAGTTATAAATATGTTGTTTTGTGGTTTGATAGCTTGAATGAAACCTATATACAGAGAAATTGCATAATAAACGTCACCATTTCGAATAATTCAGTTTGCGCAGTTACACCAGTTTCATACACTAACCTGCAAACTCATCTGTCACTTTGTTCATTCTTGAAGAAGAACAAAAACCTTGTACCTTGTAATCAGTAACTTTGTACTGCCATCTGCTGTGCCGCATCAGCTCGACCTCTCTATGTATCGTGACCGTGAACGGCATCAGTAAAAGTTATATCACCCTCTTGTAGTCTCTCATTGCTATTACGCCTGACTGTTAGACAGAGGGAATTGGAAAGCACTCAAAATGCCTCAAAAATATATTGATAAAATAACATGCCGATCAATAATCAATATAGCAATATTTAATGGCACCTCTTAAGATTTGTTTGTATTTGATCAGTCTGACCTGGATTTAGTAGAGTAATGTTTTTAATGTTGCTTCATTTGCATGACAGAGAACCAAGAATACTTTGAGAAGAACCGCTGGCCACCAGTTTGGTATCTAAAAGAAGACGACCACTATCAGAGAGCACGCAAAGAACGAGAAAAGGAGGACTACTTGTCCCAGAAGCGGCAGAGCAAGCGTAAATGGGTGCTCTGGAACATTCCGCCCTCACCATCAAACCCCTCCTCCTCTTCCTCCTCAGGTTCTTCAGCCATCATCTGAAGGGATGTGAGAGTGAAGACTTCAAGATGGAGAAACTTTAAGGTGCAGTCTTGCACCTTTTTCAACAAATCCTGCTTTTTCCACAGGGTTGACATCTCAACTGGTATTAGATCAGAGTTTATCAACCCTGTTTTGTTGTTATTGGTGCTTGAAGTGCTACACTTCAAAGTGTGCAGCCATCACATACATAGGACATGGGTGCCAAACAGGTCTATATTTTTATGTTAAATGTTTACTGATTGCAAGTAAGTAGTCTTGTAAACTTTCTGCTTGTTTTGAAGTAGGCATTTCAGGGTCAGATACCTCCATGAACATCACCACGGAGTGCATGTAACCTTCTCATTCCAAAATGTTGAAGAAACTCTTAGCGTACAGAATATTATTTGTCTGTTTCTCTGGATCTCAACTGTAGTTTCAGGACCTAGATTTTAGATTTGACATCAAGTACCTACATGACACAGTACAAAATGTAATTTAGATGGTTTCATGCTCTTGGCAGCAAATCATTCTCCACACAAAATACATGTTTGCATGTCATGCAACCTGTCAATGTTGACGTCTACCTACTTCAACTAGCTTCTACCAAGTAACCAATGAATTTGCACCAAAATACTAGAGTTTGATAGGTTGCATGTCTCTGATGTCATCAGCAAATAATTGATTTCTCCTACCATTAAAAAGTGTAAATATGTTGCTTTCTTATTTTTTTTTAATTTATTTTTTTTTAATTAGTTGCATTTAGCATAGTTTTTCCCCATTTACTGCAAACCTTTCAAAACAAGCCTGCGAACAAGCAGTTGAGAACCTCTGATCTACGTTGCATTAAAAGCCGTTTTGCCTCAAGCAATCGAGAAAGCAGAACTGTGGTACACTGAATTCATTGAAAACCTCATATCTCAAGAATACAGTCACCCCAAGAACAAAAATAGTCCTTTTTGTAAAAAAGTCCTGTGCAATTTTTGTTAATTTTTAGCATTGTTCCTACAAATGACTCTTTGTGATTCATCCCCTGAATCATATCGTATATTATTCTGATTGTAACAGGCATGACCACCATGTGATCAATAGACTCTAGAGTTGAAATGTATTGGAAAATATTATATTTCATTAACTACTTAATTGTGCCTAGTCCTCTTATTTTAAGATGTCATGGCAAAACTCTGCTGGCAGAGTTTGTGTGTGTGTATTTCTCAATAGATGATCATCAAGCTATTTTACTACATCATAGTTTGGACATTGAAAGGAGTGACAAACATTTACATATTTACACAATAAAGGCAACAAAAGTTTCCTTGAATTCCATTTTACTACCAAGGAGATTCCATGTGATAATGTTTCTTGAGTTTTATGTGAGGAATCTAGTGTGCTCAGAATCAGATTAACTGTCGGTGACAGATCTTGTGATAATCCTGTATATCGTCTGTCAGTATGTTCCACCTGTGTTTTAATTGTCTTTTGAAATGTCATGATGTAGTGTTTGTACTGAATACATAATATCATACAATCAACTGTTTCTTTAAAGCAAAAAAAATTAAATCTAATTAAAAAATAATTTGTATCTGAATTGTATGATAACAAAAATGATTTGGTTTGCATAGTGAATTTAAAACACATTTTCTGCTTCATTTTACATAGTCTCACATAACTTGCTTTACACCATTAGTTAAGGTCTATGTAAAGCATCTATTGATAACCACAAACAACTACAACACCACCACTCTGTCCGTCAAAAAGGAGGAGCCAAAAGTATCAGAATTAATGTATTTTGCTGGAATAACTTGGTAGTTAAGCAACTTAATGTAACAAAGAGATATTCTTCTTCTGTGATACCAAAAAAAGAAAAAACTTTCAATCACAGACTTTAGTCCAGTTGTATTGTGAAATGGTGCTTTAAAATATGTGTACATTCTTTGTACACATTTTAGTCCATCCAATCAGAACTCAATATCCCAACCAGACTCCTCATCAGGTGGTGGCTCCTCTGTATCCTCAGGGAAACAGTCAAAATTGTTTGTGTCCAAAGGCCCATATACCTGCAGAAAACAAGCATCACATGTATTACAATTCCAAACTCAACTAAGGCAAAGAGTTTCTCTTGATCTTTATTTCAGGACAGCATTCAAATTGTAGAAGCAAAAATCACGTTAGAGTTGCAACAAATTAAAAAACGGTTCTCTCTCACACATACATTTGGTAGTAATGGGGGAATCAGAGTGCCTTCATGTGTACCATCCCAGTTAAAACCCTCAAACCATCTGCAAGTTTTCAAAAACAACACAACATTTCTAAGTCATAAAGAAATAGTTTTCACAACAATTTTAATTCTTTCATCATTTATAAAAACTCAAAATCAAAATCCATGTGACTTTCTTTCATGGAGCACAAAAGGCAATGTTATGCGGAATTTTAGCCTCCGTCACCATTCACTTTCATAATACACAACCTGGCCAAAAAAAAAAAGCTGCATACTCTAATATTTTGTTGAACGACCTTTAGCTTTGATTGCGCCATGCATTCATTGTGGTATTGTTTCGGCAAGCTTATGCAAAGTCACAACATTTATTGCCGACATCTTGTATTGATGACGGAAGAGTCAAACCACTCTTTAAAGTTTTCTCAAGCACATCCCAAAGACTTTCAGTGGGGTTAAGGTCAGGACTCTGATGCCAATTCATGTGTGAAAATGGTTCCTCATGCTCCCTGAACCACTCTTTCACAATTTGAGCCCGATGAATCTTGGCTTTGTCATCCAGGAATATGTGCTGCCATCAGGGAAGAAAAAATTCATTGACGGGATAACCTGGTCATTCGGTACATTCAGGTAGTCAGCTAATGATAATGATCCAATCATAGGCTCTTATGTATCTGCTTATTTAAATCCAATCGGTGACTTTTATTTTTTGGCGTGGCAGTGTATGAAAAAAACATGCAGTGAAAGTGAATGGTGACTGAGACTTAACTTTCTGCCTAACATGTCCTTTAGTGTATTATTGAAGAAAGCAATTCATACAAGTTTGCAACAATATGAGGGCGAGTAAATGTTGATAGAATGCTAATTTTTAGGTGAACTATACCTTTAAATTCTGTCTCCTCTGGAACAACATAAGGGTGAGTAAATTATTTTATATTTTGAATAAGCTATTTGAATGCAAATAATAAGAAATTTTATATCAGATTTAGAAATATAAGACATTAGTCTTTTCTTTTTTTTTTTTATACAAATTTTTCAAATGAAATCAAAGCTCCATGTTTGTTCACACAGCATGTCACTGCAGTATCTCATCACCATGGATACACATACTTGTGTTTCTGAATGCCCTTCACGCCATTCTTCTGGTTGCAGAGTCTCTTGGACGGATTGTCCCTGTGAGGTTAGACACACATGTACAAACAAAGGGATAGTTCACCCAAAAATGAAAATTCTCTCATCATTTACTGACCCTCATTGCATCCCAGATATGTATGACTTTCTTTCTTCTGCTGAACATAAATGAAGATTTTTTGAAGGATATCTCAGCTCTGTAGATCCACAATGTAAGTCAACAGGGTCCAAACTTTGAAGCTCCTAAAAGCACAAAGGCAGCATAAACGTAATGCAAACGACCCCAGTGATTGTATCTTATGAAGCTATATGATAGGTGTGGGTGAGAAACACTATAAACCTTTGACCAGCCCCGACCAGTAGGTGGTGATATGCATGAGGAATGTGAATAGCCAAAAAACAAAAGAAGAATGTGTAAGTGAAAAAGTGAGATTTATTTATATTTATAGTAGGGCTGTCAATCGATTAAAATTTGTAATCGAATTAATTACATGGTGTCCCGATTAATTAATAACAGTTAATCGTATATACAAATATTTGCTGAAAAAGCCCCTCATATTTTTTTTTATACACTTTATATACTTTTTTTTTTATTTATTTTTGTATGTGTATTCTATATTGTTTGTATTGTTTACTTTGTATATTATTATAGTATACATGTAGGGAGTGGCGGTTCTGGCAACTATAAATGTTTGTTTTTTTAGACTGGGGAGGAAGTTTTGAGTTCTGAAATGTACAGTGTGTTTTTATACAGTTACCTGTTATATGTCTTGTTCTTAAACATTGCAACATTTTTTATCATGAAAAAAAAAGTGCGAAATTGGTAGGTATGTTTCGGTAATGAGATTTTTTTGTATTTATTTATTGATTTATTTTTTATCAAATTTGGTGAGTAACGATTAATTGTTTAGAGCATCTAATAAAGTTGGGCTATCAGTCCAAAATAAGTTAATCAATAAACGACGTGCTTAAAGTAAATATAGGCTAATTCACCACTCTCTCAATTATGTTTTTGGTATTTATGATTTTTCAAAAAGGAAAAAAAAGGTTTTCGCTCAAAATCAGGAGTGCAGCAGAACAGGACGTGAGAATCCGTCTGTTCAAATTCTTGCAAGCTCCCTACCTAGACATCATTCTTAGGCATCGTAGCCGGATTCACGCCTGCATCACACGACTGAAACGCTCTCGTGCAGCCAGCTAGAGATTGAACCCCTTCTCTAGATGTGTGAACATGGTCCAAGTCTGTTATTGACTGCAGGTTTGGTTCATTTGAATGGACCAATGTCATGGAGAGTAACTAACTGATATAAGGGACTCTAACTCATCTTTTTTCCCAGTAGCGTGACATTAGATCAGCTGTTTGTTTTTTTTGTTTTTTTAAATAGAGTAGTTTTTCTTGTAATGATCTTCCAAGAAGCAAGTTGTGTAACGTTATATTGATATTGCACGGGCAACATTGCAGGCAGCCAACGTTTTCTGAGTATGACGCTTTGGGGAGTCAAATTTTTTTTAGTGAATCGGTTCGTTTGGACAGTTCATTGGAACTGGTTCTCAAAAAATAAAATAAAAATAATTTTGTTTTCTTTTCGGAAAATGACCATAAATAATCCAGCCTGGCTTCAGATATTATAACTATTTGAAATTTTGAAAACATATGAAAAAATTATAATACTATGATGAATATAATTTACCCTCAAACTTGTTCGAATGTTATTTTCTGAAATTTAAGTTTTGAAAACAATCAAATATTGACGAAAATGCCGCTTGCAATCCGAAGCTAAATAAAGCATGTTAACATGGCGGCTTGCATGAGTGAAAACGGTGCCAATGGAAAACTTGAATTGTATCTTTTCACTACAGTTTAATAAGTTATTTTACCGTAATTTCTTACTTTTCATATGAAGCGTAGAATAAAAATGGCTTATCTGCTTGACTTGTATTATAGCCAAATAACAGTAGAACTGTAAATGCATGTTTCATTCTCAGTCGTATTTTCTTTAACTCTGTAAATAATCAGCTTTTTAACGGTGCCTTTCCCATCTGAAAGAGAAGCAATTATTGCGCTGCAGTCTTTATCGCCAGATGCTGAGCCCAGGAAAGGAGGAATCGCCAAACATCTGGATGTTTCAGGACAAACACTGTCCGTGTGAGTTAAACCACATGAAAATTCAATTAAAATGAGTTCAGCGTTCAGTAGAGTTCAATAGTTGACCTAATTTAGATTTAGGACTACACTTATTTCCCACATTGAAAGAAAATTCCAGACGCTTAACTATTTTATCATATAGTTAGGATAAGCCTATGTGTAATGTGTTTTATCTGTTTATACTTCATTCATTGTATTTGTGATATATAGGCCTATATATATAAATAATCTTAATTCACTCGTTAAATTGTTCAACAATTGTTTAGATCTGTTATTGATAAATACACACATTATTACCTTTATACACATTAAAAGGAACAGTTCCCCCCAAAATAAAAATTCTTTCATCATTTACTCACCCTCATGCCATCCCAGATGTGAATGATTTTTTTTCTTCTGCTGAACACAAAGATTTTTAGAAGAATATCTAATAATAGCTCTAGTCCATACAGTGGAAGTGAATGGTGACCAAAACTTTGAAGCCCCAAAAAGTTAATAAAGGCAGCATAAAATGAATCCATAAAACTGGTTTAATCCATGTCTTCTGAAGCGAACTAATCTACATTTACCAAAATGTAACTCCTATAAATCTACAGTCTCCTTGTTTGATAATGATTTCAAGCTCAATTACACTTCCTAGTGCCAACTAGGTAGCTTGTGTCAAGCACTAGGAAGTGTAATTGAGCTTGAAATCATGATCGTGCAATGGCAAGATGTGCAGTAAAAAAAAAAAAAAATATATATATATATATATATATATATATATAGTTTGGTCAGTTTCAACCAAAATCAATTTGATCCCTTCAGAATATATCGATTTAACCACTTAAGTCTTATGGATTACTTTTATTTTGCCTTTATGTGCTTTTTTTTTTGAGCTTGTATGCACCTACAGAGCTGTAATATTCTGAAAATCTTTGTGTTCTGCTGAAGTAAGTCATACACATCTGGGATGGCATGAGGGTGAGTAAATGACGGAATTATTATTTTTTTGGGTGAATTATCCCTTTAAAAGCATGATCTTAATTGTCCTCATGCTTTCATAGGAGATGGACTGCGGATGAAGCCCGTATTCTCCGTGTTTCTGTAAGTTCATTCCTGGATCACTTGTCTCTAGTGATGGAAACTATGGATGCGTTCGGACCACCTGTTTCACAATGACACGTTTGAGGGCTAACAACAGGAAAAAGATAAAAGTTTTGGACCCAGAGACACACCATGCTTGCTTGTAGGTCTAAGAATGTGATGGTCAGTCTGAACTGAGGACCCAAAAAGCATAATGTGCTTTTATTCTGTTTGTGGAATGCCATATTTTCTTCTGATGTCTTAAGAAAAATGCAAGACAAATTTGTAGATATATAAGAACCACAGTGTTTTGTCATCTGAATAAAGATTTATTACTGGAGCATTGTTCAGAAAACAATAATAAGAGATGATTTAACAATGTCCAAGGAAAGGTAGTTGTTTATAAAAAAGGGACAGAAGTATTTGTATCTATTGGCAGACATCACTGATTATAACCTTTTCAATCAAAATAATCTACAGTACTGGTTGAAAGAAATGAACATGTTAAAAATCAAATGCTGAAGAGGTTGTTGGGACTCTTGTCTGCTTTCCTTCACATTTTGAGCAGTTTATCTGTTTGCGTGTGCCTTTAAACTTCTTTTGACCTAGTTCATCATATCCATAATTTAGTCAATGAGCTGAGGCCCTTAGAAATGTATCTACTACAATTTAAAAGGAAACACATTGTAAACCAAGTAATTAAACAGCTTGAGGTAAAGAAATGCTTGCACAAGATTATTAATTTGTTTCATTCATTCATTAAAACTAGGGAAACGCTTTTATTCCAAATGAAAAGAAACATTTGTTGCATTGCTAGTGTGACTAAACTGATTGCACATAATACTTGTAATCTCCCAGATCCCCAAAACCTTCATTTTACTATTACCACCAAGGTATCCAACTGTAATCAGAGCATCCCTTAGGCATTAATATTGAGCATTTACTTGCAGCATTGGCAGCTGACAGACTTGGAGAATGCTGACGGTTTTGAAAGTGATGTTGAGTCTGAGCACATTAACTCATATTGGGCTGTTTATACTGTCTGTGGGTGTTTTTGTTAAATAATTAAGGTTAACATATATTAAACAAGCAAACAAATTTGGCAAACAAAGGAATTACATAGAAGTTTGATAGTGGCAGCATCTACAGCGAAAAAATGAAAGGCACATTAATAACTGACGGACATACAAGCAGGAGACAAAAGTCTGTAATCTGCAGAAATGAAAAACTGGCAGCAAAAAAGAAAAATAATCATTTGTAAATAATAGAATAACTATCATGCTTCATCTCATTCTCAAAAAAGAATAACCTTAAAGGTAGTTATATTAAAATGGATGCAGTGGCTGAGAGTTTCTTTAATTTCCTATACAGTTCTTTTTATAGAAGTTTGGAAAATGTTTTTTTTTTCTCCTTGTTTGAATGCTGCATGTTCTGCATTCCACCCCGAGCATTGGCCTCTCCATGCCTGCTCTCTGTATCAGTGGTCCCCTTTATCTCCCCGTCCCATTTCAGCAGCTGCAGCCATCACCAGAGGACACAGGTCTGTCATCTCTCAGTTTGATCTGGTCTGGGAAGTCGTACGTCTCCACTTCAGACTCCTGTAAAGTTCAGTAACCATTTTTGTGAGTGTTGAGGATCTAATATTTGTATCAAGTCATGAGTGGATATCAAACTGTGTACCTGTTTGAGGGCGTTTCGAGCGATGGTCTGAAAAGCTTGGTCCACGTTGATGGCCTCTTTTGCGCTGGTCTCGAAGTAGGGAATATTGTTTTTGCTCTGACACCATGCCTGGGCCCGTTTTGTTGTCACCTGCAAGAGAAGATCAATTGAAGACCTTCCCATGGCAGTGCTCCAACATTTTTTGCCCAATACATTTCCATAACTTTCTCCAGTCATTTATGATAACCAGATGAGGATTTTTAGAAGGGCTATCATTTAACACATTAAATTAGGGAGATTAATTAATGAAAAAAGAATGTTAAAAAATGAACGCAATTAATCATGCCCCCTGACCTGTACATAAATTCTGTGAAAAGGAATTATCCTACAATCATAATAATTCAAGCTACAAGCTTTTAGAGAATCTGCAGTCAGAAGGGGGCAGCCAGCGCAGCTCCAGCTTCGCCAAACTTCAACGTTGTGTGAGCAATTAGCAGAAACGCAGCTTTTTAAGGTTTAGTAATTTCGCATGGCTATACTGTGATTTCAATCTGAATTAAAATTATCATGCATCATAAATAGATATCAAGACGATCTCAAGTCAAAGTCTGCTGGTTTCAAAGCAAGTTGAATGGTTTGCCTTATCATGTAACCTAGTTAAGTGCTGTTTTGACAACTGTGATGCCCATTTATGGCGGTTTTCTGCATTAACATAAGAACAACAAAAAATAAAAATGTAAGATTACATGTTCTTAGGAGTGTCAACCCTTCTACATATTGTGTCTATTATTATTTCTGGACTGTGTTTTTACAACAGTGTGTTGCTAATTACTTGTCAACCATCGGTTTTTCATATTGGCGTTTTCATGCTTATAGCCAATATGATTATGGTTTTAATTTGGTCAAATAATGGCGTTCACATCCAACTACATTTAACTTGACACAGAGTCCGTTTTACTCTGACTAAAATGGCATAGTCAATGAAAATAACTTTTAGTTGATGTGTGAAAAGGAAAAAACAAAATGACTATATAATATAATTAGTATATAGTATCTATATTTGGGGGCCTTTCTCAGCAAATATATGATAAATATAAATTGCGATTAATTCAATCAATTAATCTGTACATTATGAAATACATTTGATTGAAAATTTATAGATTAACAACCCTAATTTATTTTACTAATCAGTCTACAAATATTTCTAGGGCAAATTGTAATTTGTATTTCAGGTAACAATCCTGGAAATGAATAGATTTAAACTATAATTCTCAATAATGTACAAATATCTCCACACAATCAAAATTTGTTTTGGAAGAAATTTGACTCTAAAAGATATCAGCTCATTATTGCTCTTTTTGTAGAGCATACAAATATATATATATATATATATATTCACATAACATTTATGATTTGATAATTTCCCATTACTTTTCCAAAGCCTGGAAATCCAAGTTTTTTAATTCCGTTATTTCCGGGTTTTAATTGAACAAATTACATTTATGGTTAAGGTGTACTGTCACAACAAGGACTAAGGTGCCTAACCAGGAACCCTGCTTATTTATCTGTTAGAATATATTTTTCTTTTTTTTAACCATATATCATTACCTGTACATCAGTGTTTCTAATACCGGCGCCACAATAGAGATTTCATACCAGTTGAATGTAAATGTATAAAAGGTTTTTGTAGGATTAAATAATCCCAAGGATTGGATACAGACCTGTCTGTTCTCTAAATCAATCTTGTTGCCAAGCACTAGAAAAGGGAAGTTCTCTGGGTCTCGTGGACTGGCCTGAATGAGGAACTCGTCCCTCCAACTGTCAAGGGTTTTGAAGGTGTTTGGAGCGGTCACGTCATACACCAGCACGCAGCAGTCTGCTCCTCTGTAAAAAGCCACGCCCAACGATTGGAACCGCTCCTGTCCTGCTGTGTCCCAAATCTGAAATTAAAATAAGGATATTAACATTACTACAAGTCTGTGTGGAATACTACTGTGTGTATACTTTTTAATTGGTCAATCACAGAATTCTGTGGTCAAAAAAGTTTGTATAATGTACACAAAGACCTTTTCTCAGGCAACCCACAGAGCTGTGCTAGTTTTGTGTCTCTCTTACAAAAATGTGTCCATTTAATTACTTGTAACGTACAGTCAGCAGGTCATTATTACAAAGTCCTGATCCCCCTGTCAGGGTATTGATTGTCATATATAGAAATAATGTATTTTGTGAAGATAAGCTGAAGATAAATTGGGAAACAATGGCGCCATTCATTGAAAACCTAAAAAAAGTCATATATAAAGAGACGTACCTGCATTGTCACCAGCCTATCATCCACCATCACCTCCTTAGTAAGAAAGTCTGCGCCAATCGTGGCTTTATACTGATTGCTAAACTTCTTATTGACATATTGGTTCATCAGAGAGGTCTTTCCAACGCTGTGGCATGCAAATACAGAAAGATTTATTTAATATTATAAATACAAACACTTAAGTTTGTGTCTTAAAACCTTGGATCACTTCTGCCTACTTAGACAGAGGTTTTAGACAATATAAAAATTAAGGTGTTCAGAACGGCATCTGTAATGCATAAACATGCTGCCTATGTAGATAATTCACAAGGATTTAAGACACAACTTGTAATAAACTATAATGTAAAAACATTAAAGTCTCTCTCACCCAGAATCCCCAAGAATGATAACCTTCAGGAGCACCTTTTTGCGAGAAGCCATCCTGGTGGACTAAAATGAACCTGAATAATAAAACCAAACCAGAAGATCAACTTTCAAACTTACCATTTCATTACATCAATATGCATCCTCTATGCAAATGACAAGGCTGCGACTGCCAAATAAACACACATAAAAAGGGAAGGTTGCATGATGTCAGTCATGTGCTGAAAAGCCATTAGTCATATTTTCTGTCATTTAAGGCGTTTCAAACGTAAAAACGCAGAATTAGCTACTCATATTTAGGATGTTTTAACACCTTGTTAGTTTGAGCCCTCCAAGCAATTTTAGAGTGGTATAATGTGTATATAACATGTATATGTGTACAACCCAAGTGGTCTTAGACCCCCTAAAAGGACCCAAAAGTGAACCATACTCAGACCACCTCCTGGTCTGAATACGGTTTGTTTGTGGGGTCCTTTTGTGGTTCGATTGATTTGTGCGATGTGAAAGTGAAGAGGTACCAGCCTGCTTTGCATTTTATGGCTGCATTACATACTTCATATTCCAGTCACAATTTACTGTCCACATATGGAAATTTTAATCTACATCTAATCCATAACTATCCAACACTGCTAATTAACTTGTAATCCAATTACACCCAACACTGTGTAGATAGATAACCACACAATGTATAAATATATAGAATATAAATATATAAAGAAAAGTGTAAACATACTATTACTATACTAATACTTTGTCAGTAAATCAAAAGTCAGGTATACAGGATAAATTTAAGCAAATACGCTGTTTTCTTGATTGTAGTACAACATATAACAGTAAACTGTCTGGTATAGTTTGGTAGTATGTAGATGTATGTGTTTATCAGTATGCTATGTTAGCTGATAAGTAGTTTTAGATTAGTCACAAAGTTTATAGTAAAACAATCTTAAATGTGTAAATTCAATTGTGATACCTCATCTGTCAGCATGATACTGGAGGATCACATTCAGTCTCTTTGTACCTTACGTCATTGTTTTGGCCGATGCTCGTGTGTTTATGGAGTGTGTGCACGAGCGCGAGCACGAGCACGAGCAACTGTTAGCTGGCTGCAGTTCACTTAACAACCAGAGGTGTCATTAATAACAAGGGTTTCTGAATCTTACATACTGCACCTTTAGGGTGTAGGCCTTTCTGTCATAAGCATAGGTACACCAATGACAATTGCTTATTATAATAATCAGTTATGCAATTATTTATGAAAACTTATTGTCAGCCAAATTTCATAACCGTGACAGCACTTGCTGCAATGGGGTCTGATTACTTATAGAGCTGTGGTGTGAACAACAAGGGGACTGAGACCACAGTAATGTTAAAAGGACCAAAAAAGAAACTGGGTCCTCTTTTAAGTCCACTTACATTGTGAACACCAAAAGCACTGAGGTAATTTGTGGCTATCGGTTTCCCTTTAACCGAACTAGGTTTGGTTCACTTAAAACGTACCATGTGTGAAACCACCCTAAATGATAAAAGGTGCCCCATCGTAAACAACAACATTAGCTTTGCATCCTTGCTAACCAGCTATAAACGCCCAGTCAGTATTAAAATTACGTTTACAAGCCAGATTACAAAGTATATTATATTTTATTTTGAATAATCCAATAATAATAAAATTACTCCCCCATATACAGACTAATGCTTTTAAACAAACAAGTTTAACTCCTCAGTTTTGTACTCCAGGAAAGCAGCGCTAACTGAGAAATGTAAACACTTTATCGCTGTAACTGTACAACTGTTTCCACTAAAAGATATTCCATGATTAATACTGTTATGTTACGTGCTTTGCCAGTCAAAAACAATGTCATATTTTATCACATTTCAGTTCTGGTCAGTTAGCATACACGGCTAGCATGTTAGCATGATAAAACTCACTTTCTGAGCAGAAATCCTACCTTTAGCTCAACCAACTTCTGCTGTCATGCAACAAAAACAACACAGGACAACAGGCCACCGTCTCTAAACGACTCTGGACACACTCGTTGGGTTTTCGGTGTTGTTTTTGACGGTTGTTTACGGACAGTTCAGCACAACCGTGTGTAATAGACAGAACACACTACCTCTCCTGGCTAAACTCAGTCATCATGTTTGTGTCTGGTTATGTGTGAATATAATTGTTTATAACAAAACACATGCGTTCATTATGAACCTTTGTGGAGTATAGCAACTAATTTAATCCCATCTCTTTATATATAGTATAGAAGCAGAATTATACAGTTAAAACTCAATTATATTTTGTCTAGTAGTATGTTTACACTTTAATTAGCAGTGTTGGATAGTTATAGATTACATGTAACCTAGATTACGTAATCAGATTACTAAAATTAATTACGTGTAATTGGATTAAATATATATTTTAAAATACTCGTAATCGGACTACCGTTACTTTTTATGGATTACATGATTATATATTAAGCAGGCAATGGCAGTAAATTGTTAAAAATGTATTGATTACCCTAATTATTCTCTTTTTTTCCAATCCTTTGCATTTTTCATTCTAAATCACGATACCGCTGATATATTTAGCAACATCAATGCAGTTGATTTGATCAAATAACTGTTGTTAATTTTATTATAATTTATGTTGATTTTATGTTCATTAATGCACAGAATTTTTCTTTTCTTTTGAACTTGATGTGTTTTGATTTATAAATTTTGGCCATGCTTTTTGGTCATTGCTTTTTGATTTAATGTTTATTGTATATGATCATTCATGTAATGCTTAATGCACCTTTTAAAAATGTCACAAGGAGCTCTTTTTGTGAGGCTCTTTTTGTTTGTAATAAAGAATAGAATAAATGTTCTTTCTCTTTGTACTTTTATTTTGTACATTTATTTTAAAATTATACAGGGTTATCCTACTCAAATGCATGTGACATCAAATAAAATTAGGTTGGAAGTAATTGAAAAGTAATCAGATTTGATTACCCCAAAAACCCTGCACTGGTAATTAGTTAATGTAATCAAATTTCTTTTAGGCACAGAAAGTAGTGTAAGGCATTACCTTTTAAATTCTTGCAATCAGATTACAGTTACTGACATTCAATGAAAGTATTTAATTTTAAGTACATTAAATATATATATTTTCTCTTTATTAAAATATTAATTCATATGTACGTCTGCTTGCATCTCTACGACAGCTGAAAAGTGCGACAATGAACATGGAGAAAATAGACATTACTTTGAATTTTTGAGCAAAAAATACATTGACATGTTTTAAAAAGTAACTTAAAAGTAAGTAATTAGTAATGTGATTACTTTCCCCAACTAAGTAATCATTCAAATATTCTGATGATAAGTTAAGAGTAGTTAGTAATTTGTAGTGGATTACTTTTCGAGTAACTTACCCGAGACTGTCCATCTATCCATCATGATTTATATTTTCCACAATAAAATATGTGTGACTAGATGTTCATATCAACCAACCCGTTTATCATATTACATGTTGCTTGGTACAGCTGTTATTAAATAAATTATATTTTGTGTAAACATGTTTAAATGTGATAATCCATACGATCTTAAATAAAATGCATAATTTTTAACCCAGTGTATAAACTGATATATTTTATTTAATCTGGTCTGTATACATCATTTGTCCATGTATAACAATACATAATATAAAATCCAAAATTCATAAAGCTAAATTTGTGTGGTGTTTATAACCCCAATTATCCAATTAATATCACTTTGGAAGTGAACTGCTATATCCCTGTGTGTAATATAGTCCAGTACTATAACCTCAAAAGGTTGCACTGTTATAATAAACACAGAGTTCCTTATAGTGTGAGGGATTTTATTCCTCAGAAGTATAAAAAAACAACATGCCACACAGTGACAGAAAATCAATCAAAGCTGTTCAAAGTTTGAGGATTTCTGGAGCACAAGCAGAAGATCATACACTTTGAAATAGAAAATTTTCAGAAGATCATACTGTACATTTCTTCATGAGGATTTGATAAACGTTAATAAGACATTTTATTCACATTGCACAGTCTTTTATGCTTTTATGTATATTTGATCACACAAATAAGCATCAATGACATGGCATTTCAATTAGCAGAGCTCAATGTTCAATAGTATTTTACATGTTGCCATTAACTGTAGTAACAGATCAAAGTTCTCCAATTTTAAAAATCATCGTCATCACAAATGTCCAGATACACGTCAAAAGCTTCACGGTTGCAGTTTCCATTCGGGGTGAAGACGTACTTGTGGAATGTCCCATCAACACATATGGCTTAAAAAATAAGACATTTAATTTTAGAGAAATGAAATTATTTTCAACAGCTTCTAAATGTTTGCTGAAAGAGCCAGGTTCATATGAGTTTCTATCGATGGTATAAAAGTGACATACCAATAACAGAGTTGACGTTTTTGGAGGTGTTCTTCCCAAAGGCACAGATACAAGCACATTCGGCTGGAACAGTGAAGTTAGCCAAAGACCACTGACTGTCCACATACTGTCCAATAACTGGTCCCACCTTACCTACACGCGCCAATCTGATGAAGAGAGATGCAACAAATGACTTCCCAGAAAAGACTGCCAAGCTACAGCTGTGGCCAAAAGTATTGGCAGTGACATAAATTTTGTATTTCACAAAGTTTTCAGTTGTTGTGGTGTTGATTCACATTGTTTCTAGATTATTGTGCAGAGTGATCAGATGCATTTTAAATAATTGCAAAAAGTTTCATTGGCCAAAAACCTTTATCACAAAAACCCAAATTTTGCTGTTTTTTGGTCCTGGCACAAAAAGTCCTGCTAACATCATTTCACTAAATAGCACTAGTTAGGTGAAATCACTCTATCATTCTGATTGGATTATAAGAGCAGACTGATTGCTCTAAAAAGAGGGAAGAAGTGCTTCCAATAATTGTTCTTGTTCGCAATGGTTATCTCTAAAGAAAGACATGCAGCCATCATCGCTTTGCATCAAAATTGCCTCACATGCAAGGAAATTGCTGCAAAGAATATATCACCTGAAAGGACCATTTACCGGATCATCAAGAACTTCAAGGACAGAGGTTCAACTGCAGTGAAGAAGGCTTCAGGATGTCCCAGAGTGTCCAGCATGCGCCAGGACCGTCTCCTCCGGAGGAGTCAGCTATGGAATCGTGTCACCACCAGTGCAGAGCTTGCTCAATATTGGCAGCATGTTGGTGTGAGTGCATCTGCACGCACAGTGAGGGGAAGACCTTTGGACAATGGCCAGGTGTCAAGAAGGGCAGCAAAGAAGCCACTTCTCTCCAAGAAAAACATCAAGGACAGACTGAAATTCTGCAGGAATTACAAGGATTGGACGGCAGAAGACTGGTATAAAGTTAATTTCTCTGATGAAGCCCCCTTACGACTGATTGGGACATCTGGAAAATCGATAGTCTGGAGAAGAAAAGGTGAACGCTACCATGAGTCCTATGTCGTGCCAACAGTGAAGCATCCTGAGACCATCCATGTGTGGTGTTGCTTTTCATCCAAGGGAGTGGGCCCTCTCACAATTCTGCCTAAAAACACTGCCATGAATAAAGAATGGTATCAAAACTTCCTGCAAGAGCAACTTCTCCCAATGATCCAGGAGCAATTTGTTGATGATCCATGCATTTTCCAGCATGATGGAGCACCATGTCACAAGGCAAGAGTGATAATGAAGTGGCTCGGAGATCATTACATTGAAATTTTGGATCAGTGGCCAGGCAACTCCCCGGATCTTAATCCCATAGAGAACCTGTGGTCAATCCTCAAAAGACAAGCAGAAGCCCACAAATTGTGATCAACTCCGAGCACTTATAAGACAAGAATGGGTCACCATCAGTCAGGATTTGGCTCAGAAGCTGATATCCAGCATGCCAGAGCGAATTGCAAAGGGTCAACGCTGTAAATATTGACTCTTTGCATATATTGAATGTTTTTGCCAATAAAAGCCTTTAAAACTCATTAATAAAACAATGCTTATAATTGTTTTCCAGTATACCATTGAAACATGTGAAAAAATAATCTACAAATACTGAAGCAGCAAACTTTGCAAAACACAAAATTTATGTCACTGCCAATACTTTTGGCCACGGCTGTACGATTACTAGGATAGCATTAAAGGGATAGTTCACCCAAAAATGTTAATTCTCTCATCATTTACTCACCCTCATGCCATCCCAGATGTGTAGGACTATTTTCATGTTTGGGTGAACTTTCCATTTAATACTGATAATATAATGCTGTATGAGGGTAAAGAAATAACAGTAAAACGTTTTTGTGAAAATCTTACGCTGAGCGGCGATTAAGTTTGGTATCTTTCAGAGCAAATATGTGCACAGTTCCCTTGTCACTTGATGCACACAGAAAGGAGGAGTCATGGCTGAAATTAATGCTTGAAAACAGAGTTTGAATTATACATTATACAAAAATAGAACAAATATACAGACAGTGAGTATATTTATTCATATAAAACAGTGTATGATACAGACTGATCAATACCAGTATAATGTGGCAGGGTCAGTTCCTCTTCGTAGTTCCACTAGTTTATCTCGCGTTGTAGTGTCAAACAGACGGATCAAGGTGCCCTTCCGGGAAGCAGAGGCCACCACACTGCCAGGCTGATTGAGTGCCAGACAGGCGATTTCACTCTGATGGGCGTTGATGGTGAACGGGGCAGAAGACGTGCCAGGTTTTGTGTTGGAAACGTCCTACCACAGAATTACAAACATGTGTTAATTCTATAGAAACTAAAACTTGTGTAAACATGAAAATAACACAGCAAAAATAATTACATCCTAGTAAATCTTACCATTAATTGTAGACTGCCACATTTATGCCCTGGGAAAACCAACAACTGCTTTTCCAAACTAGGGCACAATTCACACAAACCTATAAAACCATAAATGAAGAGCTTGTTAGACAGAAAATATAATCTTTCTGATATAACACTGTATATTTAAGCAATTCTGACAGTACCCTTTGGATTATCTCGTGTGTCAAACTCAAAGAGTTTGACAGGGTTGTCAGGGAAACTATAAACGTAGATCCTGTTTTTCAAGACAATGATGATTCTTCACATACAAATAGAGAAGAGAAGACATTAATAATAAATAAAAACCCAATATAGTTTAATGATTTTCTGAGCATTTTTGTCTTACTTGTCATGTCTCATGCAAACAGCGAGCACTGGTTTGGTGAATGTGAACTCAAGGACAAGTTTGTCTTTGGGGTCTCGGACTTCGCGAGCATCATCCCAAATTAATACTGCCGAAGATAACATAAACCAATGAATAATGTTGAGAATTGTACAGATGTTAAATCATAGGCTTAATACAACTAGTTATTCCAGTTTCAAAACTCTTTAAGGCCTGGATTGAACCAATTCAGAGCAGTAGAAGTGTATATAAGTGCAGTATAGTGTTTCAACGTGCCTGAGATTTCAGAGAATTTGGGATTGATGCCACCTCCCACCACAGCCAAGAGGTTAGATCGATGAAGCATTGAACAAAGAGCAATGCTGCCCACCTGCTCATGGTCTACAAACAATAACAACACAGTAAATTAACAGAAAATTGTCCAAATGCATCTGTTAAAAAGGAAAAACACAGATTTTTCTTACCTAAATGCCCCTTTTCCATTAAAGGTTCCATGTTATAAATCCGAACACCAGTCTCCATGGCACAGCAGAAACAACCTAAATTACAATGGAACAAAGTCAAAGCAATAACTCAATATCTATTAATTTAACAGACGCTTTTATCCAAAGCGACTTACAAAATGAGCAAGGATACAACATAAGTGATTCATACCGAGGAGACAGTAACACAAAAAGTGCTCCATTGCAATGTTACAACTGTATTAGAAAAGTACAAGCCAAAACAGAGATTAGAGTGCAACTATTTTTTTTTATATACAGTATATAATATGTTATGGTAACATACTGTATATAACATATATAATAACATGTATAAACATATCTTTTCTTAAATAGTAAAGTAAAAATCATTATTGTATAATTAGTAGTTAGGAAGTTGATTAAGCGAAAAATATTTGGGCATTTTGAGATTATTGGCTGAAAACTGTGCCCGATTGGCTTATTAACAGAAATAGTAGTTAGACGGTAATAATGTTTTTATAAATCATTAGAGGTGGGCGATATGACCAAAACCTTATATCAAGAAAATGGTTCCTCATGCTCCCTGAACCACTCTTTCACAACTTTAGCCCGATGGATCTTGGCATTGACTTCCTGAATATGTGCTGCCATCAGGGAAGAAAAATCAGTTGATGGGATAACCTGGTCAATCAGTACATTCAGGCAGTCAGCTGAGTTCATTTTATTGATGCATAACGTTGCTGAGCCTAGACCTGACCAATTGAAGCAACCCCAGATCGTAACACTTAGGGTTAAAAGAATTGTTGCCAGCTGAAACATATTAATCACTGCAATAATGATCCTGTATATAATAATGAAAGTTTTCTGGAAAATCAATATAAATTGGTTTATATATTAAATAACCATATTGAAATGCCTATTTTTGGAACTGCAGTTACATTTACGCATTTGGCAGACGCTTTTATCTAAAGCGACTTACAGTGCGCTTATTACAGGGACAATCCCCCTGGAGTAAGGACACAATGGTGGTGGCTGTGGAGATCTAACCAGCAACCTTCTGCTTACCAGTACTTCATTAAGTAGCCCAACTATTTTAAGCATTCAACAAAAATAAATGTTACTTTAGTAGTAAGTTAACATATTAAATGTTTTCTTAAGGATTATGTGACACATTATTTTCTGGATGGTATTCCGAGCAAAGAAACACACATATTTGTGCATTCTTCTAGTGCGTGGATGTGTGAATTGAGCGTGTGTGGATCTGTTGCGTGCATGTGTGGATCGGTTGTCCGTGGATTCCCATGTGCATCTGTCGATCTGTTGCACGAATATGTTCTGGCCACTCATGATGGTCAACATTGGGCAACCACAGATGCAGAATATCCCACGCATTACGTGTGGAACCTGCAATGCTTTTGCAGGCTATTTAGTGGAGAAAAGATAGAAATACCCTTTATTCCCCTAAAAACTGCAGCCAGTTTGAATGGGAACACTGTTCCCCCATGAAATTCACTCCATGAACTTCGTTCCCCGATTTGCCCCCATTTCCAGCCCTGATTACGAGTGATTATTGTCGTGTGAACCACAGATGTCGCATCTGTTTTAATAACAAGCTCCTCTTCTTTTTTGACCTGTTTGGGAGTCGTCCTGTTCTGTGGAGATTTATTTCTCCATTTGGGGGTTTCCTGTGTCAAAACTGATTGAGGTCCAGTGATCCCACTCTGAGCTCTCCTGTCTCTCTGGAGCATAAATATCAGAAAGCCTGTGTGCGTGCCACAGTCATGTGAAACATTTGCATGCCAGATGAGAAGAAAATGTAGTGCTTTTAAAACACCAAACGTGTGGTGAAGGTCATTAAAGTTGCTTTGGCGGCCGCAGAAATATGTTCAATGCAGGAAAATTCCTGTCCATGTTTCTTCCATTCTCTCAGTCTCATGTGAATCCCTGCCCACTGATAGCATGCACACACACGGATATTTACATATGGTGATGTATGACGATACAGCAAAATCTCTATCAGTTGACACTTTATATTGTCCCCACACGGATATTTACATATGGTGATGTATGACGATACAGCAAAATCTCTATCAGTTGACACTTTATATTGTCGCCACAATATATAACTTCATATCGCCCAGCCCTATAAATCACTAATGAAAAATATTACAAAATGTTACAGATAAAATCTAGCTTTTTTATTTAGAGGTCCCTAGAGTCTGGATCAGGGGCTGAGGGTCTATAATGGTTATTATTAAATAGCAAACTCACTCTGGTCCTGGTTGAATTGCAGGCTGTTGACTCCTCTCTGCTGGGCCATTCTTCCAGTGAGGATTTCACTTCTGGTTTTCTTAAATCTTCAGGAGTTGTATGTTCTAGATCTGATCATCCTGGATGCCAAAAAGACACAATTTTAGCTAAAAGCTGCCACGATAACATATCAAAGAGCTCATACAACCATCAAATATGTAAATCTTTCCGTTGACTTTTTAACTTTCTTTTTTGTTATCATAGCATCTAACTTACCATTAAGAAATTAATAAGCCAGAATGAGTTGCCCTGCTTCGGTAGCAACAAAGAAAACGAGTTTATAGTGATTAATATGAAATTGATATCTAACATTAGGCAATAACTACACATCTGCCAAGCACTGTTGTTGTTATCGTCGCTGTTCTCTTCCTCTATAATGACAGGAGCATTACTGCCACCTGCTGGAGCGGAGAACAAACGCACATAGTGAATGACGAGAACATTTTGGCCGGGACTTAAAGGGCCACAGGCGATGTCTCTGATTTGTCAGGTACGATATATTTTAACATTAATATTCATTGTGTATTTTAAACGAAATTGCTCATAAACTGCATCACTGTCGTCATTCTAGTATAAAAAAATGTATAGCCAGCTCAACCAGAGATTATATTGACTGAATACGTTAAAAAGCTAGTTGACTGTTACACCAGAGATCTTCTGGCAGAAACAACAACCTCCGCGTATTAACATTGGAGAGAGCGTAACGAGCAACTAGCGTGTTTAGACAGTAAGTCACCGTTTGCGGATACCATACAAACAAATGGGGTGGGGCCGTAAACTGACAAATTCCTGTCGCAAAATTGTCCGCGTCTTCTCTTGTAAAAACAACAATTGTATCGTTGTAAAACTTCACATATAGCTCAATCCAAAGGATCGTTTGGAGTAAAACAGGTTGAAGATTAAAGGACAGGCGGTCAATTCATTAATTGGTTAGCTATTTCCTCACAAAAGCAGTTTATTCAGCTCACTGAAGAATCTCTTCCAAAGAATCCTTTAAAAACGATCTATGATATCGCTGCGTTATGACATTTTATGCTAAGATTTCTGGCTACATTGCTAGAGGGGTTCTGGTTGAACGTAAAAGGTGTTACCACGTGACTTGACAAGTGTTACAAGCGTCTCAAATAATACACAAAACATGAGATTTGGATGTGAGTAATTGTCGCATTATTAATTGAAATCGGATTCACTTTGTATCCAACAGGTGGCAGCACGTATCTAAAGATAGTTCCCTAATCCCAATGAAATAAGAAAAGGGCATGTTGTCAAAGACTTAAAAACTTAAAAGAATGGTTTACCCCAAAATAAAAATGATCTCATAATTTACTAACTTTCATGCCATCCTAAATGTGACTTTCTTCTACTGAACACAAACAAAGATTTTTAGTAGCATATCTCCGCTCTGTAGGTCCAAAGCAAGTGACATTTAAAATGCCAACAATCACATAAATGCAGCATAAAAGTAATCCATAATCCAGTGGTTTAATATGTCTTCTAAAGAAATGCAATTACTTTGGGTGAGAGATTTTTTTACTATTAATCTCCACTTTCAGAATGTGAAAGAATGTTTGGATGAACTGTTCCTTTAAGATGTTTGATTGTGTGCTCATGCCCACTGTGTCTGAAACTGACAAAATTTATGAAAAAGTGGTGGACAAAAAGTGTAGTATCAAAAAAATATAAGGGCAGTTTGTCTCCTTAGATAGTGCTGTACACATTGACTCTGTTTATTCTTTGCACATTGAAAATGTCTGCATTGGTCATGAAACAGGTACCCAAGCTGTCCGCCAAGCCGACGCACATTTTTGAGAATTAAGCTAATGATTTTAAATGGTAATATAAAGAAAGCAAAACAACAACAACAAAAGAAAAGAAACCCCTTTTCTATGTGCAGCCTATTCTAAATTCTCATAATGATAAATGCTTAAACAGAAAGCCCATGAGGATGTATGAACTTTAAAATAGGAAGTTCATGATGATGTGTGTGCCTTAAGATATGACACATTTAAAGTTAAACAGAGTTTGACCTCAGAACAAAAGGGGCACTATAGATCCCTCTACACTAGAACGTAACTGCATGATGTTCAGCATGTGTATTTATAGTACTGATTCAAGGGAAAATATGTTAAAGAACACTGTTAAGCTGGTTAACACTGATTACTGTGGTGCAATGAAATTAGCTTTTAAGGACATTTTTAGATATTCCTGCACTGATCTTCTATCTATTTATAAGGTTTAAGAGTCTCACAGAAATTGAATGAGAATTTTGGCACTAAAACGATTCACAAAATTGGCTCCCTGGCACACAAACAAAGTCAGCAAATGGCAAAACTTCCCTTTTCTCATCCATTTGACTGCGGATGGCACTGTAAAGATATTCTGTTCTATTTAATAATTAAATGAATCACTTTCTAATTTTGCACTAATAAAGTCACACTCAATCCATTCAAATTCTGCCAATGTTTTTATAACCACTCAAATTAATAGAGTTCACCTCAGACATTTGAGTTCTACAACTACCAAATGCACTTAAGATGGATCTGCCCTCTTCGATCACTTTGAAAATAAAGAAAATACAGTATATTCTGTGCTGCAACAAATGATCACATTTATTTCCATTAATCTTTTCTGTCTGTTTTGATTGTCATTTGTGCTGTCTAGACAGATTTCTGGATGAATTCCAGTGTGTAGATGAACAAACAGAGATGTTGGCAGAATCTCAGAATGGTTATTCCTCTTATATTGTTAAAGCACTTTCTGTAGATTCTAAAGGGACCACAGGAAACTTTGTCTAGCATATAGATTAAACCTCATTTAGACCTTGTCATACCCCTGGTTTAAACTTGAAATAATATTCCCCTGTATACATCATTTTGAATATTAAAATACACTGAAAGCAGTGATTTGTTTGCACTTCTTGTGAGAGGAATAACAAAAGTAGTTAGCCGGCGAAACTCTGGGAGCCTCGCCCAGTTGGAAGACAAAATATCCCGTATTGATGGCATTGTGTTCCATATTAATGTGGTAAATTAATTTGGCTAATATCACCCAAGAACCATTGTGCAATGGAAGAAGATTTCTAAATTCAAGATGGACATTTCTGACATGGTAGTAGGTCCGAATTCTTACTTATACTCTTTTTGAATACTCTGAAGTATTTGCATACTTATACTTTGTACTGTAAGTATGCAAATTTAGATGCAACCACTGTCCTATTTTCACCTTACATCTTTAACATTGAGAGCACCTGTTTTGGATTCTGAGGTAACACAGAAAGAATGTCTCCCAAACACTTCCAGTGTTCCGGGAACAATTCCGGGTTCAACAGAAGTTAAACACATTCGACAGCAGTGGTGTTGTGATGAGGGCTTCAGTGCTTTAAGCCCATGGTCGGTGCTACAGGGGGGCCGTTTATTGGAGAATGCTCCAGTGGGATCAAAACTTGAGACGTTTCCATCAACTCATCCATCCTTTTCTTAAAAAATCTGGGTTACAATGAGGCTCTTACATTATAAGCTAATGGGGCCAATCCAAAAAAATTTACATTTTCACTGTTTTGAAAGTAAAGCCACATGAAGTAAACAATATTCCTGTTAACATGATTTTAGTGAGACATAATCGCTTACTTACCTTTTCTGTGTAAAGTATGCAATATTCAATATTACAACTTTGTTGCCATGATGGTGTAACACCGAAAACCCTAAAACAACAAAAAAAAAGTACTATTTAAACAAGTTTAATGATCAAATAATACACAAGTTTTAACATAAGAATTAATTTAAGTGCTTTTATAAAATTGCCTTTAAACACTCCATATTGCCCCCATTCACTTCCATTGTAAGTGCCTCACTGTGACCTCAATTTTGGCTTTTTTTTTTTTTTAAAAGAAGGGACGAACCATCATTTATTTTGTGGTAATAAAGATTGTGCCACAAATGCTGTCGATTGAGCTTAACTTGTACTGAACCCAGAATATTGCATTAAGTTTAAAGAAACAGGCACATTACTTTGAAAGAAGCTATTATCCAGAGTGTCTATAGACACAATCATGGAAATCAGTGTGTTCAGGGGATTTCTGTAGTATTAGAGAACAAAAAGAGTACTCTAGAAAACTATGGGAATGACCATAAATAGAAAAAATTGTAAATCATGACCTGACAGCCTCTTTTAGTACTCACTATTTTAGGATTATAATTTTTCTCCTTTAAGAGCAAGGAGATGAAGGAAGTGAATTGTTTGAACAGTGAATGAGTTTCTGCATTGAAAGGTAATAAATGTATACCACATACTGTGCGCATACTACATTAGATTTAGATAATTGACGCACCACTTAAACTCACTTAAGACTTTGAAAGTGATCCTAATACTTCAATGCATAGTCATTATTTACTGTCCCTCATGTTGTTCCAAGCCTGTATGATTATCTTTCTTCAGTAGTCCACAATGTTAGGCAGGATGTTCATGCTGCTCTTTTCCATTTAATGAAAATGACTGGTAAATAGGGGTTTTCAATGTACAAAAACGACAAACAGCACCCTAAAAGTACCATAACATTAGTCCATTCAACATGCGTGCATAGTCTTCAGAAGTCATACAATCATTTTGTGTGAGGAAAAGATCCGGAAGGCCCTGGTCACCATTCACTTTTATTGTAAGGAAAATAGCAGCGTTAACGTTCTGCTAGACTTCTGATAAACAAGAACAAAGAAAGTCATACAGTGTCTGAACTTTCATTTTTGTGTGTACTATTCCTTTAAATAACAGTTGTATTTAGCTTACATCACAGCCGAACAACATTTGCTTATGGCTATTCAGAGGCAGAGGTGGTATTTAAAATTTAGGGGGAGGGACATTCTCATTATGGAAAGCATTTTATTGGACAAAGAAAAAAAAAACTTTAATATTTAAATGTGTATATCTGCTAAAAGTAAATTTTGCATTGATAGTCTCATCCAAGAAACATCAATTAAAAGCCACAAAACTACAGTTTTTATTTAATCCACACAAATTATGCTTTCATTTCCCATCTGGGCTTTACCATCAATTAAGTTTACAGTTTCTAAAATCAATTGTCACATTTTGAAATGGCAGTAATTACAGCAGGCAATATGGGAAATGCCATGCTAATCAGTTTTGTGTGCATCGTTCCAGCCCTGAGGGGCTCCACGGCTTGCTCGCTCTGCTGAAATGAGAATAATGTTTAGTATAATGCCGTTTGCACGGGTGCCTGGGGAAAACATTTTTGCTTATTAATAATTTGATACTAAGGGACTTCTGATCGCCAAACAATAACACTGAGAAATTATTTATTTACTTTAGAGTGTCAATCACAATTCAACATAAATATTGATGATGTGCTGAGGCGAGCACTTCCTCTTGTAGCAGGTAATATTTACAATAAACTGATCATTATTAACATAAAATGCCTTAAGCCATTTTCAGAGACCATGTACAATGACAAATTGCTTTGTTTTTCATCTGCCTTGAACACTGTTTATTTGGCAGTGCTTTCCAGTTCCAACTTGGGAGGGGAAAAGAGATAATTTTCATGATTAGGTTAGAAAGAACAGTGAGTAGGCAACACAGGGAAATAAAGAGGACACTCTGAAGAGCAAAAGTTGCTGCCACTGTGCTAGGGTTTTTAGGGTGAATTCCAGTGAAAAGTGACCATCCCTATGCCCTACTCATTTCAAAAGGCAGAGCCCTTGAAGTAGGTGCTCTGAAGGTAGTGTACCCTTCACTAACTGTCTTGTGGAAGGGCTCTTTGTGAAAAGATTAATTTTCTTACTTTTATTTGGAATGACATTTCGAGTGGCTTCCTCTTCCCGAAGTGCCCATCAAGGGAGCAAAAATGCCTTTTGGAAATCCCCCTTAGTGTGTTGTGGTTGCCAGTGTTCTGAGTGGTTGCTAGGGCATTAAGGTTGGAAACCAAAAACCTGTTAAATGAAAAAAAAAAAAAAGAAAATACTGGAACTGTTTGATTTTCATGACTTTCGGTGGTGATAACAGTTCCCAATTGTAATTCTTTCTGCTGATGCGGACAAACATTGTACTAAAATATTCTATCAATGCTTCCTGCCATGTAAGTGTTGCACACTCATGCACAGCATGTCCAGTGTTGTCTGATTCCTGATCAGATGACACTTATGAGCCAATTCCTTTGAATCTACAGTACAAAACACACATAACATCCAGTGTAGTCAAAATTCTGAACAAATGACTCTTCTGAGCAAGACCCTTTATATCTACAACACAAAACACACTATGCTTCCAGTGTAGTCAATTTCCCAGACTAATGACTCCTATGAGCTGGTACATTTGAATCTACAGCGCGAATACCCCAGCGTGTCTAGTGTAGTTCGTTTCCCAATCACATTTATGAGCCGACTTCTTTGAATCTATGGCACAAAACACACAACGCATCCAGTGTAGTCTGATTCCTGAAAGAATAACTCTTATGAGACATTTGCGATTAAACTACAGTGAGAAACACACAGCGCTTCGAGTGTAGTCCGATTCCCGAATGAATGAATCTTTTGAGCTGGTTCTTTTGAATCGGTAGCGCGAAACACACAGCCCGTTTAGTGTAGTCTGTTTCCCGAACAAAAGACTCTTATGAGCCGGTTCCTTTGAAACTGCAGAGTGAAACACACAATGCGTCCAGTGTAGTCTGTTTCCCGAATGAATGACTCTTATGAGCCGGTTCTTTTGAATCAGGAGCGTGAAACATGATATGCATCCAGAGTGATCTGATTCCTGAACAAATGACTCGAATTAGAAGGTTCCTTTGAATCGGCAGCATAAAACAAAGAGTACTACACAGACCAGTGTAGTGTGATTCTTGGACTTGTTATGAGCTGGTTCTTTTAAGTGAATCTGACTTGCGTTATGTCCAGCTCAAAATGAACCAAGAGATATTACTGTGTTATGTAATGTTTAAGGCACAATGTGTAGTAAAAGATGTGCATACACTCTCAAGTTATGTTGTAATCAGTGGCATTTCATAAGTAAATAAATGAGCTATGGTGGATGTGCAGTGTGTAAAACCTCTCTCTCCTGACCTCAAGAGGGGCACTAGCGACTGATGCTAGAGGCTGTAGCCTTTAGCCTCCTTGTTAGTGCACCCACCTGCCATGCCGGAGATGTTGGTTTGAGTCCCGTTTGGAGTGGGTCGACCAGAGCCGGTTACAATGGTGTGACCAAGATGGGAGTGAGGTTTAGGGGGGTGAGTGTAACAGAGCCAGCTGGTAGATAGCTGTGCAGTGTGTAAAACCTCACTCTCCTGAACTCAAGAGGTGCACTAGCGACTGACGCTAGAGGCTGTAGCCTTTAGCCTCCTTGTTAGCGCATGAGATGCTGGTTCGAGTCCCATGCGGAGCAGGGCGAGCAGGGCCGGTTACACATCCTTAGCAAGTCCTTGGTGAGTTCATTTAGGCCTGTCAGATGAGATAACAGATCATTACAAACAAAAACAAAAACACTGCTTTTAAAATAAAGTTTCCATATGGGAGGAGAACAATTGATAAAACATTGTCAAAACAACAACAACACTTTTATATTCCAGTTATTCCGCCTTGTTAAGATGTCTCACAAGCATTGTAAGGAAACTACTCTCAAATTATATAAGGCATTATTTGTCTTGTTTTCCCATAAAAGTATTTAAACAACCTTAAACAGAATGTTTAGATATTTTTACTGGAAAGCAAGACAAAAAGACTAAAGATTAAAGATTAAAAAAAAAAAAGATATGATTATTATTATTATTTTGTGGCAGTGAAATTTACATTTGGTCTTCAGTTAGGATTTTACCTTTTTTCCCACTCAGTTACGTAACACTAGAAACCCTGACATCAGCATATACACTGAATAAGATCAAATAAAGCAAAGCAACAAAGACAACCAATCAGCTGAGACTGAAAATTCCCTCTCTCCGTCAGCATTGACACCTCCTTCCCCTGACTTTTCATTTCAGCCTAATCCTTTTTATCACTTCCAAGATGAGATGGACTTCCTGGGAATCGCAAATCAATTGAAGTGCTCTCTGGGGTCTGAAGATTAATGTGGGAATCAAAGACTCTGGGAAGATAGTTAAGTAGAACACACTCCCCTCAAGAAATCACTCACATCTTAATTAGCTATTAATGTGATAGCGGCTGACACAGACCATGCTGATAGAGTGTGTGACTTACAGATGATACAGTAACAACTGTTATGTCAGTTGACCAACCGACCCGACTTAGTACAAGCTAGCAATTAACAGATTTCAGCTTTTTGCGATATAAAGGTTACATTAAAATGGTATTGGAAACAAGCAAGCTATGAAATTAGTCTTAACAAGACTAAAAACACAACTAAAGCAAAAACTAAAGCAACACAATTCTAAAACATTTTGTCACGATTTGTTTTCAATGTGTTCTATCCATTTAAATGTGTTACATTTAAGTTTACTTAATCCATTTGAGTTGGTACTACGTGATTACTTTTTAGGTGTTAATGTAAGCATTGATGAAGCAGGGCAGGGGATTTCAATTTCCTGGCATGTTTTGCATGCCACTCGATAGAGAAAGTAAATGTTCAAATTATGTGTTATTTTATGTTTTTTTTTGTTGGGCAAGATGAATATAAAGGGGGATACTTGTTAGTGTTTAGTGTTTTGCTATGTTGAGATTTAAAAGAGTTTCTCTTTTGTTGAAGTTTTGGGGGTTACCATTATGGTGAAGAGTGGAGCTTGAGCTAACGATGAGGACATGAATGTCACACGTGAAATTGTTGTGCTAACTAACCATAGCATAGTTACTAAATTACACTCTGTAGTGCTTCCACCCAGCATGCATTTAGCATGCTAACATTGACTTTCACTAGTAAGTACATAAAGAAATAAAATATTTATTTGAGTTACACATCTAATTTTGTTGGGTTTACCCAGTTTGACTAGTTTCTTTCTACACAAAGTGTTTGTGTTGAGATTACATAGTAATTTTAAGTTAAGACATCTCATTTCAAATATGTGGAACCACTGTCCACAATTAAATCAAGTTCAACAAAAGAACAATTTTTCTGAGTGTATGAAATATGGTGGAAATTACATTTGTTGGCTCAAACAAACTACCAAAAATGGTGTATGTATATCCACTGTTGGACATTGTTAATACACAAAGTAAATAAACTAGTGTGACTGTAAAAAGTGTTTTGAGGTAGTTTATTTCCTAGTCCTAAGTCACCAGGGCCAAAATGGGCCATACTTGGAATAAAACACCTATCTATGTGTAACCGGTCCTACTCGACCTGCTCCGAGCAGGATTCGAACCAGCATCTCCAACATAGGAGGTGGGCGTGCTAACGAGGAGGCTAAAGAATACAGCGTATAGCGTTAGTCGCTAGTGCATCTCTTGAGGCCAGGGGTGTGAGGTTTACATACTGCACAGCTACCTATCAGCTGGCTGACTTCACACTCACTCCCCTAAACCTCACTACCGCCTCCGCAGGCGCACTAACAAGGAGGCTAAAGACTACAGCCTCTTGAGGCCTGGGGAGTTTGGTTAACACACACTGCACAGCTATCACATACCAGCTGGCTCCCATTACTCTCACCCCCTAAACCTCACTCCCATCCAGGTTACGGCACCACTGTAACAGGTCCTGCTCGACCCGCTCCGAACGGGACTCAAACCAGCATCTCCGGCATGGGTGCTAATGAGGAGCACCTACAGCCTCTAGCATCAGTCGCTCGTATGACTCTTGAGGTTTAAATACTGCACAGCTACCTGCCAGCTGGCTCCCGGACATATGCAAACTGTTAGATGTGGCATTTAATACAGTGATATTATCAAAATGTTTTCATATTCTGTTCTTTGGTAAAGCAATTTAAATAAGTCATAGCCAGGTCGCATACAGTATTCAAATCAGCTTTCGAATATACTTTGTCAAGTGGCGTTATGGTCACGGGTGCGCTCTCTCAGATATATCAGTTTCAGTTTTAATTTTATTAACCTAGATGACTGCCGTTATTATACAAGCAGGACCAATTTTTAAGCAGAACTAAAGTTATAGTAGACATTGCATAAGCTCACCTTTTCCATATTTCCTTGTTGTCAAGTTATCGCCACAGTTATAGCATTTCATGCAGTTATAGCGTCTCGCTGTGTTTATGATAACATGAGTCATGCTCCCAAGGCGCTCGTTTAGTACAGAGATTAATTCAATGAGAGAGATTTGCACCCTCGGTGAGCATCCTTCACAAGATATATAATACTCTCAAGTGATTCCTATCTGCTTTGAAGAGACTAAATAATAGTTCATCTCCATACACTAGGTTTGAAAAAGGCTTTTCCATTGTGTTCTGAATTCTGGTTTTATGACAGGGGTGGGAGACCTGCCGGTGGCATTTCAATTTCAAGATCATGGCTTCTATCACACAATGTCAGCCTTTTTACACATACTGGGCAATCGAAAAATGTCATAGAAACAGGGGCATAGATTCCAGGGGGATGGAGGGGAGGTAACCCCCACCCACAGTAATCAAAACAGTACAACCCCCCCCATTCAAAAATGTTTTATGATGAAACACCAAAAAATTAATGGGTGAATAACCCCTTTAAATCTATGTCTGTGCAGAATCAGCGCAGAAAATGAGAAAAAAAAAAGAGCAGATTCCATGTGGACTAATGAATAGTCGAAGATGCCACATACAATGAAATCAACATTATTCTCCAATACACAACTCCCGAAACTGCTGATGTGGTAAAGGCCTTTATACGGTCCCTCAAGATGTGCTGCAAAGTGCTTTCCATATGTTGTGTAATTGTCTGATGGTGTGTAAGCATGCGTTGTTGTGACTTTAAAATGGGGACCTGTTATTTCCAACATTTCCAATCAATTGTGGTGCTCCTCAGGGTCAAGACAAACAGGAGAAGTTATCTGAGGAAATGTGCTCTCGGGCCAGATTCAAATGAGTCTCAGAGTGGTAAGGAGACGTCTTGTGATGGGAATTATAAAACAAAACTGGGAACTGGGAAAGTATTATGGCATGCAGAGGAACCAGGTTGGGAACATACTGTAAGGTCATTTCTGACTAGTATTTTAGCAATTTAGAGAAATCCACCATGCAAATAGCGCTGACTTTGTGAATAAGATTATAAATAAGCCTAGTGTGATCTCATGAAAACTATGTGACTGTGGCAACATTTTTGCTAAATTATTTTACATGGTTCATAACACGTATCAGGGCAGGTCTGAGGTGTAATGTCCACTGTGTGTCACAAAAAGCAAGTAAAATTTCCTCTAAAACAGATGAGGTTTTTATCAGTTTTTATATCAACAAACAGACTCTAATGGGATTCTAAGAGACCAGGTTGAATAAGTCTAATTTACATAAAAAGGAGGCATGTTTAATTTGAACAGAATGACAATGACTTAATTTATATACGATTTATCCATTTGTAATATCAACCAACAAATGGTTACTTATCCTTGGCACTGCATATTAAGCAGGTATACAAGAAATCTGCGACAAAGAAGAGGAATTTGCATATACTTTCAATTTTTAGTAGCAGAGTTTTTTTGTATGCTGATGACTTTCAACTTTACTTTCCTATTAAACATGGGAAGCAACCCTCTTTTGAGTCTCTGTACAAATGCATGGCCGATGTGAAGTGTTGGTTGGCAAACAACTTTCTCCAATTAAACGAGGATAAGTCAGAGTTTATTCTTTTTGGTCAAAGGGTTGTGGGGTAAATTTAGATGGCAACTTGTCATTGCTTCCAGGGAAAAAAACATTCCTATGTGTAAAACCTGGGTATTATTTTTGACACTGAGGTCAAATTTGATTGGCAAATAAGTGCTGTTGTTAAAAATAGCTTTTTTCCATCTTATATCTATAGCAAAGTTGAAGTCCATCCTCTCTTTTGATGGTTTGGAGAAGGTTGTGCATGCTTTTGTTTCTTCTCGTTTGGACTATTGTAATGCTTTGTATCTGGGTGTGAGTCAGGCCTTTCTCTTTCTCGCCAGCTGCTAGGTTTTTAACTGAAACCAGGAAAAGAGATGATATTACCCCAGTATTGATTTCCCTGCATTGGTTACAGATCCAATACAGAATCCAGTACAAAGTGTTGCAATATATTTTTAAGGCTCTCCATGGATTAGCATCAGAGTACATCTCTGAATTAATAAGTTTGCATCAACCTTCAAAATCTCTCCGCTCTGGTGATTAGCTGTGTCTGTCGGTTCCTCGATCTTGCCTTAAAACACAAGGTGATAGAGCTTTTGCGGTGGCAGCCCCTAGACTTTGGAACGAGCTACCGCTGACCGTTACCGTCTCTATTGTCTTTCCAGGGGTCCTTAAAAATGTATTTATTTTCCCTAGCTTTTAGTTAATTGCATCATAAATGGTACTATGTCCATTTATCTTAACCTGTCTTTGTTGGTTTTAAATTGCTTGTTGTATTCTTAAGCTGTATGTATGTGATTTTATTTTTTGTACTCCATGTACAGCACTTTGGTACCCAGTGCGGTTTTTAAAGTGCTCTATAGATAAAACTGAGTTGAGTTGATGTAAAGTCTTCTCCAGCACATCCCAAGGACTTTCAGTGGGCTTAAGGTCAGGACTCTGACGCCAATTGATGTGTGAAAATGGTTCCTCATGCTCCCTGAACCACTCTTTCACAATTTGAGTCCGATGAATCTTGGCTTTGTCATCCAGGAATATGTGCTGCCATCAGGGAAGAAAAAATCCATTGATGGGATAACCTGGTCAATCAGTACGTTCAGGTAGTCAGCTGACTTAATTTTATTGCCGCATAACGTTGCTGAGCCTAGACCTGACCAATTGAAGCAACCCCAGATCATAACACTGCCTCAAGAGTATAGTGGGCACTATGCATGACGGGTGCATCACTTCATGCACTTCCCTTCTTACCCTTTCACACCCATTGCTTTGGAATGGAGTAAATCTGGACTCTTCAGACCACATTACCTTTTTCCATTGCTCCACAGTCCAATCTTTATGCTCACTAGCAAATTGAAATCGTTTTTTCCGATTAGCCTCACTAACAAGTGGATTTCTTGTGGCCACACAGCTGTTTAGTCCCAATCCTGTAAGTTATCATCACATATTGTTTGTGGAAACGCTCTTACTTTCACTATTAAACATAGACATGAGTTCTACTGTTGAATATTTATGATAAGACTTCAAGAGTTTTAGTGATCTCCGATCAAGATCATTCAAGATTTTTTTCCCGACCACATTTCTTCCGTGAAGTTGATGGTTCACCACTATCCTTCCAGGTTTTAGTAATGCGTTGGACAGTTCTTCACCCAATTCCTGTGATTTCAGCAATCTCATTAGTTGTTTTCTTTGCTTGATGCAGGCCAATAATTTGCATCTTCTGAAACACAGTAACATCTTTTCCATAACCACGGGATACGTCTTCCGACATGGTTGTTTAAGAAATGAGAAGTTACACACTGCATCAGTTAGGGTTAAAAGAATTGTTGCCAGCTGAAACATATTAATCACTGCAATAATGATCCAATCATAGGCTCTTATGTATCTGCTTATTTAAATCCAAATGGCAATTTTTAATTTTTTTTGGCCAGGCAAAAAACTCCAATTATTGCTCTGTCAGAACTAACATGTAAACTGAGAGATGGAAGACACAAAGGGGGCTGAAGTCTCTCTTTCAGTTTGCTGTGAAGATATGGAGCATTATTTATTTGAAATGTTTTGCTTTTTTGCAATTTTAACGTTCACAACTTATTATAAATCTGACCACCACTATACTTTTGTAATTTGTGGCTCTTATTAGAATTGTAATATTTAATAGCAGATAATGGTGTTTTTAAAAATATCATAAAATACAAAACAACAAATGATGTAGTTTGGTGGCCTGTCAAGACAGCAAATCTTCACCTTGTGTGCCAAATAAATAGAAAATAATCAAATGAGATGAAGCATGCCAAAAAGGCATTACCATATATTTAATAAAAATATAGAAAGCATTTTTAAATAAAGTTTTAAATAAACAAAACCGACCTCCCTAAACCGTAAACCTAACCGATAATACCATAAACCTAACAAATAATGTCATAAAAAGCAAATGTAAGATAAAAAAAATGCAGTTAATGAAGTAACCATGTCATTTTGTGGCGCTTCTATGCAAGGGCGTAGATTTGGCTTGAACATTGACGCATGAGGCATTTACCCACCACTTTTGGCCAGGCAAAAAACTCATTGAGGCATTTACCCATGTTTCCATTGGCAGATGTTCTTACCGACATCTTCAACATCTCTCTGAGCAGCGCCG